>NC_048287.1:25435984-25740568 GCF_009762535.1 Notolabrus celidotus | reverse complement strand
AAATGTATCTGATGTTTATTTGGGATTTTAAAGTTTGACTCATGTCCCATCTGTTAACATGGAAGAGGTGGGCTGTATGACCCACACTGCAGCCAGTCAGTAGGGGAGCTCTAAATATTTCAGCCGCAGTTTTGGGGAGCTGTCATGTCACCCATCTTTAAATAAGATGTGGTTCACAAACATTTGGTGTTTGTGGCAGTCTAGACCAGGGCTGGCTCAAGTCAAAGGGGGTAAAGGCAGTCGCTCAGGGCACCATGGATGTTTTGAATGTGGCCCTGTTTATGATGTTAAATATAGATATACTACCAGACTGACAACATCTTTGCTCTGCATCGTTCACATTTAACACTCCCTCTTTCTCTCTCTTTGTTGCTTGACCCACTCACTCACTACACTCACTCACTCAACACAGTTTATAGCAGGAGGAGAAATGCAGAGCTTTCAGTAACAGGAGGAAGAAAGAAGAGGGTGAGAAGTTACCTTTAGAAGTAACTTTGTATTAAAGGATGATTTTTAAGATGATGTACATTTCTCTTCATCCTGATCCTTGCTTCAACTATTTAAATAGCAAGCCAATGTGCGTCTAATGATCACACTGTGTTCCTGTATGCAAACAGACAGAATCAGAAATACTTTATTAATCCTCCGAAAGAAATGTGGGTATTACAGTTGCTCCCAAACAAGTGAAATCAAAAATATAAGATATAAACATGAAGACAAAGATGTGGCAAAGAAATAAGTAAAACATGTGAATTATTTGTACAGAAAGAAGGAATAAAGAACAAATAAGGCAACAAGTATTGCAGTAAGTTTGAGTATGAATATAAATTTGTGTCAGTGTGCGTATTCAGGTTGAATATATACAGATATAAGGAGAGAGAGAGCAGTGTATGAAGAAGAGTCGGGTGAAGTGACAGTGTCAGTTGCTTTAAGGTAGACAGAGCATTGCAACACTGCATGAGCTGAATCTCAAGGTGTGTATTTGAAAGTCTTTGAGTGAAGAAATAACCAGTAGAAATGATATCTATAATAACATAATAATATGAAACTAATGTTAAAATAAAGAATGAAAGTGGCAAAAAATCCAACTTTGACTTCAAGCTGATGTAAAATAAACTTGAGGTAAACAATAACATCTTTCAATAAGTATGTTGGACATGAAGTACCAGGAGTGTATAAATAGCATCAACATAGAGTACTGTAATTAAAATACATATATGTACATCCTAGGGGAGAACCCTTTAGACACCCATACTGAGGTCTGAGCTGTCTCCCAAAAAGACCCATGATGTCGTCTTATCTTATCACACTGTAGAAATCTGGATATTGATCAAATAACATAATTAGGTTTTGGGATTTGTGTTGCATTATGGCATTTAAAATGATACTCCGTAGCAGATAAACTGATTTTACAATGTTAGGGAGTATAATTGTTCTATTCTCAGTAATTCCTAATAATAAATCCCTGTGAGGAAAGTTTGCACCCACATTAAATTCAGTGGTGCCAAATCATAATCTCGCCTAGGGTGCCAAAAAGGGGTTCAGACCCTTTATATCTGAGTCGCATCACTTAATGTTGATGACAAGACAATCTAAATTTGGTGGGCCCAGATGCCAAAGCCAAGCTGTTCATAGATTGTACAAGAACTGAAGAACTTTTCATCCTTGTGTTTTTTTCTATTCACCCAGCAAGTTTGAAGTCGACTGTAAGAAAAGGACACTTTGATTTGGTTCGAAATAATCAAAATGGCAAATTGGGTTTAATGCGGGTCCAAGAAGTCTAGACATTATATATACACGCACCAATTCCAAGTACTTGGTGCTGATTAAGCCTATTTATCGTGCTTGTAAGGGATTTAAAAGTTGTATCAAATAGTTTTAATCAACAGATAATAAACAACTGTAAACATCATTATCTGCAGCAAATCTCCTCTAAAGCTTAACACAAAAGACAGAAGTGCTAAGACAATATCAGAGGACCTCTCCAGAGATTCTCTTTATCAGGAGCTCTGTGGTTGAAAGCACTCATCTGATTGATCATGAATCACTTTATAACCTGGCGGAAAAAAATATCTAAAAGCCTGTTTGGCAGTGTCTCAAACTCACTGTCACACTCACAGCTGTCCACTGCTTTTGTGACTGAGTCATCCTCCAGAAGAGGGGAGCCTTAATCCCAGCTGTCAGCAACACAACACTCCAGTACAGTGGACTCAAAGCACCTTTAAGGCAAGCAACTTTATTCTGTACTCCCTATTTAATGATACAGAAATTAAACTTGTCATAAAAAGACACGTAGAGGAATGTAAAGATTTAACACATTTTGTACACATCAAACAAACTGATACCATTCTCCCATCTGGAAGATATACACATAAGATGTGGATTTAACACCTTTTGTTTACATTAATCAAACAAGTCAGTCTTTCGTAGAAGAGTTTAACATTTTGGGCAATAGGTGTTTTTAGCTTGATTTGAAGAGACTTTGATAGCTAGCTAGCTTAGTTTAGCCTAGCTTGGCCTGCAATTGAGAGTGGAAATAGGGGGAAGTTGATCTTCTTAGGGTTGCCAACTGTCCCGTATTAGCTGGGACATCCCGTATATTGGGCGAAATTGGTTTGTTTTTCATACGGGACCTCAATTGTCCCGTATATTGACTATTAACTCTTGTAAATACAGCAGACTACACTCTACAGTGGCAGATCATGTGCCAATCACACCGCCTGTCATCCAATCACAGGCCGCCCCTCACGCGCATCAGTTGTTTACAGCGCAAATACGCCAAGTCCTGCAAAAAAGTGTGGAGAGGATTTTCTCTCTGATGGCCATTAAATGGTCAGACTCAAGAAACATATGCAGCACAGAGCTGATCAAAAGTGAACTGCTAATATCTGTAAACTGTGACTTGTCATGTAAGGACTTCTCTCTGGTTGTGCAAAAGGACTGAAGACTGCTTGAGTCAGTCAAGAGCAGCAAAGAGTATCCATGGGAAAAGTACATTTGGTGAGTCATACTCCTCTTTTGCATTTGATTTTTCTTTTGCTTTTTTTTTATGTAAAGAGCCAAATTGTGGTTTCTTTGAGGTTTATTCATATGAGGTTACATAATGATACAGTAAGGATTAAAGGGAATATACACTGAATTCACACATCATGCTCACACCACCATGGCACCGTGCACCTGTCCCTTATTCAGTAGTGAGAAAGTTGGCAACCCTAGATCTTCGGTAACTTGTAGAGACAACACAGCAGCCTAAGGCCTTCCCTGGATCAGTTAGCATTTTGGAAACAAGTTTATTAGCCTGATACTGAGCGAGATCAATATCTCCCATCTGTCTGTATGATACATATTTGAAATAGACAGTTAGCTTAGGCTGGCTTTGCTATGAGTCAGGTCATGTCAACAAGGTCACTTCTGGCCCCAAATATCAAAGACGGCACCAGCAGAGACAACTAGTTTGAGGGTTCAAGAATGCTCCTTGTCAAAGTAATGGGTTAATATCAAAGTGGCGAAGTCAGCTTCTAACATTAAGTCTGCAGTTGAAATCTCATGCTCCTCTTCCCCCTGACAGTCAGTACTTTTGAAATTGTATAAGATGCAAATGATGTTATGAGTGTGGATTACTCACCCTGTAACCACATGTTCAAACCATCTCACATATTTAAACCCAGATAAACCACAGAATCACAAGTGTTAGTCTGAGTCATCGAAACACACAAAACAACGCAGAGGCAAGTCCTCGTTAGGCATAAACCCATCTTTGTTCTCTCTCTTCTATTTAGGTTTCGTACGTCAGTGTGAGCTGGCTGATTGGCTGGGCGGGTTGTATAGGGGAGATCTCCTCATTCAGCACACACACACACACACACACACACACACACGCACACACACACACACACACACACACACACACACACACACACACACACACACACACACACACACACACACACACACACTCACAGTACTATTCCTTTCCCGTCCTCATTTTCTCTGCTGTCCTTCCCTCTCGCTCCCTCGGACAGCTGCAGGACTCTCAGCATCTCCTGCACAGCTGACCCGGATGCACTGACAGCTATGAAAAGAGCTGTTGTTGTCCACCGATGACCCCCCCCCTCCTTGCAATCACACTCACACACATAAACGCACACATGCACATCACCACTTTACAACAGCAGACATGAGGCAGGAAACACGAGCACAGACCTGTGATGGCTTTTATTGTCATCCTAATCCCCATTTTGACATTTTAATTTTTAAATCCTGGGATTAAATGAGGATAAATTGGATGACACTTTATATAAGCATTTTGTATTCTGGCAGCAAAAGTATTCACTCAAGTCCAAGATTCTTGAATGAGCATGTTAGCTTTCAATAAGGGAAGTTGAATGGTTGTATTTCTTCAGTTTTCCTGATTTGAACCTTTGTCTAAATCCTAACTTTGGTCAGAGATCTCTTTTTGAGTGATTTGTTGTTGTTTGACCTAGTTGAATTATGCAATGGGGATGTTCTGTCATGTCCCACATTTTGCTGCAGCGGCAGTAGAAAAAGACTGCTGCAGTCGATAAAACAAATTGTTTTTCCGAACCGTGGCTTCTGTTACAAATGAGGCCCAGCAGCTGTTTTTTCTGTCATCACAGACACTTTCATCCAGATCCAAACTCACAGCGGATCCGTCTTGCCTCTCTGTCACACACCCACCGATCTTGTTTGCTTTCTTTGAAACAGAGCAGCATGAATGCAATGACATGAAACCTAAATATGAGTTTTGTGTAGCAGCAGAGCTTCAGTTTCCTCTGTTGATTTATAATTAGAGCTCATTTCTGTGTGTATGGTGGTAAATGAAATGGAACTTAACTTGTTTGATTTCTTTATAACATTTACAAAAGACCAACTTATCTGATGCATCAAGAGGGAATCCATACCTGCTGATATAGAGTATAAAAGCACAAATACTTGATTCTGACTGGTGACCCCAAAACAACGATGATTCATTAACAATATCAAAAGCATCGCTATAGGAAACCTGACTGTCAGATCAAATCAGCCTGGGTAAGGAAACCCAGTTGGCAAAAACATCAGTTTCCATCTTCAGACTGGTCTTGACAGTCAGGAAATAATGACGGTTACAGGCCAAAGATGTGAGAGCAGCCTGAGGAGCTGCTGGACCTAGACCATCTCTGATAGGGGAGGGGGAGCAACATCCTGTCCTGCAATCCAGGCCACGACTGCAGAGCTGATGAGAGCGTCTCTAAGTTTTCAACCACTACAAAGTAACTTAAACCAAAAGTGGAAGAGACAATAGCAACACTGTTAAAAGTTGTGACATTTGCCTCATTTGTTTTAAGGTGTCAACTGCACTGCTCTTAGAACAGGGAGAGCTGAACAAAGACAGAAATATCAGTATAAATATCCCTGCTGAAGTCCTGTCCATCTTGTCTAACGTTACCTTCAATTGAAATGTTTATTTTGATGTAATTTATAACACATGAGCATGTTGATTTTCTAACTTTACTCTACTCCTTTGTAGTCTTTAGTGATGGAATGACTTGAGTCCACAGAGTCCCATTCATTGATAAAGTTTGAGACTCAGAACTTTTGTGAATGTCCTCCACACTTAATGCTACCAATGATGATGTTGATGACAAAGGCATTGATGATGTCGATGATAATGATGACAACGATACTGATGCATATGATGATGGTGATACTGATATTAACATTGACATCAGCATTCTTGATGATGATTGATTTTGTAGCTGTGGAAGTGATGATGTCAATTCAAAACAAAACACTGCTTCGCCTCTAGCACTTCATCAGTGACACTTACTCATGTTGTGTCCTCCTGTCTAGAAATGTGCGTGTGTTGTTCTCAGTCTCATGAATGAATTTGTAAATTAAAATATTCAGTCTAATGTTTATTTGAACTGCAAGGAGGCTGAGCAGCGGAGGAGTCTTTGTCTCACCCTTTCGGTATTCTAATTCACATAACGACTAATTTGTGGGCTTTGTTTAGATCGATCAAGATCTTGTAATTGCACAGGTCACCGAAACAACTCTTATTATACTAACATGATAAACAGAAACACACATGTAGGTCTAAATACTACAAAGGAGTCGTTCTCCCAAACATGAGGATGTTCTCGATGCAGGAAGGATGCTCAAACTGGCATATTTCAGTTTGAGTATAAGGTGGTTTGACTTGATTTGGTTTTATGAACAGCTGCCACAACAAGGGTACTGGAGGTTGAAGGGATCCCTTTAAAATCTCTTTAAAGGGAGAACATAAAGGCAAGAAGAAACTGAAAGCTCCAGGAAATGTCAGGAAAGGAGATATCAGGGAAAAGGGCAAATACTCAACTGAAGAGGAGATAAGAAAAAGGGAAAGTCTAAAGAAAACAGGAGTTTTAGAGACAATAACCATGGCTGCAGAATGAGGACACAGGCAGGCAGAGAGGGACAACAAGCTCAGCTGTGGGTTGCTGCTGGAGTCAGACAGGTTCACCTGATGACACATCTGTCAGTCTGACTTACCCAGACTCTCTAATCTCCCTCTTACAGACCTGCGTGGAGCGGCTCACAACACTGAAGGGAAAGACAACACACATGCTGCAGGGGGATTACAGGATGTTTCAGGACAGTTTCAGGCTGTATGACAACCTATGACCTGTTTTAATGTGAAAAGTGTTTGTGTTGTGAATGCCTGAATGTGTAGTCCCCTGGGGACATATTTGAAGTAGATGTACTCAAAAACATGCCATACATTGTGCATGCATTATAGTTAAGTCTTAAAGTTGAACTTAATTTGAAAGATGAGTTGCTGCAAACTAATCTTGATGGTTTTCAGCACAGAGTTTTTGATGCAAAATTACATATTTAAAAAACATCAATAAACAATATAAAAACTGCTGACCGGTTTACCGGTTCTGTTAAAATGAATGAAAGGGTCTACTATTAGATCTTATTCTGCTTATATGTGGTAATGCTGCTCTCTAGTGGACAAAGAAAGGTCATGCTTTAGCTTGGGGTTTATAATAAGCAGGCTCGGCTATGGGAGTTTTAATTGAGATGTCAAAGTGTAAAAAATAAGATGCATTGATGTGAACAGGATTCTACCTAAATGTTGCTGAGTATCTTTTTTGTTTTCATGGTTTTGTCTTCAAACAAAAGGATGAATACAGTCTAATCTAAAGATACAGTTTGGTTTTATTGTTGATTATTTTTACTTTAATAATCAGATTTTTTACCAAAATAATGCATTTAAGTATACTAATACTAATACAAATACTAATACTACAACTACTACTACTACTACTACTACTACTACTACTACTAATAATAATAATAATAACAAACACAAAAGACCCAAAGATTCAACACAGACAACACAAGAACCCAACAATAAGAACTGAGACCAAATGGACCAAGAAAGTATTACAATTCAAAATATAAAAGGAAAGAAAGAATAAAAAGGGTCCACAAGCAGTAAAAAGGAATACACATTTGAAGAGAGGTAAAAGCAATGAGGTGAAATAAAAGCAAAACAGATCAAATCATCAAGATAGGTAAAGCATTTAAGGATATGTAGATAAAAGCAGTAAAAATAAATTAATTAATCAAGATGAATAAAAGCTGTAAAGGCAGTGAATGAGATATTAGGAGAGTAAAACAATTAAAGGAAAATAAAATGGAATAGAAAGTAATATTTTACTAAAGGCAGTAAGAATACGGTATAAGATAAGATATTTGCTTTTTAATTATAGGGTAGTACCCCCCAAAGTCCCCCAAATTGTACAGCACCTTAAATACACTGAAACATTTGCCATCACTGCTTGATGCCTGAATTATCTGCCTTTATTTCCTTCTTATAATTATTTTGAGGAACTGCTAAGATCTTAAGTGTGTGAAATAGCCTATATCGAATTATATATTTGTTGCAATAGCGCCACCTTGCGGACAGGTGCAGTAGTGGTCAGTAAACAAGACTGATAAGTCAGGGAATCATCACGGCGCTTAGAAATGGCTTTCAGTTAACCAGCCACGCTCTGTCAGCATTGGTGATTTCATTTTCAATGCAATTCACGTTTACACAATGTAACAAAACTCGTCAAAGCATCATGAAAAAATAAACAATTGATTAAATATTTAAAAATGGCGGACATTCTGTCGTCACGTGAAGGTGGCGTGGCTTGTACCGCATTTGAAATTAAGGGCTGCACCTGACACATAAACAAACATACCGAAAAACACAACTTCCGTTTAAGGTTTTACCCCAAACAACACTAAAACTAAGACAGAAAGTGATTAAGTTTAAGAAGCACTGATGTGAAATGTAGTAGTCTTTTGTAGTGTCCTCAGAGGGTGAACGTAAGAGCCGAACAGGTGAGTTTCTAATTACATTGCTAATTGTTGCCAGCTTGTTTGTTTATACACCGTCCAGCACTTCCCCTAAATTTAATGGAGTTCATCTTTCATTTCACATGTGGGACTCCTTGAAAACTGTTTTCCTGTTCCTGTTGGTGCAATTAACTTTGGCAAATGTGTGTCCTTTTATTTCAACATTTTAAATGTAAGAGTGTCTGCTGTGAAGAGAGTAGACTACAGTAGCCTACCCAATTGTGCTTCATAGTTGTCACTATTGTCACAACACTAAATTCAATTTATAGGATATTTAATATGACAAGGTTGTTTGGATGCATTATACAGTAAACACCATAGCCGTGCTTTTTGTAAAATGAATCATATAAATTAAAAAATAAATACATTTCCCTCTTGGAAATGTGATAGCAATAGTGATTTTATTTATAAAGCACTTTTCATTACATGAAGCCCAATGTGCTTTACATTTAGAATCAATTAAAAAAAACAAAAAAAAATCAGTAAAACAATGAAAAACAATAGATACACTTGACCAGTGGTGGACAAAGTACACAGCCTCATTACTTAAGTCAAAGTATAGATCCTCCAGGTCAAATATTACTCCAATACAAGTGAAAGTTGATCTGTGAAGTATTTTTAAAAGCAAGTACTCCAGGACTTTAACTCAAGTAATAAGTACCTCTTAAAAACATCTCAAAATGTTGTATTTTCACAATACATAAATGCAGTCAAGATTACAAAGAAGTACATTCTGTTACATCATGTTTATCTAGAAACAATTACTTGAAATCTCTAAAAACTATACCATGGAATAAGAACAGAAACTAAGTTACTCCAAGCACAGACAACTTAGTTTGAAATGTTCATCTGGAATGAAACAGATGTTACGTAGCTCAACATCTTTCTCAGGTTGGACAGTGAATGTTTGTATGTTTGGGCAGAGTGGGAAACAGGGAGAACATTTCAAACGATACGTATCATTCTTCATTTCAAAAACCTCTAACACGAGCTGAAGATATGACCGTGGGTGCTCAGGTGGAGAAATATAGACATCATTACCACCTCTTAATGAACTGCTCTGTGTTTGCTCCACATTCAACCGTGGAGACGCACACTATACAGATATGGCTAAACCACTGAGACAAACAGAACTACACAAACACATGTTACTGTCTTAGGGATCAGATTTCAGAAAAGATAAGGAAATTCATGAGCTGACTTCAAAGCAAAAGTAGTGAGTAACTAGAGCATTGATAAAAATGTAGTGGAGTAAAAAGTACAATAATTGTCTTCTGAATGTAGTGGAGAAAAAGTAATACGTTTCCCCAAAAAATAATACTCAAGTAAAGTAAGTATTCAAAAAATGTACTCAAGTAAATTTACTCAGCTACTGTCCACCACTGCACCCAACATACTTCAGTAACAGCAATCAAACAAAGAGCAAGTGTTGCCGCACATGCAGCCTGTCACAAGTTATCATGTTATTCATACACTCTGGAAAATAAATATGTTTTCAGCTTCGTTTTAAAAGTAGAGACAGTTGTGATGGACCGTAGGTCAGCAGGCAGTTTATTCCAGAGATATGTACCCCAGTAACAAAACGCCCCGTCCCCAGACTTTGTCATCTTTGAGGTACCAGCAAACCAAAATGTTAAGAAATGCACATCATTTATAGAACCCGACCCGGACCCTTAGGTCAGCAGATGTAAGACTTTTAAATGTACCCAGTCAGATCATATTAATGACTCAACCCTGATTATAATAAACAGATGATCAATAAGTCAGGACTAGGGATGGCACTGGGTTAATGTAAAACAATTTTTCCTTTGGGTTACATCAATCTTTTTGGTGGGTTAAAGTAAACTATAAAAAAAATGCAAATTGGCCTGCGCTGAGTCTTGTATTTTTAGATAAAACACAGCATAATGGTAGTGCTGAAGAGGCTGTCATACAGTACCTCAACTTCCATGTTTGAGATAAATCACAAAGACCATATTCTAGAGAAGTTAACAAACTAAACTTAATTTATGAGTGCTGAAATGTTGGCACAATCATTTTTCAGTTGCAACAAATGTTGTTGACTCTTCTCTCCACTAGAGGGCACTACATACCTGTGATGTTTCCTCTGGCTGTCTGCCTGCCTGCTTCCCAGTACACTGATAGATGTTAAATCCTTTGGTGCCAGTTTAGTTTGGATCTAACCTGTTTTGGCAATGTGCTAAATGCTTTTTATAGTAGCTCAGGGCTTGGCAGCAGCAGTAAAAACCCAATGGCTGTATGTCCCACATTAAGTGCAGGCCTATCATTACTGTCTGCACGGCTTTTAACAACCTGATGGGCTGGTTGCTCTTATATCATTGTTCAAAGCTAGACCATATGTACATACATCCCCACACATCCTTCACATGTTTCACTTCCTATGACTGGGGAGGCTTTGAATTAGAGCCACAATAAGATCCAGTGACCTCAGGAGCCTTTGGAGGAAGTCAGTGAGACCCCCTGCTACATATAAAAGTGATGTACCCAGTACTTTAAATAAAGGAAGGCCTGAATTCAGACATTTTTTATTGCTTTACCAAGATTAATAATTAGATTGATTGAATATGAAAGTGTTTTAAGGGTTATCTGTGACTCAGAGAAACTACAGTAGTCTGCAAATGGGGATTTAACAGGTGCTCTAGTGCAGATGTAACTCTTAGGATGAAACAAAAACAGTGTTTAGCTTTGTCTCTTGAAAATTGTTAGCCAATTATATCATGTCTTAAGTTCCCCACACATCCCTCCTGCTGTTTTTTTTCCATGTTTGTGTGTTGACCAACCTGTCTGTCTCTGCAGGGTCAAACCTGTTAACCTCTCCATTGAAGAAAACATCATCAGGCAGGGGGGGCGATGAGCAATTCGCTACACCTAAAGGCACCCAGACACCCTGATCCCACAGGCAGAACGTAGCTTTCAGCACCGAGCAAACATTTGATCCCACAGCGGATCAGCACACTAACCCTCAGCCCCCATTAGACCGCCGTGTTTCACCCCATTGCTTGTTCTTTACGATGTACAGATTGAGAAGGTCCAATAGAGAAAAGATTTACGCCCTGGAGTTGACATTTACTCATACAGGTGAGTTTAGGGTTGAAGTGCAGACGTAAACTGTGTGTGTATAGCGTGGTAAGATTTATAGGAGCAGAAAGTGAAGCCTTTCAGCTCACGGTTGGGAACTGAGGGACAACTTGTTTGTTGTTTCAGAGCTGCCAGTGGTGTTAACCCATGACCCCGCTGCCCTCTGACCTGTGGGACGACAGCTCCATCCACGCGTCAGGGAGAAGGGCTGTCACAGCGGAAACATCCAGAACACGGGCAGGGCCGGCAGGGAGACAGGGACAATTAGACACGGTTTGGCTAAAGCAGGATCAAACACACCGCATGGCTGAAGAGTGTCAGGCTACCGGATGCATGATCTGTCTGCAGGAAAAGTGTGAATAGATGCCACAGGCTGCAGAGGAGAGTCAGGATTAAGAGCTCAGCTCATCAGGGAGCAGGTTGCGTGACATGTATTCGTAAAATCTCAGTGATTGAAGCTTTAAATGTTTTGCAGATTTATTTAATCAAAACGTTTCATAATTGTTTTGATTAATCTGAATCTAATCGATCAAGACATCAAAAGTGGCATAATCAGCAGCTGCTTGTATCCAGAAAAATATATAGCACTGTAGACTTTGGATGAACTTTAAATGTACATTTTTCAAACTTTGGCTTTACCCAGGTCAATACATGAGGTTTTGTTGCCTCTGCCTTTTGTACACACTTCGTAAAACCTCAGTTGTAGATACATAGCAGCCTGGGAAACTGGGTTGCAAATTCTCCTCTGTTTGTTTACATATCAAACCAAACAATCAGGAATACACTTTGGAAAACAACCATTAGCTGCAGCCTCGGTACATTAAATGAAACTATGAAAAGAATGCATCACAACTTCTCAAAGCCCCATAAAACATCTTCAGATTGCTGTTATTGTGTGACTGCTGGTTTGAATTTGAAGGATGTACAGTGCAGCAGATAAAAGCTGCAAATGTATCACTTTTGGGAAGCATTTTATCATCAGCGCAGTGGCACGTTTATAGATATATCTGCAAAGTACTGTATTATTATTACTATTATTATTATTATATCATTATCATTATTATTACTACTATTATTACTAATATTATTACATATTTTTTTTTTATTTTTTTATTGTATTTATTGTATTTATTTATTTTATGCCAAGGTGCTAAGATCATACTGATCCAACTAGACTTTGAAGCAGTGCTTTTCAGGGTAAAAATGAAAACCCGTTAATGCTCAGTACGTGATGTAACTATTGTCAATGCTGCAGGCAAGAAATGATGGCCGTCTCTTGGATTTGTTTTGGTGAAGCCCCACTCGTTTAATGTTCCTTTTGAACAAAAGCAAATACAGCAGAATGTACAGAGAACAATGTCTCAGGTCTGGAAAATATGTCGGGCCAAAGCCTGATGGAAGACTTCAGGGGAACATTGGGGGTTCAAGTGGTCAAGGTTCCTGCTTGTACACTGTTTGTTTGTTTTATTTGGAGCTCTGCAGCCATCTGATTTTGATGGCTCCCTGAATTTATCACTGTTTTCACTGATAACCACCTTCCACCGAGGTTTAAAGGTCCAACATTTGTCTTGCATTTTTCAGGTGACAGATCTACAATACCGATGCGACCACACGTCTGTGTCCAGTGCCTGGAAATCTGCTGAGGGGAGCTTTCATTCCCGTCGCTGGACCGTCAGAGGACAATGCAGAGGTGGGTGACAGCAAACATCAGTGCCACACATGTATCGCACGGGGTCACATTATCTTCAAAGCCTGTCGCCTCCAACATGTGATACGACTCAGAGCTCCAAAAAAAAGGCAGACATCTTGCATTCCTGAGCCCATTCCACAAAGTACAATAACTTCCTTGAATTCTTCGACCCTCGGCGGCGGAGCCAGGGCACATCCTGTTGTCCTCGCCGCACTTCCTGTTCATGCAGCTCAATCAGTTGTCCCCGTTACCATAGACACTGAAAAACACTGTGCTCATGCTTAATAAGCTAACAAGCAGGTAATGCATGGATGACTGTGAAGAGAGGGGTAAAAAGGCGGGAGTCGCTTAGTTATTATGTTGGCATCAGTTCATAATTTCCTGCCTGTGCAGTATAAGTATGGTTCATGTTTACAAGATAATTACAGGAGTGTGAATGTCAGTCATCTATTTATATTTTACAAGCTGAAGTGTTCACATCATTTTATTCCACGCTCTGTGACGGTTGAAAGTTTTTATCCAGTAGCCGCTGGTTCCTTCTCTTCAATGAAGCTTTATGATTTCAGACCTGAGTGTGTTTTACTGGCTGCAGTGGAACATCAAGTGGAGACTTTCTAGATGTCACATTTACATTTGATTTATTTTCCCCTCAAAATTCAGCCCCAGATTTGTGAGATGTATCGAGGTTTGTTGGGAAACTTTGAAGTCAGGGATCAAAGTGGCGGTGAGAGATCAGTGTAAGGCAGCCCTATTCAATTAGCGGCCCATGGGCCACATGTGGCCCAAAAGCAACCTTTGAGTGGCCCAAAAGCCACTGCAGAGTGATTGTGACCTGGATGCGGTAAGAAAAAACTATGCCTACTGTTTATTTTTTTGGTTATATGCACTGAAGTTGTGACTATCTCAGATGGGACCAAATATGGACAGGGACAAACTGTGTTTTTTGTTATTTCAAAAGAAGAAAAATACCTCAAGTTCTGAAAAGTTGCTGTTAAGCAAGTTACTTTTTGATGCACTTTCAGATGTGACCAGAACTAAAGATGGTGTTCCTAATCTGCACTTTGTTTGATTTTGTTCATATGCACCTTAACACGTGCTTGTATTTACCCATCAAAATGTGTTGAAGTTATGTGTTTGAAATGTAAAATTTAAAGAAGCAGTATCTCAGCATAGATTTATATTAAGTACTGCTCTTGTATTGTGTTTTTGCCCTTTTTCGATGTGGCAATACGTTAATAAACATCCAGTGTGTTTGTTATCTTATCTATTTGTTTTTCTTTTAAATGGTTAACTTTGCTCACTCTGCTAAAAATGTCCGGCCCAGCTCATGTCCTTAGTCTGAAAATCCGGCCCGACCAAATATTTAATTGAATAGCCCTGGTGTAAGGGATAAACTGTCCAGTCATTACGATGTGTCATACTTTAGAAATGTTGTTATACTCAACCTTCATTCTCTGCCTTTGTTCTTTGAAAACATCATTTTAGATGAAGTGCATCTGAGTGGAGGCAAAAGCAAGGGAAGGAGGAAGGTGGAGTCGTATTGCTGCAGATCCATCCAAAAGTGCACAATGACATCGGCACCAACCAGCTGCAAAAATCTATCAAGCAATGGTATGAGCAAGTCCATACTTAACATGACACATCACTGATCAATCAATGCATTACCAAGCAAGTTGTACCAAGAGGCATCTCCCTCTCTCTGAAGACACTAGTTGAGAGTGAATGGTGCTCTCTCACAGGGACAGATGTAAATACGCCTGGGCTGCTTGCACATGTACAGTATGTAGCTATGTTTCTTTTACCAAGATATAGAGAAGTAACCGTCCATCCTGATACATATGGATATTCTACCTTTCTTTTACTTTCATTAACAGAGGTAGAAGCTGATTTTATAGATGGCAGAAGTTAGTTACCATACTCTCTCTACATTCCTAGCCTCTTCCTCAGTGTGGTAAAGGGTTATCGTCAACTTAGCTGTCAAACTATCATTTTGAAGCATCAAAAGCAACCTGCATAGAACCATCACACAATCAAAACCATCAGAACAATGGTTTTGAAAAACATAAATTTAACTTGAGACATCACAGTCATCAAAGTGCGTCCTTCAACAACAGGAGGAACGTACAAGCAGACCTCTTTCTTTCTCTCTCTCTCCCTCTCTCTCTGTTTCTCTCTGCCTTTCTTTCTCTTCCTCTTCCTCTCTCATTTTTTCTCCTCTCTTCCTTTTCTGTCTCTCTTTTTCTCCAATTTTCTCTCTCCTTTTCTCTCTCATTTCCTGTCTCTATCTCTTCATCTTTCCCCCGTCTTTCTTCCTGTCTTTCTATCTCACTTTCTCTTTTTCTCTCCTTTTCTGTCTCTCTCTTTCTCTCCCTCTCTCATTTTTCTGTATATCTCTCTCTCTTACACATTTCCTCTCCTTTCTGTCTCTCTCTTTCTTTGTTTCTTTTTCCTTCCTTTTCTGCCTCTTTCTTTCTTTCTTTCTTTCTTTCTTTATCTCCCTCTCTTTTTTTCTAGTTCTCTCTCTCTCTCTCTCTCTCTCTCTCTTTCTCTCTCTCTCTCTCTCTCTCTCTCTCTCTCTCTCTCTCTCTCTCTCTCTCTCTCTCTCTCTCTTTGTCTCTCTCTCTCTTCTTTTATCTCTCTCTTTTTCTCTTTCTTTCTCACTCTCTTTTTGTCTCCCTCTCTTTTTCTCTTTCTTTCTCACTCTCTTTGTCTCCCTCTCTCTTTTTCTCTTTCTTTCTCACTCTCTTTTTGTCTCCCTCTCTCTTTTTCTCTTTCTTTCTCACTCTCTCTCTTTTTGTCTCCCTTTCTCTCACTTTCTCGTTCTCTCTCTTATTCTATCTCTTTCTTATTCTCTCTCTTTCCCTCCTTTTCTCTCACTCTCCCTTTTTCTTGATTAGACTAGACTTTCCCTCCCATTCTCTCTCTCTCTCTCTCTCTCTCTCTCTCTCTCTCTCTCTCTCTCTCTTATTTCTCTTTTTCTTGTTCTCTCTCTCTTTTTCCCTCCTTTTCTCACTCTCATTTCTCGACTAGACTTTGTCGACAGCAAATAGATGAAAGTTTGTCTGTTCATGTGAGTGAAGGATGATGATTTTAGTTCAGTATTTATCAATAAACAGCTAAATCAAGACCAAGATCTTTCCCCGAACATCACAAAGATGTTCATCAGTGTCAGTGAAGATTTTTCTGGTATGTTCAGAATCTAAACTATCTTTGAAACTTCTCTTCCATAAGTTATCACTGCAGGAAAATAGGCAAATGGAACATCCTTATGTTTAGTTGTTTTTCATACCTGTCTATTTTAAGTCAGTGATCGGTCACTTCAGAGTTTGAGCCCCTTCCCCTTACCTGCTGACTCGACTAGTATTTACTATTTATCATTTCTAATCAGAATTATGAAGAAAGAAACACAAGTATGGACAATTTGATGATTTCTTAAAACTGGGTCACTGCTGGAGTCTCTGTGCATTTTTGTCTGTCCCTGAACAAAGCTTTAGGGCGTTTTCACCTGGATTTTTTTTTGCATGTGTGTGAACTGAATGTTTGTCAGAAGAGTTGCTCTGTGCAATTTTCTCTGGTGTTGAAGTTTAAAACTAGAACAAAAATGTTATCCTTTGTGTAGTCATTATGGAGTCAACAGTTACATCTCATTCACTTAGAAAAATCTGTTCTATCCATCCAAGATCAGAAAATTGTCACATATCTACCTCCATATCTCAAATCATTGATTAGTTGTCCCTGACTGAATTGAATTATAGAACTTAAAGTGTAATAAAAATGCATGGAATTGTGTAGATTTGTGATTTCATTGATGCCAAAACTGTTTGGATACGTCACTTTATGAATAGAGATTCATTATGAGCGGTGGTATGCTAACATTAGGGAGGGAATAGAGAAGTTGTAGTTGGAGCGAGTGTCTTTTTTCACTTTGTCCCCCTTGGGAATAAAGTTTATTCTCAGCAGTCAGCTCATAAATATGTGTACTCTGCCTGTGATTGCTGAAAACAGTATGCTCATGTGCATGATGTTTATTTGTAGTATTAAGAACGCCTCCAAGACAATCTTTATGCAGTTGCGTAGCTGGAAACAGTAAATTCAGATGAGGGAAATAAAAGAGTTGGTGAATAATGTATGCCTGCAGTCATACGGATATATTATAAAGCCTTTACTAGCTGTGTGCTGCATATTAAACACTTGGATGAGTGCTACAATAAGCTTGGTTTGTTTCATAACCACAATCCTGCTGCCAGCACGGTGCTCATTTGTCAGCTTCCAGCACAGCAGCCGCAGCCAAACTTTCATCCTACGCTCACACAGAGAGAAAGAAGGAAAATGAGTGGAGTCTCCAGGGTCCTTACTCACCCTCAGGGATGCATTCAGTTCTGCTTCCTGCAATGCTGCGTCTGTGCAAGAGTCCAACAGGCAGAGGAAATCAGACCGCTAACATGCCCTTTAAAGGGATGTTGAACAGGTCAAAGGAATTTTTTGCCATCTTTTGAGTCTTTTATCTTATTTTACAAACTTATTTTTTACTACCTGTCTAAAATAACAGTTTCTTTCTGCCGGCTTTGAAAGCAGAGGAGGAATGTAACAAGCCCTCATACCCTGATATGATGAGGATGAGAGAACATTAGGAATGGACAGAGATAGCAGACAAAGGTGGCGGTCCATGACATCATGCGTCAGGAAGGTGATACTGCCTCGCCTCTCCTTTAGCTTGGGTCAACCCGTATGCACACTGCCTTAACACCACACCTCCGTCTGCTGCCTGTAAACATGACACTAATCTTTGGTGTGTTGGTGCATACAACTTCAGATTCACTTGGAGTGAGGAATGAACCCTTGTTTTATGGAGCATTTAATGTTTTTGTTCCCCTATTTTACCTCAAATTACCAGATTAATTGTGAAGTTATGTAACAACCCTGCAGCCATACTTAGGCTGACAAAGCTGCAGCATTAAGGTGACGATGAGGGTATTCGTGACTGTACAATTTTCCTCCTGACTCATCCCGTATCTGGTCATGCTGAGGAGTTTTCACGCCTTTTGGATAAGCCGTATCAGATGGCATACCGGATGCATGCGTCTGGACGAGGGCAGAGTTATGTTTCGATATTCTTGGCATCAGGTTGTTATCTGAAACGCCCCTACACAACCAACCCAAAACAAACACAAACAATATGTTATTGCAGCAACAGGAATGCATTATGCAGGATGATTATTTCTCTTAACAGTGTGACCATTTTAGGGTCTCTGGTACCAAATCGTTGAGGAAACTTTCTCCCTTTAATGTGCTCCATCATGACGTATCATCAGCATCACATTCCTCTGTCTCTCCTCTGTCTTACCATGGTGGTAGACAATCATGGGAGGTGATCTCTTATCTCAGATGGTGCTGAAATCTTTGATTGTCCTAATCATCAGTGGTGAAAGTAGTATTCAGATCATTTCGATGAGTAAAAGTTCAAATATAACACTTTGA
Source organism: Notolabrus celidotus (assembly GCF_009762535.1). Taxonomy (NCBI): domain Eukaryota; kingdom Metazoa; phylum Chordata; class Actinopteri; order Labriformes; family Labridae; genus Notolabrus; species Notolabrus celidotus. The sequence goes on along the minus strand of NC_048287.1, from coordinate 25,721,907 downwards.
AAATACACCTTTATGAGTATTAATGCTGCTTTTTAAAGAAAAATCTAAATAGTGTGAGCAGTATTGACTGAACATGTAGCAGAAAACTTTGATGTCTGTAGGAAAAACAGTCAGTATGGAGAGCAAAAGCAGACAAAATATGATAACATCCAGGCACTCATTAGTGGTAATCTGAAGACTATATATTATTATTTTTATTTCTATTTACCACTCATTGATAGATATCTGCACCAAGTACAACTAGCGATCTGGTCTGGTTTGAGGATTTCAACCTGAACGTCAAATTGGTGTCACTGAAGTTAATCAGCATTTGCCTTTCCAGTCTTAATTAATGTGTGATGGTTTGAAAATCATACAAAACATATTACCATTAAAAAAGAGTAGTCCCCTGTAAACACAGGCAGCCTTCCATCATGTTTTTAATTATATTTTTTATTTTGAAAACCTGAACCTGAACTTTTTGTTTCACCATGTTAGAGCTTTAATCAATCACTGAAAAATGTGAGGTAATAAGTAAGCTTCATTTTTGCAAGTTTAGCATAAATGTGTACCTTTTTGTCTTAGTGTGGCCTCTTTGTATTTACACTATTACAATCATGGCAAGGCAAGGAAACTTTATTTGTATAGCGCATTTCATACACGAGGGCAACTCAATGTGCTTTACATTAAAAGAAAGCATTGGAAACATTCAGACAAGCATAAAAGAACACAATTAAAATGACAAGTATAATAAAACAGAAAAGAAAAGGTGTGTTAAATGTGTTAAAAATAAAAATAAAGTTTGCATTTAAAGTGAGTTAAAATGAGCTAAGATTGAAAGGCAGTGGCAAATAAAAAAGTCTTAGTCTTTAATTTAAAAGAGGTGAGAGTTGGAGCAGACCTGCAGCTCTCAGGGAGTGTGGTGATATGTGGTGCATAATGACTAAACGCTGCTTCACCATGTTTCATTCTGACTCTAGGGACTGAAAGCAGACCAGTACCTGATGACCTCAGAGTTCGAGGTGGTTCATAAAGTAGCAGCAGATCAGCAATGTATTTTGGGCCTAAACCATTCAGTGCTTTATAAACCATCAGCAGGAAATGGGAAAACATTTTCCTTTAATGTCATATAATAATCACAGCAGACTGAAATAGATACTCTGAAATTAGCACGCCTATATCACAGCAAGAGAACTAAGAATCACTTTGAATTGCTTGAATTGATTTTGAATCAAAGCCTGGCTTCAAGAGTTGAAATCATTTTTTTTTAAAGAGTCTCAACAACTTAATCATTATAAAATAGCAAGGTAGCAGCAACATCAATTGGCCTGTTGCAGCCACAATAACAGATCATCTCATTATGATCTTGCTGCTCTCCTAAATTAAAGCTGTAGAGGTTTTTTTAACAGATGCATTTATAGTCCCTAAATGACCGCATTTAAAAGTCAGGTTAGTCTTTACAGAGCCTCTATAGACATTTTTTTTAATATTTGGTACTCATAGTGTAAGAAGAAGTGTAAAATCAGTCTTGAAGTTAGAAGGAAGTCTCTACTAATATTTCTCAGTTTCAGCAATTAGACTTTGCCCAAGCTGGATGGGATTATGTCAGAGGATCCCAAAGAATTGAACCCCAGGTCTTGGTTTGTGCGTCTGAACGTTGGACATGTTGAAACTTCTGAATGTTTTGCTGTTACAGTGATATTTCTCCTTAATGTGCTCCTCTCTGAGCGGAGCGAGACTTAGTTTATTGGCTCTCTGACACCATCAGTGAAATCCTCTTTAAGCCTCTTCCCCTCAGCTCTGCATGCTCATCAAACTTCACTCAAATATGTTATGATCTTCTAACTGCTTTCCCCAGCAGGGCAGCATGTTAGGAATGCTGCTTAATGTCAGCGCCTGTCAGTCCGACTTAACGCGGGCCGCTCTGTAACACTGCGGATATGTTAAACCCTGTGATGTCATGGCGTGAGACTCGGGTAAGAAAAACTGCAGGCACGCGATGTTATTAATAGAGTGATGTGTATACTGCGTGTGTGTGTAGCTTGAGCTGCAGATATTGCATGGAGCAGTCCTGTCTTATCTCAGCTCCCAAAGGTGTTTTAATAGAGGTGCAGATGTGTGTAGAGATCAACGCAGATTAAGAGAAGTCATGAAGACATCAGCTGTCACTGAGGGGTTTAAACACAACCTTTGTGCTGCTTTTGTTTCATCATTTCTTTACCTTAATTTAACATTATTTACTTGAAATTCAGAGTTAAATTTTGATCAAGGGAATGTCGAATAAAAACATCCACAAGAAACATCTGGGAGTCAAGTTAATGCTGCTCAAATGACCAGGAAGGACTGAACTTCTAGCATATTTTCTGCCTTATGTTAAAAGATGAATAATGCCATTAATGCACTTGTGTGGTCAAATTGAGTTTTACTCTCAGGGGAGAATAATAAGACACAACTACAATTTTAAATTCTGAATGCACCTGCAGATTGTAAATGCACCCAAACGCTGCTGTTGGTGCTCTGGCTCTATTCTTATTATTCAAATAAGATGATATGCATACATGCAGCACCATACAGGTCTCAAATCACCCCTTTTCTTTCACATGCAGTAAGCGTTAAGTTAGAAGTGCCTTCATACAGCATGTGATAACTAAAGTGCAGCATTTACCGGTGGTGTCTTGCCCAGATCTCCTCATCTCTCTCTTTTTTTGTGTGTGACCTAAAAAGACCAAATCGTTCTCTGTAAATATTTTGACAGTTGTATTAATCAGGGGATAAAGTGCTCAGGAGCTGACACTGGCTCAACCTCAGTTGAACTCAGTCAGCCAACAGTGCCACTCTGCTCGGCTCTCGCTGCAGAGAGAGAGAGAGAGAGAGAGAGAGAGGAGGCACTGACATGTCTTTAACAAAATCAGAGGCACAACGAGAGCAAACAGCTCTCAGCCGCAGAGCTCTAAGGGCGTGTTTGGGCTGGAGTGTCATTAGACGTGCGCCAGTATTAATCTAATTCATGTCTTGAAATTGGGCAGAGAGTGGGGGGAAGTGGTATTCAATACATAGTGCCAAAATATCATCTTCAAGGGACTTGTTTCTCAGTACTGATTAATTTGATTGATTACTTTGCAAAGCTACATTATATCAGAGTTTCTGATGTGTACATGGTCACTGGGGCAGTGAACAACAAGCGTACATGTAGATGTGGGGGATGATATCTGACATCAGGTGATAACCCTGATGAAGATGGCTCCACTGCATGTTGTTGCTCAGTTTAGGTGGATGTGGAATCAAATGTTCATGCCAAACGACAGGCAAGTGTTTGTCAAAGTCCAAAAGATCCATCAGTCAGCAGGGAGAGAGAGACTCCTCGACTAAACAAATGTGAGTGGTTACCAGATTTAAAGGCTTTCTATTATTTCAAATTTTTCAACTGAGAAATGCACTTAGAAAACACGAAGTGCTAGTCAAATCAGCCTCAGTTGAACTTTAATAGTATAATCATTACTACCATTGTTTTAGCATCATTTTTTGTTTTAATTCTATCTTATATATTATGTTATTTTATTTTTCTGGTATTTATCTGACTCTATTTTATTAATTGTATTATAATGGTTGAACATTTTTTTAAATCTGATTTTATTGTAATGATTTTATTTTAATTTTTTAAGTATTTCATATTACTTCCCTCTCTTGTTGAGGCCCTGTATCATTTTACCTATCGCTATTGTTTTCTGTCTCTCCTGTTTATTTTGTGAGGCACTTTCGGCTGCATGCTTGAATGTATGAAAGGTGCTAAATAAATAAAAACAAGTTTTGATAAATATTAGATTAGATTTAAAAGTCATACATTAATGTTTAGCACAGGCTAAATCTGCCAGACTGCACTCACTCCCTGAATATGAAATTCAAGCCGCTGTCATCTGGTCGCAGATCATCTGATCCTCTTCTTCAGTGTTGGACAAACTTATTCAATAACTTATTCATCCCTGGCACTAGTGACCTCTCAAACATCACATATGATACTTTGTCCCCTTGATGTGTATTTAAATGTTCACTGTGTATGTGTTTTAGCATTCATTATGTGTGTGTATCTCAGTGTTGTGTGAATGAGAATCATTATTTGTCTTGTTGTAATCATCACTGGCTGTAAAACAAATTACCTCTCAGGAACAATTAAGTTTACTGTGACCTTGTCCTCATTAGAGAAAGAACATTTATTAGCACCTAATATATAACTGAAAAATGTAAAATTAAAAAAAGAACAAAACAAACCCCAATAACTAATAAATACAAGATCATTTTTGTTGTGGCATTTCCTTGATTTTCAGTAAAATGACTGTAAAGATACTACTCGCCGTATTTTGTAATCCTTTGTAGAAGTCTGCAGCATAGACTGAGAAAAACCATTACATGTTGGTCCAGATCCAGACCTGAGTCATGAACCAACAATTAAATTGAAGTAACTGGATACAATGCTGTTTAGAGAAATTAAAAAGGTGTGGTGCAACCAAGAATGCAGCAAAACATCACAGCGGCCCAGAACATCACTGTAGAAAAACACTGCAGCTGGTGTTTGAGAAATACAATGTTTTCTGTGGCAAATTATGACCAAACTCTTGGCCTGGCAGAGAGCTCCTGCTCAAAGATCAACTTTCACAACCCGTGCACGAGTTTGTAGAAACTCTTTGAACAAACACAGTGAACAAGTTTTTAGAATCCATTTTTTTTAACCCCTTTTAGTTTAATGATTTTCTAGTAAGCTGGTCTAATATCAGTCTATAATTGCTATCATTGGGGTGCTGCTTTGGCTTGTTTTTTATAAACTGAAATTTGTCAGATCCACTGCCAAGTCTACATTCTTCCCTGTAGTGGATTGTCACTGCAGACCTAGCCGCTGTGACCTGAACCTGATCGTTATAAAAGAAGAACTTGACTTGGCATAATTAGACTTGATATTGGCTTTACTAGTTTACACTTACTTGGAAATCTACGAGTACTCTCCCTCCTTTTGTTTGTAACTTCGAGGAAGCAGGGTTTATCGTGGGTAGTTCCAAAGACACTGCACGCAATGGATCCATGTGTCACCTTTGTTCATTGGCTGGGAACTCAGCTTGGCCTTGTTTTTTTTTTCTGGGTCAATCTAATTGTTGGTGGCATTGATGTCTTTGATGAGGTGAATTTGCTGTAAGCACATTTTATTGCGTAACATTTTCTCTAAAAAACTCTATGACTTTGTATTTTATTGTAACTCTGGTCTTTTCGTCTTGATTAAATTCAATCATTTTGTGTTTGACCTCTTATGCAACAGCGACAGATTCACTGCAAGGGTTGGGGACAGGTGACGTTGGTCGGTTAAACAAAAGGTCGTCTCACGATATTTCAGAGTTGTGCAACTCCTCATCAGATCAGGTGATGTGACCTCCAGGTGGGCCGTGTCCATGCATTTATCTAAATTGCTAAATTGCTAGTCTGAGCCTGCGTGTTGGTTCAACATGACACAGGCGGGGACTTTACGTAATAAATAATAGCGGTGCATGGTGCCCCAAGTGTCCCTTTTTGAGCGTGTGACGATTCTCTCTGTCCCACTGGTGTTCTGGTGTATTTCAACTCACCTCCTAGAACCTCACATCTCGTGATACAGAAAAGATACCCAGAGTTAGCCGATAGAAAACCAAAAATTGTTCCTTTTAAGGGAGGTGAGTCGAGTTGAGGTGTATCGTGTAGTAGAAATTATGCATTAGAGTCGGACTGCGCTGAATAAAAACCTTAAGAACTGGCTCTGAACTTGTATAACACTTGTGTTACTCAGCTTAAGCTTTACAAGGGAGTGTTTTGTTGTGAAAAGCTTTTCGCCCATAGCAACATATTTTCTCACAGCTCGACTTTAAATGAGACGCACAGTAGCACTCAGATCAAAGTCGGTATAACCGCAAACCCCAAACTTCACAGAACCTGTCTGCCAATCATAACAAGCTGGCGTGCTTCTTTGTCCTTATTACAGAGTCCGTGATGAGAAGGGACACGTGTGAGTGTGCCAGCTGAACCTGAAAAACAAGCAAACATTAAAACACCAGCAGAGCCTTAAAGTGAGGGCGAGGGAGCAGGAAAGTGGTGGGAATACTTATTTTTAAAGTAGTGTTTTTCCTCTGAGTCCCTGGACTCTTCAAACCGTCCTTCTCTCTTTTATATTTCCTGAATTTCTCTCCATCTCCTGGTCTCTCAATTTGAAGCCCCCCTTCCCTGTTGCTTAACCTGAGCAAGGAGCCGTTTGATTGGTTGGAAGGAGTGGTGGGAATGTGGCTTTGGCTCATATGCCAAAGTCCTCGGGGCATCCATAGTTCTGGGCTTTAATTCTCACCAATTTAATGCCTGAGTAACGTTCAAGATCAGGAAAGGCTTCTGTGGAATTTAAAGGAGGACCGTTGAAGCTATAGAAGTAACAAAGCAGTAGTGTAGTCTATAATTATATCCTCTACGTAGTCCACAAGTTTTATATCCATGTTACAGTGGATGAAAATGGAAATCTCTTTGGGGCACGCATGAAATGTTGAGTGGAAATGTTAAGGACCAAGAATCAGTTTCATAGGGTATCTGTGCCAAAGTGAGCCAACGACAATACTTTCACCTCATAACCGCCTCAAAATGCAAACCACAAAAAATGAAACTAATTGGAATACAGTCATACCTTCATGTAACTCAGTCAAAGACAACCAAAGGAAGGAAAACACAGTCATATGAAGAATGAAACTCTTTGAAACAGAAGGCCAAAATGTTACAGAATGGGTTCGTTATTTCATGCTTGGCAACTGTACAGTAGAATTTAGGATATAGAGAAATGAGATTAGGACATGGTAGTCAGTATTCAATAATTTACATCAGTGCAAAAAAAAGAATTGGACTATCAGAAAAAGAAAAACACTTCAAGGTGAGCGTTAAGTCCACTGAACGATCAAACTTTGTCACCCTCACTCTCAGCAGTGGAATTAAAAGTCGGTGAATTAATGTTCTTAAAATTGTGGGCACAAAATCCCAGTCACATGTTTTGTCTGAGCTGTAGCACAGCCCAAAGCTACTAGCTGACCCGAGGGTCAAAGGTAGCTAGCTCTGACTTTGATGTTCTTATATAGCTGGATTTTTCTTAATACGGTTTCTAAAATATAAACATGTAGATTTTCCAGTAACACAGAAACCAGGAACACACCAGTTATAAAATAAAGATAATAAAAATACAGATTAATTTCAGTCTATTTATGCTAAATTGTCTAATTTGAACTGTTAATCTCAGCAGTGTTCAGCAATTTAACATTTCAGTCAGTTGAATAGCTAAAATAATCACCAAACAGAGATAACAAATATCAAAAAAGAAGAAAAAAATATGAAATATTGTGTCAATATAATCACTGTGAAGATTTGTCTTTTTTTTATTTAGTAGAAGAGGAAAAATAAACACGCATTTTATATTTGACATTTATTTACCCTCCATTCTGTGACATGGCATGATTGGCATATAACCCCTCAATGGGAGTGATGTGTAACCAGCACAGGCACGTGGACGTTAACCTGCAAACAGAACCCAAAGCTGAGGGTGTAAACCAGTATGACATTGTTCACCTGCAGACTCTGTGATGTCGTGTTAAGCTGTGTTTAATAAATTGTGGTTCATTTTGACAGTTTTCTGAGTTTCTTCTTGCCTTAAGTCTGGTCAGTTAGTCTGAGTTTTACATTTCTATCTAGAAGACTATGAGATTGGGGCGCTGGTGGCCTAGCGGTCTAAGCACCCCAGGTATGGAGGCTACAGTCCTCATCGCAGAGGTTGCCGGTTCGACTCCTGGCTGGTTGAACGTCTACCGCATGTCTTACCACACTCTCTGCTCCCCATGTTTCCTGTCTCTCTCCAGCTTTCCTATCCAATAAAGGCAAACATGCCCAAAAAATATATAACTGTAAAAGACTATGAGATTAGTTGCTTCAAAATATTCCTGGTCCAAAGCTCAAAGCTGCAAGATAGAGCTTGGTTATACTTTCCATATTGAAAGAACAGCTGAAAGAAGAGGTTAGGGTTGCAGGGTAATCTAACTTGAACTGATAATGTCGTAAAAAATGCTCATCTTTGAACTCAAACTGTTTCATTTTGTGACTTTTCTTGCTTTAGATTGAATCTCTTTCCTTCTCATGTACATGCGTGCCTAATACCTTCAAAAGAAAATCTCCTCCTTCTTCCTTTTAACAAGCAGACATAGCACTTTGAAACTTTGCCAGGAGAAATACTAACAAAAGTCTGCGTGTTGTTCATTTCTCTGTGGGTATCAGACCTGATGACAGCAGTGACAGGCATAAAAAAAACCATAAATAGAAAGAGTCAAACCGGTAGCTGATGGTTTGCTTTTTGTAGCTTTAAATAATCAAACCAAAGGTGCATTTGTTGCTGACACCTCAGTCGAATATAACAACAAATTTTTCTGCAGTACGAAAACAAAAGCAGTGCCAAGTCTGTAGAAATATTGCCAGTAACAATAATCCAGGGAGCGATTACATTTCCTTTGACACGTGTTTGGAAAAACAGTTTAGCAGCATATAATTGTAACTTCTCGTAGACGGGATTGTTTAGTTCACAACTGCACAATTTTAGCATTGAGGCCACAAATCTTAAATTGATGTTTACATTCCAGCTTCAGCTATTTTCCAGATATACCTGCTGAATCCTCCCCTTCTGTCGGGTTATTTTTGTACAACTGGAGGAGGCTTTTAAGTGAGAGCTGGTGTCTATTTTTATCATGATTTACCCGTCTTTGTGATGATTTTGAAGCCTTGAAACGCAGGTAGGAGCAAACCACATAAACCTTGTTTATGACAAGTATATCCTACAGAGGAACAGATTCATTTTGCTGCTCTTAATCACAGAGCGTGGCGTGTACATGCAGCGTGTCAGTTGAAGCACGCCCAGTACATACCGACTCGTATGATGTGGTAAACAAGAAGTCAAAGAAATGCATCGCCTGACCTCATTTCGCCACAAAAATATGTCTTTATTAGAATTACATAACATGTTGGAATCCTGTCCTGAGGCCTCCCCTGCTCGCTGATGATAAAAGTTGATAAGCGCGTATGTTTATGAAATACTGGTTAGTATTTTTCATAATATTATTATCCGGGAAGACTGAAAGCCAAGACATTTTACAGGAATTGGAAGTTGTCCTGGATTATTTTTCCAGAAAAACAGAGTACACAGACAAATCCGGGTTATATGTTCGGTTCATCCACCTTTACGTTCGAAACAACTTGTTTATAGTTTGCGAGGGCGGAGAGGTAAGAAAGGATTTCGAGTGAACAGCATTCCAGGAGTTGCTGTATGTTTTCCATTACATCAGAGCTGTCTGAAGGGCATTGAGGGCAGAGAGTCACTGTCAGTTAGCAAGACTAATGTGTCTCATCATCAGCCTGACATTGTCTGTCAAAGAATAAGAGGTGATCCCATGATGCACTTTGTGGTTTCGAGTTTGTGATGTGTCATTTACTGAAAGTGGTTTAGTCTAATCAGATTCCTGGTTGTATATTGTCTTTAAAAGCGGAATATTATCGGCGTTATTCATTAGTGGAACCTTTTATGAAGCGCCTAGAACAGCCTCAGGTCCTCATTCAGCATGGCTCTTATCTGCAGCGCTGCAGGAGTCTCTCTGTGGTTCCTGTTATTGCGATCGCCATGCCGTGCAGGCAGATACTTGCACCCACTTTGGCTGTGGCCAGGCTCTCGGCCTTTTTCCAGAGCCTGACAATTCAAATTGTTTAAACCTCGATGGCAGAAAATAAGTATTGTTTGTTATTACAATGCCAGTCTACAGTGGTCTGAGCGTGCGTTGTTTTGACTCTGAGAACAATCAACTGTGGCAATAAAAGAGCGTCCCTCCCTCCCTCCCTCCCTACACAGCCCACCCCCTTCCCTCTAAACCCCCCGTTTATTTAAAGCAAGGATTCCTCCAAAAATGTCAGCGTCTCCTCATTATCCCTCACTTTTACTGGAACTGGGGAAACACCTCCACACAAAATTTTTTGGAACCTGATGTGCTGCCAGCTGTCAAGCCTACGACTATATTAATTTAAAGTAATGATTTGAAGAACGGTCATGTAAGGCTGGAATGGAGGAATCATGTAATCACAAAACATGTTCATTGAATGTGTAAGTTCAATGAATGTTCTGGAAACTTCTCCCGTGACAGCCAACATGACTGGACTTCCAACGTGGCCATGTATGTACAGTCATGGCCAAAAGTTTTGAGAATGACACAACTATTAATTTTCACAAAGTCTGCTGTTACAGTTTTTATAATGGCAATTTGCATATACTCCAGAATGTTATGAGGAGTGATCAGCTCAACTGCAATTAATTGCAAAGTCCCTCTTTGCCTTGAAAATGAACTTTATCACCAAAAACACATTTCCACTGCATTTCAGCCCTGCCACAAAAGGACCAGCTAACATAATTTCAATGACACACAGGTGTCACACACATTAACACAGGTGTGGGTGTTGATGAGGACAAGGCTGGCGATCAATCTGTCATGATTGAGTGACTGGACACTTTAAAAGGAAGATGGTGCATGACACCATTGTTCCTCATCTGTTAGCCATGGTTACCTGCAAGGAAACACGTGCAGCCATCATTGCATTGCACAAAAAGGGCCTAATAGGGAAGTTTTTAGCAGCGAGTAAGATTGCACCTCAGTCAACCGTCTATCCAATTATCAAGAACTTCAAGTAGAGAGGTTCAATTGTTGCCAAACAGGCTCCAGGGCGCCCGAGAAAGTCCAGCAAGCGCCAGGACCGTCTCCTGAAGGTGTTACAGCTGCGGGATCGGGCCACCACCAGTGCAGAGCTTGCTCAGGAATGGCAGCAGGCAGGTGTGAGTGCATCTGCACGCACAGTGAGGCGAAGACTTTTGGAGGAAGGCCTGGTGTCAAGGAGGGCAGCAAAGAAGCCACTTCTCTCCAGTAAAAACATCAGGGACAGACTGATATTCTGCAGAAGGTTCAGGGACTGGACTGCTGAGGACTGGGGTAAAGTCATTTTCTCTGATGAATCCCCTTTCCGATTGTTTGGGGCATCTGGAGGAAGGCTTGTTCGGAGAAGACGAGGTGAGCGCTACCATCGGTCCTGTCTCTTGCCAACAGTGAAGCATCCTGAGACCATTCATGTGTGGGGTTGCTTTTCGGTCAAGGGAGTGGGCTCTCTCTCAATCTAGCCTAAAAACACAGCCATGAATAAAGAATGGTACCAGAACGTCCTCCCAGAGCAACTTCTCCCAACCATCCAAGGGCAGTTTGGTGATGAAGAATGCCTTTTCCAGCATGATGGAGCACCTTGCCATAAAGCAAAAGTCATAACAAAATGGCTCGGGGAACAAAACATTAAGATTTTGGGCCCTTGGCCAGGAAACTCCCCAGATCTTAATCCCATTGAGAACTTGTGGTCAATCCTCAAAAGACGGGTGGACAATCGAAAACCCACAAATTCTGACAAACTCCAAGCATTGATTATGCAAGAATGGACTGCCATCAGTCAGGATTTGGTCCAGAAGTTGATTGACAGCATGCCAGGGAGAATTGCAGAGGTCTTGAAAAAGAAGGTTCAACACTGCAAATATTGACTTATTGCATGAATTCTGTGTAATTCTCAATAAAAGCTTTTGATACTTATGAAATGCTTCTAATTGTATTTCATTATACCACAGAAACATCTGACAAAAACGCCTAAAAACCCTGAAGCAGCAGACTTTGTGAAAATGTAATATTTGTGTCATTCTCAAAACTTTTGGCCATGACTGTAGTGTTGTTGCATTAAGCTACTTTAACATTGTTCCTGTTTAGTGCACTCATGTGTCCACTTCAACATGACAGTAAACCTATTATAGTTGACAGATGACTACGATACAGCCATGCAAGAACTGTCAGGCTGTTGATGTCTGTCAAGTTTGGTTTTCTCTTGCATGAATGCTATTTACTGTAACGGTCACAGATTGATCATGGAAATGTGCAGTATTGTTTTTTAGCATAATACGCCTTCTTTTTCATACAGAACTCACAAAAACAGGCTTAAAGTTTTTAATTCGTAGCATTTAATTTGATTAGCAGAGATAAGGTAGTGCTATATTCATCGGAAAGTTAGGTACCATAAATGCACAGGCAGTAAACATAACATTTAAGGGTTGAGTGTAAGATGCAAAGGTGCTAAGACTGATAAGAGTAGCTGTAGATTGAACATTAATACAATTTGTAGCGACTACTAAGAGCCAAAAGCCGCTGAGAGGCTGAGAATGGGCCCAGTAAAGTGTTGCACGTGCAAAAAATCAAAAATCAATAATGCACAAAAAGTAAGTTTAACCTTTTATTAACGAAAAAGGATAATCAACTCATGATAAAGTGCACCAAAGAAAATAAGCAATAATAAGCGGTCAACAAAAAGTATGGAGATCCAGCTCACCCCCTTTCTCTACCTCCAAACAAAAGAAAACAGGTGGCCTAAATGAACTTAATATCCCTGCCCCTAACACATGACCCGTGAATAACCTAATTAACTGACCACACAATAAACCATATCGTAAACAAACAACAAAAATAACACCACAAAACATATACAAACATCTATCCCACCCTAAACCTCAAAATAAGATACAATAAACACTTGAATCCTTAATGGCTCCTACACAATTCTTCAAAAAAGTCCAACTGCAGTGATCTGAAATACCAACCAATATAAGTTTAATTCTTGCTAGTTTGAACATTTGCTTGACATCTGCTGCGGTTTTCATTTTTGGCAGGTTGGACACCAATCATTGGGATGTTCCACCTTCCATAAGAGGTCCAAATAACAAGTCAGGTAAACATTAGTATCCCTCTAAACTTTAATATTTACTTAAAACTTAAAGCTGCTGTTGGTAGTCACAGAGTAAATGTCTGTTCAGAGAGAGGGACTTCGAATGTCAACACTATCCCTTCCAACCAGATTTCCTCTTAGCCCCACAACACAGATCGTGTGTGCAGTCATGATAGTGCTGGACTCATAACACATCAGAAGACGTAGTAGGGGCCGCCCCTTAACCAATCAGGACAGAGGATTGGAGAGTAGCTATGATTGGTCCGTCATAACGGGAACGAGGGGAATAATAACATTGCTTGATACAAAGGCGTTGGAAAACGCAGAGATTTCGCAATAGTCTCAAATTACTCCACTTACCGATGAGTACCGATGGGCATAATGACCTTTTCTCCAAACCCAGCGGAAAAAAAATAACGGTTTTTACAACATTCCTACCAACAGCAGCTTTAATTAACATTTGCACAGTTGGAAGAAGGTCAACATTAGCATCTGAGCTAAAATCTTGCATTTCGCAAGCCAATGAAGTCTCTTTGGTCAATGTTAGTAGCTAGCTCGCTGTGAGAGTCAGCTGCAAATCAACACAGGAATCTGTTTTGCTGGGGATTGTTCTGACCTGAAGGACCTTTGCCATTTTATTGGTAAGTTGAATATGTGAGGGTAATTGGCAGTCCTGTGGCTCCACCAGCCAAATTGCTTTTGCAGATGCCTTGACTCTTAAAAAAAACGTCACGAGTGAAGTATGTCTGCATCCATCACGGTAGCATCTTAGCTTCATTTTTTTCAATGAGCGGAGAAGTAGGCGTGTCGTCCATTTGATATCCTCCAAAATCATACAGACGTATCAACATTTTTTTTCCATAAAAAAAGAACATTCATGAAGGTAGGATTTACTGGATTATTGTTGTATTTAACTGCACCAGTCCTCCTTGCTCGTGTTTTTGATCTAGAAATGAAAAGCGAGAACTTTTGGGTGGCAGATCTGAAACTTTTTCCTAAACCAGGCAAGTCTGGTTTCTTTAACATTTCTTTAGATAGTTGGTAGAATGTCTTATATGGAATAAACCGGTCATTTGTTGTGGGGAGGATAACAGGCCTAAACAGGCAGGTGGCTACACAGGTACTACAACCACCATCTCCTCTGATGTACTGTACCTTTAAAACCTAACAGTGTCGTTATAGTTGGTTCCACTTGATCTTAGGAAAGTCTGCAGAGAACAACAGGAAGCTGAGCTGAATGTTTATGGAACAAATAGCTTACAGATTATGTAGCTTTTTGTTGTGAGATAAGACGCAAAAGGGAATAAAATCATGCTGCAGAGAAACCTTAAGTGTGAAATGGAAAACCACTTACTGATGGAGACTTTGAAAGTGTTTCAGCCTTCCTCTCCAGACTTTCCATCCTTTTCTTCAGCCTTACTAGTGTGTGTATGTGTATGTGTGTGGGTGTGGGTGTGTATATGTGTGTGTGTGTGTGGGTGGGTGTGTGTGTGTTTTATGGGGGTTGTAGGTGAACGGTGGAAAGGTGGGAGTCTCTCCTTTCAAAAGAACTGAGAACAAAACAGGAAACCATCCCCTTGTTTTGGCTCGTGGTCGCTACAAGTGTTTGGAATTTTGAGGAGCCAAATTCACATGTTTTTATGTGCATGTCTGCGCTCAGGTCAGAGCATGCACACACAAACACACAAACACATCCAACCATACATTCACACACACGCACAGACATAGAGCAGGGGGAATGTCTGGCATGCCTCTATAAGCAGAGACCTGAAGACTGAGAACCCCCCGTGGATGTTATGAGGAGCGATCACTGAATAGACTAAATACACGCAGATACAGTTTGGCGGCCTTGGTTAACTCAGGGCTCGAGTTCAGTGTAGATCAAAGTGCTGTTGATGCTTGTGGCTTTATGATTTTGGCTAACAAATACAAAAAGCATCATGACCCCTTAGTATGTGCCATAAACTGTGCACCACTCCTGTTTTTTATCTGTTAGAAAATGTTTACTCTTTTTGTTTGGAAAGTAACACAAAAGCAAAAAAGGAGCCTGGCCCCATGGAAGACTTCTTATCGCCTCCAACAGGAACAAAAGATAATACAGAGAAAATGGGCTGTTGTTGTTTTGAAAGATATCTGGGAACTCTTGCTGTTGTTGATTTTGTCTTTACAAAGACAAGGCTTTCCTCCACTTCCTTCAGGCATCACATTGTTTCGGCATAGTTGGCATCCCTGTGCAGTTTGAGTCTGAGTCTTTTATTTTATACCGTTGAGGTTACCTGGCATCCTTCACACCCTGCCAACAGAGCTACTAAACAAAGTGACACCTATTCTTCTCGACTCATGCACGGGGAACCTCCCCTGTGGATGCCTTCCTGTAGCTGTCAGTTCCTCAGCTCCTACCCTCATGACAAACAACGTCTGAAGAGATGCTTCTCCTGATATTAAAGCCTTTTAATGCTTCCTTTTATTGTGTGAAACAATTCGGCTACATCAAGGTCAAAGCTACAAAGAGGAAAATAAAGGTTTGGCTCATAATTGATACTTTGATTGTTTCAACTCAAGCAAAAACCCACAAATCAAAACCCTCTCTTTTCTCTGTCACCATAATGAGCCTACAAGGTTCTCTAATGGAAAGCTTGATGGCTATCATTAAGGTAAATAACAATCCATCTTATTGTATGACACCTGGCTACTGTGTGAAAGGTTAGACTGTCAAAAGTCAAAGCTTCCAGGTGGATTCCACCTCACAAAACTAAATCAAAAGGTGTGCACTTACATCTAATTTAAGTTTGTATTGTTGATGCAACTAAAGGTTACTGGTATTGTCTTTTTTTGTACAGTATCAGAATCCATGATTCCCCTAGGAAACAATGACATTTTTTATTATGTTGTAGCGTGGCATAATCATTTTGTTTTGTCTTGTCTGGATGTACCGTATCTTATCTCATTTAGTTGTATCATATTGTAGCATAGTCTTTCAATGCGTAGCGTTTTGTTGCATAACGTTTCATTGGTTAGCGTTTCGTTTGGTAGCAATTCATTGGGTAGCATTTTGTTTCATTGCAATAGCATTTCTTTGCATAGCATTTCGTTGTATAGCGTTTCTTTGCATAGCGTTTCGTTGCATAGCGTTTCGTTGCATAGCGTTTCGTTGCATAGCGTTTCGTTGCATAGCGTTTCGTTGCATAGTGTTTCGTTGTATAGCGTTTCGTTGCATAGCTGGGGGTTTTGTTACGTAGTGTTTCATTATGAAGCCTATAGTTACGTTGCGTTTTGTTGCGAAGCTTCTCAATGCGTAAAGCTTTGTTGCATAGTGTTGCTTTGCTTTGCGTTGCACTGCGATTCAACCAAGCGGCAACCTCCGGTCTCAGACTATGAAGCCCATGCGGAAGTGTTATAAACTGCAGTTCATCAGGAATCCGCTGGAGGCTGGCTGCAGAAAGACCGGAAACCACATACACACCAATTCAAAAAAGACGATCTTTACAGCAGAAATAAACATGTATACAGCCTGGTTCAAAAAATGGCTTGGCTCTACGTGGATAATTTCTCTATCGGCACACACTGTACGGGGGGTGAATTTTTTTCTAACGCGATGGTTCAGAAGATATTAAGATTACGAGTTTTTGCCCAAATAAGGACATGACTGACTTGACTCCCGGTCGGGAACACATAGCTGTTGGCTACGAGGCTCAAACTCCGCCCCTTTACGTCACAATCTGCCTGGTTGAGTTCCGCATTTCCAATATGGCTGCCGCCGTCGATTGGCTTCAAAACAGCGCTCAGGAACAGATGGGTGACGTCACGGATACTAAGTCCATTATTTATACAGTCTATGGATTCAACCTACCAGCTGGAATCCTATCCCACTGTGTCCTGTCCTATCCTGTTAACCAATCAGCCGGAACACTTTCTGAATGAATGATATCTCGTTTAATCAAGAAAAGCAGTCAAAGCAGTTGTTAATTAACAATTCAACACAATTAAAGCAGATGTAAAAGCTGCTGATGCTTAACCAATTTATCAACACATTATTGTAGCTCTACATATACTTAGTATATCCTTATTGATCAATGCTGTTCCTCTTGGAAAACTATCACTTTTTTTCAGCAGTAAATTGGGTGCAGAGCAGATTGAAATTACATTTTGGGGCTTTTCAAAATGTGTCAAGTTCAAATTTTTTATTTTTTTTAATCTAAATACCATTCCACAACAGGAAATATTAACCGTTAAACTATTACTGTTGGAAAGAACTGATCAATTAAATGTAAATGAAAATAACGTCTTTCTGAGGAACAATTTGTTGAAGCGAAGAATAATCTTTTCAAGTCGCCGCGTTTTGTTTGATGTTTGTTTGAAAGAGTAATGTGGCAATTAAAGCCCACATTTCCCTTTGTTCTCTGTGAACCCAACATCTCTCCCATTACACCCAGTGTTTTTTGTTTAGGTATAGATGTTGTCACTCATGTTCAATAGCATTGACCTTTGACCCCGCAGAAGTACTTCCAGGTGGGACCTCTCTGGTCTTGCCTCGACATCGAGCCAGAGACCTCCTGCAGCTACACACAGATATCCCAACCCTAAACAAACAGTGATCTGACCGCTCAGAAATGTTGCGTGATCTCTGAGAGCAGGACAGCTCAGTCATGCAAAGACTGACGAGCCTGAAAAATCAAATATATGGCTCTGACACTGACCATGAATGTCCAAGTTTTTATTGTTATATTTAAGGTATAATAATGTGAAAACTGAAAACCAACTTTTTTTTTCTTATTCTTGGATTAGATGGTTCACATTTCTGTGTGATGCTGGAGCTGCTTCAGCACAAATTATCAACACCAACCTCTGTTGTCCCTTTTAAAGAACCAAATACCTCTTCTATCTTGGTTCATATATTTCCAAAATTGACACTAACTTTTAATTGACATTTCAATTTGGATATTTCTTGTAGCGGAAAATGCAAAGAGCTAAGCATGCAGGATATGCAATGTCTAATTCAACTGCAAACATTTCCCATGGAACAACAGTGTTTATAGAAAATACCAAGAAAATACTCCAAATTATATTGCAGGAAAAAGCCTTCAAAAAGTTACAACTTCTGACTGATATGCTCTTTTTTTGTGTTAGCATTAGGGATGTCAATTTTAAGTAATCTCTGTGATTGATCTTTGGAAGTGTTATCGATCAATTATTGATTAAAGCTGAGGTTGGTAGTCAGATTTAGATGTACTTTTTGTCATTCTGGTTAAAATGATCTTTATGTCCCGACGGCAATCAAAACATAATGTGTTCTTAAAAAAGAGCAGAAAAAGCTGCTATCTACAGCCGGAGTAAACCTGGGAAAACAACAACCAATCACCGCTTTTGGGGTCCAAAATTTTAAACCAATCAAATCCCGTCCTGCCCTACCTTTAATCCTTTAAAAAAAAATGTAGACGTGATAGAAAATTGAAAACAAATAACGTGTTTGAGTACGTTCTTAACAATCTAGTCCTAACGTTCCTAACATCCCTTAGTATCTCTCACACTTTCAGTTTCTATCATACTTACACACTCAAACTCGCAGACAGGATGGTTTTCAATAGACATTTCCTGTTAAAGAATAGATTATACATATTCAAACAGGGACAGAGACGACCCAGTATTGGACAGACGCAGGGTTTCAGATAGAGATGGTAGAAGCCCATAACTGACACCCAGCTGGGCAACCAATCCAAAAGGCTGGGTTTGATTGTGTACGGAAAAAGAAAACCATACAGACTCTATCGTCTCAACACAAAAAATGCTAAAGCCCAGCTTCAAACTAAGAATGCATGCATACAAAGACAAGGCCAAGACTTTGAGGGATTGAGAGTCAAGACCAAGACCAAGGCGAGGTGCAAAAAGGGACCAAGACCTTCAAGAAGTGGTCTGAAGAAAAGTCATTAGACCAAGGTTGATTCAGGTTACACTCCAAACGTCTGGACAGCTGTTCAACCTGGCGTGTTATCTGTCATCTACATTCAGAGTCAGTTCTGCATGGTGATATGGTTGATTTCATCTCTTTCCATCACAAACCTTACTGCTTGTTGCTCTAAAAATTGACAACACATCTTCTAACATGCATCGCTGTGCCTGTTGCTCCAAACATCATCAGCTGTCAGGCCATCGTCACCCAAATCTGCTCCATGTGTTAGAGGAATGTGTGCCGGACAAAGGCTGCAGCTTGTTACATTAGCAAAGCTGGAAAGAAATTATCATACCTTCTTCCAGAACCTCAGGAATGCTGGTGTGTGAACTGAGGGGTCACTGTGGAGCACACTGAACATGAATGTGAGGAATTTATTTTTCCAAAATCCTTAGCAGGTGCCTGCAAGCATACTTACTGTACATGTAATCTTCCCTAAGGGGACTGTGGCGCCCTCCAGTATCACGCAAGTCTCTGTGCGACTTCTTAGTCATCGTGCTTTGTCTGCTCTACCTGCGCTCCCCCAGTGTGTCTGCGTGCTAACATTAAGCCACAGTCAGAGATCTGGACGACTTCAGCAACACTGTCTTATGTCCAAATACCACCCGTGAAGAGGATGTTTAAGATATGAGAAACAGATCAGTCATTACATCCTCCAGCTATGTGGAACATTTTCCACTGGAGCTTTTTGGGACTTAAGATGAAGCATAAAATGTCTGCAATGCGTGAAGTGATACTTGAAAGAGTTATGCATGACAATCCATCTACATTTTCCAGCTGATCTCCCTTAACCTGAAAACCACAGCTCATGGAAAATTTGCAGAACTGCAGGGGAGGTCTGTGAGCTGTGACAGGCCAGTGAACAAACAAACCTGAGTGCATGAAGATGATAATGGGGGAGGCAGCAGGCTCGGGAAGAGGATGCTCTGTGTTGTGCCACCTGCAATAGAAAGACCTCACCAGCTGTTTTTTCCTTGAATTCTGTCCTCACATCCAGTCTGTTGGTGACTGAGTTCCAGGCATTAACAACAAGATTTCTGTTGTTCACTACCATCTCATTTTCTCCTGTTCCTCTAGCTTCTCCTTAAAATCTACAGTGGCCAGAACTGCTTTAGCTTACTTCATTTCCAGATTGTTGAATTGGCTAATGTGGGTTGAGGCAGCAGTCACAATGTAGGAATTTGATCTAAAATTTGTGACATTTTTAACATTTTTTCATCGGCTGTTCTCTGTCACAGAACCTACTAATCCCTTTCTGGTGAGTGAGTCTTGATCCAGGACTGATTATTGGTTGACAAAGAATTCTCAGCAATTTCTGACAGATGTCAAGTGTCACCTTTGACGGACAGTTGATTGATCCAAAGTCAAGTCTCAGGATCTCAGATTTCAGACAAACCTTGTAAAGAAAATCTGAGTTTCAGCCTAATTTGATCATTTGATCAATTAAGGTTTTTGCAGTTCCTAAAAATCTTTATCCCTTATGCTGTTGTTCTTAGATTTGCTGTAACCCTATAAATTATTTGAATGAAGACGTGTAACAAGAGTGAAGCTTGTCAGAAGCTTAGTGGTGTCAGTCACTCCTGCTCCCTCTGGGCATCACTGGTGCCCCTCAACTCATTTACCCCGCTCGCTCCAGTGCGAGCTGTAGATTATCTCAGTAAGAAGCTGTCTGTCATCGCCTGTGGCCTGTCGCAGAGCGGTAATGGAGCAGTTAAGAGTGTTTTGAGGTGTGTAATCTGTCAGGGGGTGCTGCAGGCTCATGGCTCTGGGATTAGCGTGACCGAGGAGAGAAGGGTCTATTTCCCTTTATTTGAGCTGACTGTGTGACCTCATTGTCGGCCAAAGACTCTGCGTACAATTAGCTTTTCTGATCGCCTCAGCAACACAAGAAAATGTTTCATGGTGTGACCAGAGAGCAGAAAACGATCAAGTTTATTGCTTGTGTTTGTATAGCTGTTGTTTCCGCAACACCTTTGATGGCCTTAATCAGCCCAGCAGGGACCTGAACTCCGTGACCTTTGGGTGCAGCTTTGATCCACTGTGTTGTTGCCCAGGATCTCTAAAGGGACAGGTCAGGAATTAGGAGGGGAGTCAGACGCCGTCTACAAACAGGCAGTGTCACCAGCACTTTGCCAAAATATTTCATGCTTAACCAGGCTTTGCCTGAAGATCATTACCTCAGTACTAGGAGGGAGGAGAGGAGGAAAGGGGAGGACTGCCGGTGACACCAGCATCAGGCCAAGATGAAGGATGTAGATAACGCTGCTTACAAAGATCTTGCCTGCATCGAAATGTAAAATAACAAAGTCTGAATGGAGTCATCCGTTGTCATAAATTGTTTCAGCAGGTGAAAACATTGCAGGTCCAAATATGGAAAATATTTGTAGACTTGCCTTCCTGTTAATCATAACGTAAGAATCTTAAATATTCTCTAGAGCTCTCAATTGTACCACAATGTTTTGATCAGCAGATTAAGTTTACCACATTTTATCCCAGGTCTTAAAATATCAACGCTTTGTCATTCCCCTTTGGAATTTCATTCCTAGGAAGATGATAGCGTCTGTTTTCTTCCCGTCCCCCATGTTGTTTACGTGAAGTGGTCTGTTTGGTTAGACTTGGGGGAAAAATGAAGGTCTATTTAAGAAAACTGCAATGGCGAAAAATGTAACTCTACTTCAACTTTTGATTTCACACATGATTTGAACCCACTTCTCTTGGGGGGTTTTTGTTGTGCCTACCCACTGCACCTGGCCACTACATTGAAGCAAAAATATTGCTGTCTTTCTGCTTTACCCAAAAGACCAGCTGGTGGTGGTTTGGTTTGGTTTGGTCTTGGTCAAAGGCCTTGAACAGCAGGATGAGATGCCAAAGAATCTGATGCCTATGTGGAGGTTTTTGGCGACATGTAAAAGAGAACAATAAAAGGTTTTTTCCTGATTCGACATCCATGGCCAAGTTTTCCTGAGGACACATTGAGATCTCCAAGATGTACATGACAACCATTGTTTACTAAATAATCTAAATTACAGGACTAGCAAACTGGCATTAGATACACAGTGAACATTGTGTGTAAAGCTGTGTGCCAGACTTTTTATTTAGTAGAACCATTTGCTATATTGTTAAGGTTATATTTTATGTGTCAACTATGCCGAGTGCATCAGCTGGGCATTAAAAAAAAGGTAATCTCTCTGGACACACTTGACTTAGAACTGCCCGACTTGAGGACTTCAAATCACACGAGAACCTGACTGACAACACTTGTAGCTGCACCCAGTCAAATTCAAATTCAAATTCAAATTTGCTTTATTGGCATGAACAAAGACATGTTGCTGCCAAAGCACATACAATTCATACACATACATTACATATATATTCATTACATATTTTATATGCATTAATGAACGATGGTGTCACCCATACAGCATATCTCAATGTCCTCACTTGATGCAGTATGCTCATAAAACCTTCACCCAACATCAGATATCATGGTATGGTGCGTCCCTCAGGCTGTGACAGGCAGACACATATTTAGCAGCCAGAGGAGCTGCTGACCCTTTCCCCAAGAGAACTGACAGCTTCTCTTCTGGGGTTAATGTTGGGAAGTTTGTTACTACTTTAGTGATTTCCCTGTTGTGGGAATCTCTTAGTATCTCTCAGAGAACTAGCTACAGTGGAGGAGGAAGTGCATCTCTGTCTCTATATCCCCTATACAGTCCTTTAATTTATCATCCTGTACACATTGTGTTTCTTTTTCAGTTTTGTGTTTGTCACTTTTTCGGTAGTATTGCTTTGAGTAGGCTACTAATCTGTTGTAACTTGCACCTGCACCATCCTAGGCATATACAATCATCCAGATGCAAAGCAGACAGAGCTTAAGTCTAACTGGTGCACATTGAAAAACTTATAGTTGGTCACAACTTTCATCTGTAGATCGGATGCACTTCCGCTTGTTAGCCCAGCTGGTGCATTCGGCTTCAAATGATTGTAAAACCAACAACTTGTAACATTAACCAGTGAGGTTGAAGTGCTGGTTGGTGGATTACCTTTGGACACAGCTAACAGGGTGCTGCTACCTTTGGTTATGCATTAAGAGAACCAAAATGAAAGTTATATCTTCCATTTCAGCAAAAGAGGAACTGAACATATTTCCCCTGATGGAGAACTAAAATTAGAGAATAAAAAAGGGCTTTTATATGAAGTTTTTTAATGGATCCATTTATGAGATATCGGTATCTAATAAACAAATCATGTCAACAGTGATGTTAGCAACTGGACCTCCACAGGTGAGCTGTGTTGAACAAACACTGAATCAACTTCTATTCATTAAAACAAGTGAACCGGACGAGGTGAATCAGATATGTGCAGCCTTTTGCCCTCTTCTGATTCATAGACTGGTGTGGACAGTGTGATGAGTGTGGCTGCATGGCATGAAATGATTGCTGTGTTACTCATTATAAATGCGAGACAGAATTCAGGAGAACTGCCTCATTTGATCCTCTCTAATCTCACAATGACATACAGAGAACTTGAGGTATTTTAGGGATTTATCATGAAGTGAGGTGACACGTCAGTCTCGTTTATCGTAAGCAAGAAATAAAAACACTGGAAACATGTTGAGTAACTTCTGTGGACTGATAACATACTTGTTGGTGTAATTCAACATAAAGAGGAATGTAGACTCAGTCCTTCTTTTCTGAGCCTGGTAATGCCACTTTACCCCATGCTGACCTTTTGCTCTCTAACCTTCCTGGACATGTTTTTTTTTCTTCTTCTCTTCATTCATCTCTTTCTTTCAGCCTTTTGTTCCTGACTGTTGTCTTCCTCTGGCTTTTCAGGAGAGCGTCCTCCTTTCAGGTTCAGTGACTTACAAGCATCTAATACAATAGTTTGAGTCTGAGAAGTGAGGGTCTTCTCTTCCCGGTACAGAGAAATCCAGTTCTTTCCAGATTGTAGACACAAATCAGAGACATTAGAGTCTTCACAGGGTCTTATATTTGTTTGTGGTGACAGTCCTGGTATCAGAAAACATATTTTATCTTTATAGAAATATTTATTTAAGACCCTCTTTTTCATTGGTTGGGAGATTCCAGCGACCAAAGCATCAAAGGCTGTAACCTCTGTAAATGTTGTGCCTACTCTACAGACTGAACTGCATGTCCAAGGCCTGATTCAGCTTTTTTTTCTTTGTGCCACACTTTTGAAAAACAAAACAAATCGGTGAGCCACTCCTTCCCAACATGTCCCATAATTACTATGAACACTGCTGTATTTATACAAGCCACCCTGCTGCCAGGAGTTCTGACACCTGCTTTTAACAGTAAGAGAGAAAAACCAACAAACTGTGATGGACGAGGAGCCAAAAGTTGTCCAGATAAGCAATGTTGCGTGAAAGGAGAGCAGAGTTTGTTTTCTCAAAACAGGGGACATCAAAGCTTTCTCAAGAATCAATCTGCATTTGACCGAGTAGAAAGTTGACTGAAGGTGCAATGGAAATGTGATATGTCTTTCAAGACACCAAGTTTCAGCAATAAAACATCAGCCCTGAGATAAAAATCCACAGACATGATAATCAGATAGAACAAAGAAACTACAACAATAATTATGTGGAATGAGATCAGGTGTGCGGGTTTAGACAAGAATGAATAAATCATGATTTCTTTGAGTGCTGTGAATAATTTTAACTCCATGTCACCAGCTGCCACAGCATCCGTGTTGACTCAAAATGAGGACTGAGATACAAATATCAATCAATCAATCTTTATTTATATAACACCAATCACAACAAACGTTATCTGAAGACTCTTTACAAACAGAGCAGGTCTAGACAGGACTCTATGTTATATTATTAACAAAGACCCAACATTAAGACTGGATAAAATCGAGGCAGATGGCTGACTAACATGAGTCTGGTTCTTCTGGAGGTTTCTGCCTTTTTAAAAGGAAGTTTGTCCTTGCCGCTGTAACTTGCTAAATGCTGCAAAGTGCTCTGCTCATGGGGGATTAAGATGAGATCAGACTGAGTCTTGTCTGTAAGATGGGACTGGATCTTATCCTGTCTTGATGTTGGGTCTTTGTTAATAATATAACACAGAGTACGGTCTAGACCTGCTCTGTCTGTAAAGCGTCTTGAAATAATGCTTGTTGTGATTTGGCGCTATACAAATATGGATTGATTGATTGATAAGATCCAGTCCCATCTTACGGACAGGACTCAGTCTGATCTCATCTTAATCCACCATGAGCAGAGCACTTTGCAGTATTTAGCAAGTTACAGCGACAAGGTCAAACTTCCTTTAACAGGCAGAAACCTCCAGCAGGACCAGACTCATGTTAGACAGACATCTGCCTCGACTGAGTTGGGGTTGGAAAGAGGGATAGAGGAGATGAAGAGACAGAGATGATTGTGGTGAGATGCATAGTAGTAGTTGTTAAAACTACGATCAAGGGCGCACAGGGACACCAGAAAGGTCTATGGTTAGTAACTTTAATGGGACAGGGAAAGTTATAAAAAATATGTCACCTGCTGCATGTTCTTCTTGGTAAAACTAACTACATGGTTGCTCCCCTTTGGACTGAGAAATCAGGAAACATACGTAAAGGTTTCTATTTGAATGAATTCACTGAAACAAAGTAGAAAGTTTGTCCATTTATCAAACTGTAACAAAGACCACTTTCTAAACAGTTTCTTTCTGTAGAGCAGCCTCAAAGTTGACAGTTACAAAGAGGTTCGATGACTTTAAGTTGTTCAACTTCCACTTACCCACCAGTCCTCCTGCGCCCCTCCAACCATCACACCATCAGTCAATTTCTCATCTCAAAGAACAGCAGGAGTCACTCAGGTGAGGCGAGACGCTGGCACTCAGCAGCATTTCTCCCAGCAGTCACTTTTGAAAAGTGGCTGTTTGGATTCTGCCGGGGAAATTGCTCATATCTACAAAGAGTATTAGATTGTTTTTTAACTCCCTGGTCCCTAAATGCCTTGTTAGGAATAACAAACAAGCTGCCAAGATAAATCATGCCCTGTTTTTCCCTCTGTGCTCTAAAGGCTGCCATTTCATCACGCTGCTGTCATCCTCACAGGTCCGGTCCCGAGGCAGATAGCAGGTCAGAGACTAAGAGGGTGCAGAAAGCCATCTGTCTTTAGCTTATGCTCTACACGCAAACACATCCAGTTTGCATCCTCCTGTCTGTGGCTTTTGGCAAGTGAGCATGAAAGGGAAATTTATGTTGCTATGTCCGGATGTCTGCATTGCACAGGCCTGAATGTTGATATGAGGTGTTTTAATAAGGAGATAAAAGAGCTGGAACAGGCTACATGGCAGAAATTGGAGCAACGGACAGGATACACTCAGCTAAACAAATACCACCGGTGCATTGATAAATGTGTCACAAGGCCATTATCACTTCCATGCATCCTGACAGACAACACAACATTTTCCCTTTTTACAATCTTGGAATGCCAAAAATGCTTTAACGGGGTCAAAGAATGGTGACACATTTCGAAAACAAATTTATTAGCTGAGTTGGAACTTAACTTATTTTGTAATTGTCTCACAGAGTAAAGGCCAAATTCCACCAGATCCATGTCTGGTCCATCTCCGATCTGTCACGGCACCGTATCTGATAGGTTTCTATTCTAGTCCGTGTGTTAACTCCCACTGGATTCGCTTCGTTGTGTTCCGGCTGCGTCTCTGATCCGGCAGGTCAGAACGCAACGGATCAGATACGCAAGACTTCTATTTTTGCTGGGTGCTGGAGCACGACGCATCAATTCAGCACAGAGCAGATGGAGCAGGACAGGAAGTCAGGCACCAAAACAAAATAAAAACCTGGTTAGTTTTCGGAATAAAACTCTGTGTTATCACCAGATCATATTTAACTTAACTACAACAACAAAATGTAATTTAGAGCGGAGGCAGGCCTGGAGTCAACAGGTCAGAGGTTTTCAGAGGACCATAAAGACAACATGGATGATGAGAGGAGGAGGAGAATCCTTGATTCAGTGATTGTCAGTGAAAACCTTGGTCACATGACTCAAGCTGTCCAGCAGTCCTGGTCCGCGCTGCATTCCGAAAACGCAACCGATGGGTGTTGACGGACGAGAGCCGGACCGCAGCGGATCGGAGACAGGCCTGACACGGATCTGGTGGAAGTCCTGTGTAGGTCTGAAAGCTGACATCATGTTTCAGTGCCTTTCAAAACAGGCTCTGAAAAATGCCTTGGTCACCCCCTGGACCCGCCTCTGCTCCGAAGTAGCTTTTCTTTACTGTAGCATCCATCAAGTGGTGAACTTAGCCCTCATAAAAAGTATTTATATTTGTAGGACCAATTTTAACACAGCCTTTAGAGGAGTTCAAAAAAATTTGTTACATGTTTCTATTTTTTTTATTATATATTTTGGGCTTTTACACCTTTTATACAGAGAGGATAGGACAGTGGACAGGAAACCAGGAGAGAGAGTAGGAGAAAGACCATAGACTGTTTAATAAAGGGACGTAGTATCCATGACGTCACCCATCTGTTTCTGAAGCACTGTCTTGAAGCCTATTGTCTATGGGTGCCATATTGGAAATGCTGACTCAACCTAACTTCGTCCGAGACGGTGTGAGGTAAAGGGCGGGCCTTTAGCTTTTGCGCTAAGCCTGTCAATCAAGCCAGCCACGCCCTTATTTAGGCAAAACTTGTAAGTAGTAATATCTTCCAAAACAATGCATCATAAAAAAACCTCAACCACTCAAAACATTTACTGGAACTACCAGTTTCTGTGTTTGGCCCCATATCAGCTGATAATTACAAATTACCAATCAGGGTCTTGTTTCGTAAAATAGCAGGCTGGATTATCGGTGAAAAACATGTTGATCTGTAATGTCTCTGAGCTGAGTCAAGATGAGGATTCATGGCTCTCTGGTTGCCAGATCTCTGACACAGTGCCAGTATTCCCAGCCAAATAAATTTGAACCTGGCATATGAACAACTGGAACAGGTTAGCTGAGTCAGAGGATGGCATTATCTTGCCTCAGTTAGTCACGCAACACAGCGTAAAACTTAAGTTTCCATCTGGTGACACCAGCAGTGCATTTTAAGACGAGACCACATCTGAATGGTTTTTATTAAACTGTTTCTTGTTTGCATAACAAATAAGCTCTGAGTTATTCTGAGAGTCTAAATGTTTGTGTGACAGAAGGCTGAGACAATTAGGTGGATGTTTGACGTGCATGTTACTGAACTGTTCTTTTGTCTCCTTTATTGGACGGTAATCATAATACCATAACTGCTCCATGTAGCTGCACCTGTTTACTTCATCTTCAAACCGATGTAAGTGTGAGGTGTGGCGACTTTAAACTACATCAAGACAATGTTG
This sequence comes from Notolabrus celidotus, assembly GCF_009762535.1. Lineage (NCBI taxonomy): Eukaryota > Metazoa > Chordata > Actinopteri > Labriformes > Labridae > Notolabrus > Notolabrus celidotus. The sequence goes on along the minus strand of NC_048287.1, from coordinate 25,693,759 downwards.
TAATTGGTCTAAATTCAGACATTGTATAATTATATAACCAGAAAACACTCGAGAAGACTGCAGTTCTACTTCTGCAGAAGAAGAGTATACAACAGAAGTGCATGAGTAAATTGTGAGAGTCCTGAGGTGACATTTGGCTTTTAGTGCCATTGTCATCAAAACCAGCTTTAACTAAACCTCAATGTCTTTCTCATTTCCTCGTTGATGGTGGTCTGATGCGGTTTGAGACCTGCGTGGTCTGAGATGTGGATGAAAGGTCAGGGCAAACCATTAAATCTGAAGGATTTATGCCAAACTGCTAAAAGCTCGTTAGAATCCATAACTCAGTGGCTTCATGCTGCTATTTTCTAGGTTATATGCGAGGGACATTTCTTGGATCAAAGCGACACAGCTAAATATTAAATTTGTATACATTGTCAAAAACGTGACGTCAGTGTTTTAATTAAATGTTTTGCAGACACAGGAATGTAAATGATTTATAGCGCATCTTTTATGATAGTCTAAACAGGTTTGGCAGCTTTGAGTCAGCATAGAGCTTCAATTACAGTGATGTTTGGTGGGGCATGAGGATCTCTGCAGAGTCATTATTTTCCCTTCCTCTTACAGGAGCAAGAACTGCACAATTAAAGGACTCAATATACCTTGCATGGGGCAGACTTCGACACTGTTTGACATTTTGTCGGTGTCTCACTGAGAGTTTGATATCAGTGTTGATCATCGGCTGAGCTGCAACTTCAGCTTATCTCCTGCTGTCACTCGCCTTAGCTCAGCAACTGAAGGAGAGACACAGAGCAGTGCTTGTTGTCTGTGCTGTTATCACTAAATAAACTGTCTGACAGAATGTTTCTCCATTTGCAGCCTATTTGTCACCATTTCTTCAGATGCATGCTCCTTTATTTCCTTGGAAATAAAATAGTTTATGAGGAAATTTCTTTAAGCTCCCCTGAGAATATTCTCTTGCCATGCTTTATATTATTCTATAAATGTTTATACATTTATGGTTTATACTTCTGTGTCCACCCTACACAGGAAAGGGCTGACGTGGACGTGAGCACCACATACTTCTGCGTTGATGTGTCCCTGATGCGCAGCAATACTCCGCCGAAACACTTGAGGCCATTGTGGTCTCTCTGATAGTCGGGTTGTCTGTTTCTGGCGTTGATACTTTTCCTGTTTACTTTTTCACAGTGTTTGCAGCTGATACATGTTGCTGTTTATCATACAGCACTTATTACAGGGAAGAATAGAGAGGACGTGTCAGAAGAGATGAAATACACAGCCGAATTGCATGGATCCCGGATGTGCTGTGAGTGTGGGAAATTTGGAGGAGGTGCACATCAGCTACGTGCGTAGGCATCTGTGAAGGCACGGGAGCTACGCAGACCTACGGTGTAGACTAAGCCGTTGATTTGACGTAGAAGTATAAATCAGGCTTTAGGAGACAGAGTGAAACCGAAAAGTTCTTATAACCCACATTGCACAACAAAGAACGCATTAAAGTGGGGCACCGTTGGCCTATCGGTTTAAGCGTGCATCCTATGTACAGAGGCAGTGGCCCCCTGCCTCAGCTATTTTCTGCATGTCTTACTTCACTCTTTGCTCTCCACATTTACTGTCTTTCTTCAGCTGTACTGTCAAATGAAAGCAAAAATGCCCAGATAAATAACTTTAAAAGAAAGCATCAAAGTAAAAATCTTCAAAATGTCAAAGCACGAAAAAATATTGCAATGAGGCCGTTTATCAATCTTCTCATGCATTGTTTAATTTCTTGTTTGTACAAAAAAAAGTTAAATGACATAGATTTATTTTTCTTTTATCTTCAAAAACCTGCAAAAACAGAACACAGCACATAGTGAAGAATTCGAAGGTTCTAATTGTGGTTAACAGTCTATACTGCAACCTGCTGGGGGCGCTATTGGAGCTTAGACTAATCGTTATATTGACATATTTAGACTAATAATACTGTACACTGTTTGAAACAGATAACTGCCTTTAATCAGACTTGCTCTGTGTATTCTACATTCACAGAAACAAGCTCAGTATTATGGAACACGCTCAGTGTTTACAAGCTGACAAGACACCAGTTTTATTTTGAAATGTAATCATACAGAGCTTTATTTTGGTACATTGTGTTATACAAAGCAGCATTCTCATTCAATATTTAATTTTATTGCTGCAGAAACACTGAAGGGACAAAAAAATTTGCTTTTATTCCAGACCAAAACACAAACTTTCAAAGTGATAAGCAGCACTTTCATATCAAGAGTCAGTTTAATGTCAAAGAGTCGCAGATTAAATGGTCTTTGCGGTGACACCTGCTCACTGTTACTGTAACAGCTGTGAAGCTGCAGGTGGTACAGTATGAGTTTCTGTATGCAGCAGGTGTCAGATGCTGTCACACCTGCAAGATTCCTGGAAGCACCAGCTTGCATTCAACAGACAGTCAGAGTTAAGTATAGTTCATCTTGTTAGAAGCCATCAGAAGTTGTCTCTCTTTTATTTAAAGCAAAGATCGGGACATGTGACCTCTCACCCGGTTGTTTTAAAGGCCTCCTGTGGCACAATCCCTCATGTTGGTTCACAGTGCTTGGCTGTTACATTTTTACCAGTTTCAGAGAAAGATGTGCGTGAGATCAACCCCCTCTGTGCCCAGGGGTCACATCCCCACAGTGAGGGTCATCACAGCCTGAATGGGGTCTCAAATAGCCCTCATAAAGGCTTAGTGGGTGCAGGACCCCTGTGGGTAGCAGGTAGGGCATCAGAGTCCCACGGACAAGGAAAGGGTGTCAACACTTGAAAGATGGCCGGAGACGTCTGTGATTTCTGACCCCCTAAAAGTAACAGCCAGAGGTCGAGCTTAAACAAAGTGATTGTTCAAATTAGATTTACAATCAACACGCCTGCAGCCTACAACAAGTTTTATAGTCATTTAATGGGTATTCCTAAAAATCTGACCCTCGCTGAGCCCAAAAGGGAGTGTTCAGTTTGCTTGTTATTATGTTGCCACATCCTGAAGGGATTCTATTTCACATAACCACCTGCTCATTTAATCAGATGGAAATTCAGCATTATATGTTCAATATAGTCGGGATTGGAGTGGCTGGATGATAACTCAAGGCTTAAAAAGGTTCAGTTTTTATTTGTCCCTCTTCCACTTTGGTGCCTCTAATGCTCATGGATTTAAACTCATTAACCTACTGGAATACTGATTTAGAACCAGGAGTAACGCAGGTACAGTTCTTGAAAAATGTGCCTGCAATTTTCTTTACAGGATTATAAGAAGCCAAACACCTTTATTTTCTCTGAATTTTGAATATGAAGTAACATCCTGCAGCTGGTTAGCTTAGGTTAAAATGTAGGATTCAAATAAAGGAGCACAACTTGACTGTCTCTGTCTAAAACAACCAAAATTCAACCGCCAACCTCTGAAGCTTATTATTAGCACCCAATATGTCATCAATTAAATCCGAACAAAACGTGTTGACAACATCTCCCTGGATAAATAAAGTTGTTTGAATCTTGTAATAAAATAACAAGTTGTGGTTTGACGAGTGATGACTTGTCCAAATGTTTTCGGGTTAGAGGCAGTGGCTTACTGGAGGTTCTGCCTGGCAACCTTACGTCAATAACAAGAAAATCATATTTCCATATGAATCAAACACTTCCTCTGAAAACCATTGTTAGACTTTTGAATCATAAACTGATGTCCCAGTTTTACTCAAAGTAAGTTATGTAATATTCTGAATGTTCCACTCTCAGATTGATACTGGGGTTTTGGAGGAAGTTCACGTTGGGTTGCGATAATCCTGCCAGTTGTTTGGGTTAGGGTTGTCTGAGGATGTGTTGGTTGTCAGCTGACTCACCAACTGTTGACAGAGTTTGGGTTTTGTTTGGGAACGGCTGCCTCGACTTGCAGCAGGTGCACACAATCTTGTTTGGTTTCGGGGAGATAGCACCAAAGCTGTGAGGCAGAGGGTATACTGTTTAAAGACGGGGCAGAGCGACTGTTAAAGCTGAGAGTCAGGGATGATGGAGTGATAGCAGAGTGTGTAAACACTTTCTTTTTGAAACTGTGCTTCAGTGTGTGTGTGTGTGTGTGTGTGTGTGAGTTTGTATGAAAGTGGATGTTTGACGTGATGAGAGGCCACTACTTTTTATTTTTGGACTCCTTTTGCTTTGAGACACCCATGCAAAGGCGTATGAACAAACACTGCACTGAGTAGTGGTTTTACAGCAAACGTGTTGAATTGAAGAGTAAACTTAGGAAAAATGGTCCAATGCAGACTGACAATCACATAATCAAATTAGCTGAGTGTAACTGAGATGTTGACATAAATATGGGTTACCAATGGCTGAGTAATGGAACAGCTCAGCGCCTCAGACCACTACAGTGTTTATTTTTTGTCCACTAGTTGAGCCATGTCTCTTAGAAATGGAGTTTGAAGAAATGCCCTTTTAAAAAGACATTGACTATTCCAATCGAATTTATTTTGAAAGTCCCTCTTCATACAAAATAAGATTAATTGTCATTGCACAGATCATTTTATGTATCATGTAACAAAGAGTACAAGAAGATCACTTTTAAAGCTGAATTTATGTATGAACTGAATGGTAGAATTGGAATATTGCAGTTTAACAAAAGTGTGAATTGGATGACATAACATTTAAGCAATGCAATACTATTTAAATCATAAAGCAGATGTATCCTGTTGGATGCATCAAAGTCAAAATGCGGTCATTGAACAACAAGAAGTATGAAGTTTTCAATACAGAGCGGGTTCCTTGGTTCTTTAATCCCTGAATTCTTAAAATTGCATCTGCTGTGGAAAGCAGATGCAATCCATCCATCCATCCATCCATCCATCCATCCATCCATCCATCCATCCATCCATCCATCCATCCATCCATCCATCCATCCATCCATCCATCCATCCATCCATCCATCCATCCATCCATCCATCCATCCATCCATCCATCCCATCCATCCATCCCATCCATCCCATCCATCTCTATTACAGGTTGTGTTTTATGTCACCTTATTTCCTGACTGTGTTAAATACTTGATTCTGATTGGTCAAAACTCCAAAACAATGGTAATTAATTTGCAATGGCAAAAGTGACACTAAGGACAACCTGATCACACACAAATCAAATCAATCCGCATAAAGTCCGGCTCATTTCACCTCTGCCTGTTGACACTGGTAAAAAAGGTTAGTTTCCCTCTCAAGCTTCAAAGTCAGGAAATAATCACGTGCAGATGTGAGAGCAGCCTGAGGATCTTGAACCATCTCTGAAAGGGTGTCCCCCTGTTGGAATTCCACTTTGCATAGCCACCTGTTTAACATACATTATCCCTTACATGTCACAAAAAATGCAAAGACGTCCCCCACTCGTAGAATGGGGGACATGAACTGAATTGGAAACTGAACTGAAGTGATAATGCACTACTTTTGCACTACCAGTGTTCTCTGTTTCCATCTCTCACCCCTGTTGCTAAACTTTAGGGATGAGGATGTGTGGTCTGCGATCAGTTGGGGCTCTAATGTAAGAAAAGCCTGAGTGGTTTTATTAGACTTCTTAGGAACAAATGATGTAAATGGTTTTTATGTTTGGAGCTTGTTGAGTAAAGTACAGACAGAGAAGTTAAAGTGCTGCCTCGTGAAGCAGCCATTGCATTAAGACGTCCAAGCATAAATTGTGAATTATGTAATCTAGGAAGGGTTTGCTATGCTGGTGCAGCTGTGATGGGTTTGCCTTTCTTGGTAAGCACTAGAAAGGACTCGGGCAGTTTTTTTGTAGTAAATTTCAGAGTCGAGTTCCTTGCTAAAACATTGTGACATTTCTTTAACTTGATTTTATGAGTCAGCACTCTGCAATGTGTTTCATGCATTATTCTTGAGGCTTAATTAGTTGTCCTGCAAACTTAATCCAAGGCAGAAATAAACCCTCACACTACCGTAACACACACATCTCTCTGTGATCTACCATCTGTCACGTGATGCGACCTCAGGACCTGTCAGACCACCACAGATCTCCCTCCAGTGCAGCTGCACTGTCTGCTCCGTCCGTGTTTCCGATAGTGTTGTGGGTGAGGTATTCAGTGTTGAGTGGGGACATGTGGGGCCTCCGTGCAGACTGACAGACGCTTTGGGAAATGGGACAAAGTCTTGCAGAAAATATGTCTGGAATGTGTAACAGAGAAAAGGGACAGAGAAACTTTCATAACAAGTCCAAATGAGGGTTAACAGTTACGGCAATCTTTTAGTTTATCAGTGAGGTAAGGGTTGAAACCCCCGGCCTTGCAGATAATTTACAAGGATATTAGCCAAGCTCTGGATAGCACTGACATCTGCAGAGTCTGTGCTCATTTAGTTTGGTAATTTACTTGAGATATTTCAGGTCAAGGTTACGGGACATGTAAGATTCACTCTCCAGTTTGTGCCACTGTACATTGTCCTCCTCTGACTTAGATTTTGCAATCTTATCTACAATATTGAATCCTTGACTATTAAAGCTCTTGTAAGGAACATTCAGATTGCATTGATTTTGGTAACCCCTGTGGAAATACTAGAACCTCTTATCTGTTTGATGATTTTGTGTTTACTGACAAACACACTTTGAATCGTCTCAAAAACCATCAATGTGCGGCAGAATTCTTTAACGAGTTCTAAAACTGTTAACACGTTGAGTATATAGACTGTACAAATAATGGACGTAGTATCTGTGACGTCACCGATTTCTGAAGTGCTGTTTTGAAGCTGATCGTCGTTTGGAGCCATATTTGAAATGCTGAACACAGCCTGACTTGTGTCAAACTAGTGTGAGGTATAGAGGCGGACTTTGAGCCTCCTAGCCAACAGCTACAGTTTTCCTGCCTGTCAGTCAAGTCAGCTGTGCCTCTCATTATTGAAAACTTAATATCTTCGAAATTGCAGCGTTATGAAAAAATTCATCCCCCCTACAGTGTGAGCCGATCGAGAAATGAGCTATCCTACACTTGTTTTTTGTACCAGACTGTAAACATGTTTATTTCTGCTGTAAAGATCGTTCTTTTTGTATTTGTCTGTTTGTGGGTTCAGGTACTTCCAGAGCCAGCCTCAGTTGGACACTCAATGAACTGCAGTTGGCTTCAATTCTCACGGCTGGAGGTTGCCGCTTGGTTGAGTGTCAGGTAATGCCCGATCAATAAAGCTCATTCTGAGGTGCCCCAGTGTCTTCCCTTGAACCCTCTCTGCACACCCTGCTCTGCACTAACCCTAAACTTGAGTTGCATCCTTATTGTACTAGTGCACACATGTCAGCAGTCTTTACATTCCTCTGAGCTCCCGCATTTATAGAACTCATCCTGCAGCTCGTCCCGTATTGTTGTTACTCTCTTGTTTCCCGCCTCAGGATCGGATTAAATCTCTGAACTTCCATTGAACTGCTTCAACCCAAATTAAGACATCCAAATTATTGAAAGCACGTCGAAGGCCACGGTAAACAGCTAACTTGTTTTGTTAATGTTTCTTGAACCTCGACAGTAAACTTGTGATGGTATAACAAAGTGACATGATGGTTTTGTGCAACCTGTTGCAACAAAGTCTTGGAGAAACTTCAGACTGTTTCATGCAACAATAATTACAAGCAAAAATGTCAGCATGTTATATAATCTGATCAGGCAAAGATTATGAATCACTCCTTGTAAAATGCCTGGAGGAGATTTTGTCAGGAGGCTGTATAAAAAAATGCGCTGAGAAAATGCTGCTGAATTTACGAGGCTATAAAAAATCTCTGAGATATCAGGGACAGTAGGGCAGTGTTGAAATATATCGGGCATGAATTGTCTATTATTATTTTGTCTGAGCCTGATATCCATTCTTTAAATTGATGATAGAGGTCCTAACATTTATAATTATCTACAACTGTATGCGATGATAGACTGAGCTAAAGAGGATGATGATTGAGTTCATAAAAACACTCAACAGAAAGCCAAAATCAGAAGTTTATCACCTCCTTTCAAAACAACAGCCTGTTGGCAGTGTTGAGCTTATGTTATGAAATAATTCAACATATAATGAAGAGACAATTATGTCAGTTTGTGCTTGAAGTATTGCCGGAGTGTGGATGTTTTTAGTTTAGGATTAAAAACAGAGGAGTAGCTGGTTTAGTTCTGTAAGATGTAAAGAGAAATGCCCCAAAACTTCATAAGTGTGGTGTTATATTTGCTCATATTTTAAAAACTAATATTAATATTATTTTAAATGTTGGATGTCATACTACATCTGGGCAAAGTTTCTAATTGGGAGGTAAATGGCATTTGAATAATCCCAAATTGAGACTGCATGCTGCTCTGAATGGCTTGTTCAAAAAGACACATGAGAATTAAGCGAGAGGGACATGAGATTTGCTCAACTAGTGACATCACAGATTGATGAATCTTCTTAAAAGAGCACGATAAACATACTTCTCCTCTCTCTGCTCATTGTTGATGATCATCGTTCCCTTTAAAAATGTCAGGGTCCAAATAGAGAAATGCCGGTTAACACTGACGACTTTGTAGCTTGGCAACAGTGGAGGAGGCTTCACCATTGCGATGTTACACCAACCAAAAAAATATATTTTTTGGAGCTGTCATTCATGCAAAGCTACTACAGAGGTATCAGAGGGACAGTACAAAGGCTGAAAATAAGCTTAATACCCTCTCTTTGAATTATTTTCTCGCATGGATCAAACATGAATTTATCATTGAGCATTATTTTCAAGTCAGTGATATTTGGACACCAGGATATTTACTGCAAACCTAAGGGTTTTAAAGTAGCATTGACTTACACTGTGAACATCTGTTATGAAACAGTATAACAATGGACAACTTTAACCAGAAAGAAAAAGTTGTGGGAAATCCCACTTATCTTAAGAGTGAAGAACAACTTAATTTCTTAACGAGCATGAACAAACAAAAACTGACATAATAGCACTCATCGCTGATGAAATGTTTTTTATTTTAAGTGGTATACAAACAAAAGAAGGTGAAAGAAGGCCTCATACAAGCCATCAGTGTCTTTCAACATTTACCTTATGAGTCCTTCGGAGTGAATTTTCATCATGTGTTGAGAGACAGAGAAAGAAAAAGAGTGACAGAATAAAAGCTTCATCTCCACCTGCTTAGCAATGTAAACAAACAAAGCCGACGAGGAACTCAGTTCTATTAATAACATGTGTTATCGTGCAAGCTGCTCTAAGTGTTTGTCCCTATTTCTTTTTGTATTTTCCTTTGAAATTATCTTTGGAAACCCAAATCAGATTGATATCTGTCTGTTTGTAGTTCTGGCTGAGTGCAGTGTTATTCCTAAAGAGTGATGTTTTCACTAGATCCCATATATCAGCGCTTACTGCTGACAAGCATAGCTGGGGAAAATAAAAAGAGTCAGAATCCTTAAAGCAGAAAGGAACGCATTTATCAGGGGCACCATATTCTTGGTTGCATAAAACCTTGATGTAGTTTTATTCTATGCAGAATTAAGCCTCAGGGAGATCTCGCTTTGAGTCAACAGGCATGCCAGCAGCTCTGTGAGGCTGTATCTGGGACACAGAGGTGCTTTAAGGTTAGAGCTAACATCAACGTGCTCACAGCGACAGTGCTAACATACTCACATTAAGCAGATGCAGCCATGTGTTTCACATGTTTACCATCTTAGCACACAAACAGTAGCGTGTCATTATTAGCCATGTGAGCAGGAATGCTAAGAGGTCAATGCAAACATCAACATGTTAACATTGACAATGCTAACATGCTAGAGTTTAGCAAAGTGGGTAATCCTTTTTCACTATCTTTGTTTAGCATGCTCACAAAATCTGTTTAGCCTTACTGCACAAAGAGGGCTAATGGATGCCATTACTTTGGTTGGTATTTGGTCATTCACTAGCTTAGAATCAGTGAGCTTAAATATGTATGTGCTGGCAGAAGCATACTGGGATCCTCATGTTCAGAACTTTTTACATCAGACGGGAAGCAGGCTTAATACAAAGACTGTAAGACTGCAGCTGAGGCATGTTCAGTAAAAACCAAGATGGCTGCCGCTGATTTGTAGCATTCAGAATCAGCTATTCAATTCAATTCAATTCAATTCAAAACCTTTTTTTATTCTCGAAAAGACATTGAGGTTTCCCTCATTTCCAATGTCGTCGAGATCACACGCACATTAGAAACAACAAACAAACAAACAAACAAACACACACAATCATTCATAAAACAATATATTAATTAACACAGATACAGTTTGAGACACAGTGGTCCGAGATCAAAGTCTTACACTCTGCAAAAGAGGGAATGGATGTCAGCTTTAAAGTCTGTTGGAGGGTATTCCATTAATAAGGGGCATCAATGGAAAATGCTGATCAACCCAGTTCAGTGTTAACTCGAGGGACTTTCAGAATGAGCCAATCAGAAGAGCGAGTCCCGTAGGATCCATAATTTTATTCCAACAAGTCTGAAAGGTAGGTGGGAAGCTTTCCAACAAGCGCTTTACAAATATACAAAAGCCAGTGTTTGTTCTCCTTTGCTCAAGAGAGGGCCAACCAACCTTCTCATACAGGACACAGTGATGGGTGTCATATCTGTCACCAGTGATGAATCTGAGAGCTGAGTGGTAAACAGAGTCCAAAGGTTTTAGTGTTGAAGCTGCAGCATGTTTATAAATCACATCACCATAATCTAAAACAGATAAAAACACTGCTTCAACAACTCTCTTTCTACAAGACAGTGGGAAGCTGGATCTATTTCTGTATAAGAAACCAACTTTCTGTCTAAGCTTGGTGGAAAGAGTGTTTACATGGCTTTTTGAATGTTAGATTCTCATTCAGCCATATTCCAAGGTATTTAAAATCAATGACTCTTTCAACTTTAACAGCATTTAAAGTGGGTATGTGCACATTTTCATGAATAAAGTATCTTTCTATCTATCTATCTATCTATCTATCTATCTATCTATCTATCTATCTATCTATCTATCTATCTATCTATCTATCTATCTATCTATCTATCTATCTATCTATCTATCTATCTATCTATCTATCTATCTATCTATCTATCTATCTATCTATCTTCAACTCCTAGGTTTATTCCTAGAGGGGCATTTAAAAGTTATGTTTTTGTGCTGTTATTGGCACCAAATGTTTAGTCATGGAATCATATTTGGCACAATACATGTTGAGGTGATCCTGAAACCTGCCCTGTATTCCACTGCTCTCCATCCACTTTATGTTGAATCACCAAAGTAATGAGGGTACATGCAGTATTTTGCATAACCATGAATGCCAGTAAAAATTGAGACAATTTTTGACTAGTAAAATATTTCACTACTACATTAGTAATGTTTTTTCTGTAATGCTCCAGGAGTAAGAGTCAGAAAGTCACATAAATGTCTCTATTGCTGTCTCTGCTGGATTCGAAATGTCAACCTGTAACTATTGAGATGTTTCAGGACCAAAGCTACAGACTGACTGACATTATAATCCCTAGAGCTATGCTGCTACAGTGACCAAAACTGACAGGAAGTATGTGTCTTTGAAGTAAATGATGCTGTTTTAAAGCGTTCACTGAGGTTAAACTGTACTTCTAGCTAGTACAGCCTCAGGCCTCTCAGAGCAGACACTGATGAATGTTTGACTTGGTGAACTTTAATTTGGAGGGCTTTAAAACTAACACCTGTTAGCCATGTCAACAGAAATGCATATAATTACTTTGAGTGCCAAATGCATGCACATAAATAACGAGTTATCTGTAAATATCGGGTGAATATATCAGTTATGTAACTTCTGAAGTGTTAGACTCCATGGGATGTGTGTATTTCATCATCCATGAACTAATTTCGGACAACAGGGTTCAAACTGACTGGTTCCTGAAACGTTGTGTGCAATTCTTTGCATTCTGAACATTCCCTCCAAATGTGCAGAAGCGATGTATGACAGGCCCCCCACTCTTTTTGATTTCAGACTTCAGTAAAGTGAAATGAAGTCAGGGAAAAGCAGAATAATTGCAGAAAGGACTCATCCCCACATTCATGTCTGTCAGCAAAGCATTTTTGAAATATCTCAGGGATATTCCTGTAATGCTCCCGGTACTTGTTGGAGGCAGCCGCTGGGTTGAGTTGGGCTGAGAGCGGGATTACAAGCAGACAGAGTGCTGAAAGATACCTGCACACAATCCCATAATCAGCTCTCTGGAAAGTGTGTCATCCCTGCGCACCCAGATGTGATGACAAATCAAATGTAACCATAGAGGAGAGGTCGCCAATCTGACTTTCTTTTGCAAAGCTGACTCTGAAAGTGCAACTTAACCACCCACCATCCTCCCTTGACAGGTTTCTTGTGGTGCTTAGTCATCCAGCTGACTCCTGGTGACCTTCTTTAGACAAATCTTGGAGTTTGTCTCAGTCAGCCACGGTTAATAATCCCCTCGGGTTGCACAGCTGCAGGGTTTCGTGAGACGTTTTGGCACAGCTGGGAGTGTTAGTTGGAAAACAGGGCGTGTGGTAGCGCTGGGTGTTGGTTGAACGTCAGTAGTAGAGGCCAGTCTGCCCCGCCCAGACTTTCCTCGCGCACAGTCCTATTGTTTGGCTACTAAGCTTGAGAATTCCTGTGGAGTCGAAGAGATTCCTTGCTGTGTAATGGGGTATTATGTTAGAACTGGCTCTATTCAATAGACTAATGAGTTATGCCAGAAGCTAATGTCTCAGGGGGGTTCTGTTCGTAGAGCTGCATACTTTAGAGGGTAAGTGCCATTGTGCTGGCTCCCAGGCCCGTCCGCATGCTGTTAACCTCTTCAGCGTGCAGGTACAAAGAAGCATCTCCTTTTAGCAATGCTCCTGCAGGACTGACAGGTCAATAAAGCTGCTGCTGCCTCATGACGCAGAGGGCATGTGATTGTGCTGAAGATAAGCCTGAAATAGCCGAGTCACAGAAGCAAACATGCAGCGGTCTCTTCGATAAAGGTAATCTGATAAGAAGCCAAGCAGTCAGTGGGTTAAAAAGGCCAAAGTGATATGGATTTTCAATGGACGTGTTGTACAATAATAGTGTCCGCTGGGAAAACCGTATTGAGGAATTTCTATTTTAGTATTTCCATTTTAAGCCACTTCTACTCTGATTCATTATCAATCAATCAATCTTTATTTATATAGCGCCAAATCACAACAAACGTTATCTCAAGACGCTTTACAAACAGAGCAGGTCTAGACCATACTCTGTTATATTATTATCAAAGAGCCAACATCAAGACAGGATAAGATCCATACAGACAGGGCAGTCTGATCTCATCTTAATCCACCATGAGCAGAGCACTTTGTAGCATTTAGCAAGTTGCATCAGCAAGGATAAACTTCCTTTAACAGGCAGAAACCTCAAACAGGACCAGACTCAAGTTAGACAGACATCTGCCTTGGCTGAGTTGGGGTTGAAAAGAGGGATAGAGGAGATGAAGAGAGAGATGATAGTGGTGAGACAGCAGGCCACCAACGGCAGCGACTCAGAGGAACCTACGAGACAAGGGAGCTCAGGGACTCCAGAAAGGTCGTTATAAACTCATATAGACTTGTATCTGCATTACAAAATCTATCAGATTTCAGAACATGCAACCCAGAGCAGTTTGCATGTCTTCAAGTATAAATCATAGGAACAGTTTAACATTTATATAACACTTAAAAGTAGGTTGATCTATCTACTTATGCCTGTTCAAATATTCAAATTTAGCTAAGCAATGTCACCGACAGATACAAGTTTGGGGTTAAGGCACAATCTTGTCATCTCAAACTTATTTTTAGTTTGTTGCAGCAGTTTACGAGCATTTTAATCAACTTTAACATTAAAATGCTTCAAGTTAAGACAAGACATTTCAATCAATCAATCTTTATCTGTATAAAGTCAAATCACAACAAACGTTATCTCAAGACGCTTTACAAGCATAGCAGGTGTAGACCGTACTCTATGTTAAATTATTAACAGAGACCCAACACCCACCTTAATCCACCATGAGCGTTGCAGTTCGCAGCATTTAGCTAGTTACAGTGGCAAGGATAAACTTCCTTTTAACAGGCAGAAACCTCAAGCAGAACCTGACTCATGTTAGACAGACATTTGATATTTGAGTACTTTTACTCTGAATAGTTTCGGTGCAATTCTGCAGAGAGGACTGTTACTTCAGTAAATTGTTGAATGCAGAAGCAGACTTTCTTATTTTAGAAAATAATCTGCATTCTTATTCCACCTGTGATGACTAATCCAAATCATGTTGTGCATCATTGTTACATCATGCATCCGCTCATGAACCTGAAACAGAAATGTAAGTAATGTTGTAATGGAGCCACTTTTAACCGGAGAACATCATCCTGATTGTTCAGTTCCACAGGTTATGTAACATGTTGTGAACAAATAACACACTGTATCAAAGAATAATTCTGGTTTCTTGTGGTCTTGATAACATTTCCTCTCAAATCCCTTGAGAGCACAGTATCAGCACATCTACCTCTAATAACCAGAGGTTTGTTTGGCACTCAGACTAAAACATGCTGTACCTGTTTCATTTGATTAAATCCAGCTGAATGCATTTCTCTTGTGTCATCCAAACTTTTCCCCCCATTGTCCTCGCACTGTGTCTGCAGCCCTGAATGTCTCCTGCAGCGGACAAGTCTTTAAATTGTTTTGCAAACAATAAGTAGGTCTGTCTGGAAAATATGACATCAGTATTATTATGATTCGACTCTGCACGCAGGAGGACACACCGGATTCTTTCAATAAGCCCAGGGCTCAGAATCCAGCGTGGATTTGTTTGCTAAATGGGCTGCATAGATAAGACTTTTCAAACAATTAGTATTGGATTGTTCTCCGCTGCCAGTTTGATTAGTGATGAGAGCGTTTTAGCCGCACCAATGTTTGAACTGAGCCCAAGAACAATTTGTATGACATCTATCCTAAGTACAACAGAGATAATGCCGGGACAAATCTGACAGATTGATGCAACACATTCACACTGTTTGAGTCTCCACTGCAGAATTAGAAAAGTAACTCTGATGAAGAGAAATCACTTGTCAGGAGCAGCCTACTTCAATGCAAGGGTTATTATGGGGGAGAAATAGTTCTGCTGTCCAGTGAAATCCAAGTTTGGATCAATACGTTAGCATAAAAATGTTATGTAATAAGGTACTGACAGGAGGTCTATTTTAAAGGTACAGTGTGTAGATTTTAGCATCATTTAGCAGAGCAGACTTTGTAGAAATGTGATATGATATTCATAAGTATCTTTAAATCAATATATAACCACCTGTTGCTTTATTTTTCATAACTTAGAAAGAGCCTTATATATCTACATAGGAGCGGGTCCCCTTCAAGGGAGGCGGCCATATTGCACCACCATTCATCAACACTAGCAGGAAACAAACAAACTAGTAAGAGCCATATGTGCTTTTGTATTTAGTGAATGACCGTGGGAAAATGACCGGTTGGAAGACATACAACAAGAAGAGAGTGGTTGTTAAAATAAGTTGTATTCACAAATAGAGGATCATATATAATGCATCACAGCAGCTTCTTGTCCTCGAAGGCCACCGTCACTCCTCCGTCGGAATCTGACCGTGAAATTTTCCCATTTCTACACACTGTACCTTTAAAGCCGATTTGATCTCCTCAAAACACCTTCCAGTTAATTCCTGTTGGGCTGGCCTCGAGGTGATACAAGTTTTTTTGTGTCAGTTGCTAAATGAGCGTGATGAGTGATTCACTGAAATGAAAAGGAGTTGATTTATGAGCCAAGATGAAACTTAAGATATCTGTGAAGGTGTCAGAAGTTCTGGTGTCATTACGGGAGAATAACAAATGCAAGGACTCCTGGAGGAGGAGAGGTAGAGGAGCTACAAACAACAACTATTATCTGCTGTAATTTGAATAAATGAACGCTTACTCATGTTTTGTAGAATAAAAGTTGAGTCACTTGTCGGCAAAAGTAAGAAAAGCCCTGTAAAGGCGGCGTTAGATACCTAGACCTATTTTGAAACAGTGATCATTACAGACCTGTAGAAAAACAAACGTGAGGGATGAGTGTTTGAAACCCGAGCTGCTGAGAGAAACCTGAAATCCACGTAGAAATTGCAGCATATTCTTTGGTTTGGCTCCAGATGAAAGGACAGGGCTGGTCGAGTATTTATTGCTCTTTGCCTCTTTGTCCTCCACATCAACACTTTCTTGTTATCACATCTTAGGCTGTCTCTTTCTTTATCCTATGTCTCTTTCACTCTTTAACAAGTTCCCCTTTCACTTTTGCTTTTTGTACCACCTGAAATACCTCTCCGACTGATCCAGACTGTTTTTATTACACCTGAGACTTAAAAAAACAATGTTCACAGAGGGTTTGTAAATGTTTTTGCCTGTCAGTTCTTGCACTCCTTATGACTTACCACTAATTTCCTACTTAGTAACATATATTAAAATCATTAAGAGTGATTGCAAATAGAACACAGCAAAGATTTCAAACATTAAGGATGACAGAGTTGAGCAGTTGTTTTAAATAAGTGAATACATTTATTTAAATGTGGCCAAATTTTGGCACCTTGCCGACAAAACATTTCATAGAAATGAAAAAAACAAACATGAGACAGACCAATATGGCCAAAAAAGCATAAATAAATAGATCTGATAATTACAACAATATAGATTACATATTAAGTGAAAACTTAAATTATTATAAATGCAAATAAATCTGTGAGAACATCCACATGTAAGACTCCCAGCAGTGACTGTACTGCAAAGCTACAATGACCTGCGTCCTGATGAACAGGAGACGACCTGTTACATCCAGTAAATAGTTTCAGTCAGTGAAAAACTGCCACAAGGCACCCTTCTATGAATGTATAATAGTGGGCTCATTAAATATAACAAGTGGTTCTGCCTTCCTCCTTACATGGCAGTGGTTTTATTATCTTTAACAGCAGCGTTTGTACGGACTCTTTCCTTTAAAGTTTTTGAAATGCTGTTTGTTGGAGTCCAAAGGAGTCGTAGAGTCTGACCCTGACACATTCACGATCAATCACTTTCCTTGATTTTTGCAGATGTGGGGCCAAGTCCTCTGTTCACCTTATCTCCCTTCACCTGGACTCCCTGTGTTGTCTTTGACTTCGACCTTCTGATGAAGTGCAACTAAGTCCAGGTGGAAACACTCCGCTCTGCTGCAGATGCCGCCTGACACTGCAGCCAACATGGAGAACGTCTGCTCTCCATTGTCTTCCACAGATGCTTCAGAGAAAGGTTTTGAGACTCTTTCTCCCTCTGTATGACAACCTGCAGAGGTTATCCGTCTTCTTTAGGAGGCCGCGCTCTTGCCCTCCCATGCTCTCGCCCTGTGGCGCTGTCTCACCCTCCACTTCTCCAGCAGCAGGCGGGTTTTCAGGGCGGCCTTGATCGCTAGAGGCGACACTCGTTTCTTGTTGCTGCTCTTTGTCCTGTGGACAAAAACAGAAAGCAATCAGACATCGGGACCTTTAAACTCCCAGGTTATGTAAAAAGTAAACCTATATCTGGGTGGATTTGGAGCTGTCACTAATATTCATACTGATAAGTATGTCAAAGAGTCATGCAGATACACTTTGGTAAGAGATTTGAAGTTTGAATTTTTTAAATATTATGTGTCAGACGTTTGGCGCCACCACCTTGAGGAGGGTTTTGAGTCTGAAACATGATGGTACGTGTGCAGGTGGATCTCTATTACAAACATCACTCTCATAGATAAGTGGTGGAAAGTGATGCAGCTAACTGTAGGTTAATTCCACACAGTCTTATCCAACACTTACATGGACTTATACTGTTGCTCAGTCATCATAATTTATAGGGAATTCCTTGCTGGAGGGTTAATCTCCAAATTCTTTCTCTCAAACACGTGCTGACTGTTTGTATCTCTCAGGCTCACACAGTTTAACTCAGGAGAAGGTTCTGTCCCCTGACATATTTGCTCCACAAAAGATCTCAGTGTTGCGTGAGGTTATAATTGCCACGTACACTTATTTTGCAAATAGACTCTCAGTTATTCAGCCTCCTATGGGATTGTCTTACCTCCTAATCCTGCCCGTGTCGGCTGCCAGCTTGTGTTTGCACTGCGTCTCAGCGCAACCATCGCCCTTGGCTGAGCGGATCACCGTCTCTGGCGATGTCCCATACCTGTGAGCACAGGGGAAAAAAACACACAAGATGAGAACGGGCTCACGTTTCATTTATTCATACCACAGTTTCGACACATTCAGGGCCATTTAAAAAGACTTAACTTGTCCTCACATGTAATGAAACCAACAATTACAGAAATGATAGACTCAGGCGATTTCTAGTATCACTGACAGTAAACACGATCGATATAGTTTGTTATTGCTTGTACAAAGATGTTTTCAGGGATGTTTCAAAATCCTAAGTACACACCTGGGGTGTTTTTCCAGCCGGCAGAAGTTTCTGCATGTTGCGTCGTTTTCACGCGCGCACTGGCAGCGGGGCGCGCTGATGGTTGTGGAGTCCGCAACCGCGCGCTTCGTCCTGGGAGCACTGCCCAGTCCGTATGAGACCACGCGCCTGGAGCAAAAAAGAGACACAGTTTGAATTAAACATCTGAAATGAACGGTCAGTAAACGAGGACTCCCTGTTTATAAAGTTGTTTAGGCTTTATAATGTGATTGAATTGGCTTGAAAGTTACATTTATCCGAGACAGGTAAGACAAGCTGGACTTAATTTATCATTACGTGGAGAAATGTAACGATTAGCAACCCCTCTCTGTTAAAGTAGATTAATATTTCGAATTGGTTATCACTTGCCTGTTATATGACAAAATCACAGATTGAATTATGTCTGCTGCAGAAAAATACTTTATCCCCACTGTTAAAGACAGGTATCAGGTTAATGGTGACTTACTCAGGTGTGTTGACCCATATTATGTCCAGGTGGCAGAAGTAAACGCACTCCTTGTCCCGAAAAGTGGCGCAGGAGCAGCGTTTGGTCCGCACATGGCGCGCCTGGGTGGCAGTGGAGGCGGTGGGTGTATTATCAGCAGGCGCCGACAGAACTGTAATTGAATAATCGTGATCAAAACAATGCACATGAACCTAAGGTAATACATCATTGATATGCACGAAGCAAACATTGTGTTGTCAGCCTAATTGCAACAAGTTTTTGCCCGGCTTCTTTGCATTTAACTGTTAAATAAAGTTGGTGCGTAAATAAGTTATTCTAGCGTATCCAGTTCTCATGCACTGGGTAAATTGTTAAATTGGTGGTTAAAGTGCAAATTACCTGTGCACAGAATCCAGGAATACATCACTGATAACACGGAAATCAAAACGTGTATATCCATTTCAATGCTCTTCTCAAAAAAACAGCGTGAATAAAATGAATAATCCTCCAAAAGTGTCAAATTAATCATCCAGTGTATCTCTCCCTCGCAAAGTGTTTCGCTGATCGTCCTCTGAGGTTGACGCAGCAGCGTAGAGGCGTCACTCTGGAGTCTCTCTGTCAATGTGGCCCCACATGTGCAGCCCTTTGACTTTATACAGGAGCTTCCCTCTTCCACTCCTCCTCCTCCTCCTCCTCCTCCTGCTGTGCAGTACAGCTTTGTCCTTTGGCTCCTACCCAGACATTGATGTTTGTTAGTATTCAGTCTCTGATAAGGCGCCGTGCAGGCCACGATGGGGACTTTGAGATGCCCTAGGTTTGAGTTAGAGGGTTTGAGGGGGTGGGGAGGAGGGTGACTGAATGTGACCTGTGCCATACTCTTAGAGGACTCCTCGGATGAGCTGCAGTTGCATGTTTGAGACAGCAGATGGCAGTCAAGCTACAGAGTTAATGTCTGGTTTTCATGGTGAACACAGTTTTTTTATTGAAAAGGAGAAAAGTTGATTGTTTAGCTGTGAAGTTTTGTTACTTGACTTAAATACTACAGAAGCAAAAACAAAGTTAACACAATCACAAAAATCAAAGTACTTCACTCTATCTTGTTATTGGAGTTTGTACCACTTAATTCTGGACGTAACTGTTTATGAGATTGTGCTGCCGACATCATATTTTCCTCTTCATGATCTAGACCAGGGGTTCCCAAACTTTTCAGCCTGTGACCCTCAAAGATATAGGTGGCAAAGACTTCCGACCCCCACTGTCCCTGGCAGTGGTTTAATGTGGCTTCATTTAGCTGGTCTCCAGAAATTTAGCCTACCTATATGAGCCTGTGTCTGTGTTTCCTGTGCTGTTATGAATTAACCTGCTGTTACTGATGCTTTTGATAATTTGAGTCATCTGGCAACAAAGAAAGGCAGAAAACTTATTACATTTTCTAACTTCAAGGTTTTATTTCAAATGTAGCTTTTGTTGATTTTTTTATTATAATGGGTAAAATGTATGATTTTTAGATAACTTTGAAAAAAACATTCTGGAAGACATCTCACGACCCCCAATTTGTGTCTCGCAACCCCCCAGGGGATCCCAGCCCACACTTTGGGAACCCCTGATCTAGACTGTAGATCTGATTTGTGAAAAAGTCAGAGTTGATGCATCCCAATCTCTGTCTCCATGAATATATTGTGCTAGCTTTAAAACTAACATTGAACATTACATGCAACATAACCTGTTTAACAATCTTCATCTGTGACTTTTTTTCCTGCTGTCTCATTTCTCTAGATTAAAGCTGTTTGTGAGGATTAAGGTAAGATAAATACAATTAACTTTATTTTGAATTTCTCTGCTGTTGTTTGGAAATGCTAAAACATAAGACAAAATAATAAATTCATTGAAATACAAATTTCACAGAGATAAAAACTATTTTTTAATTTTTTTATAATTAAGTAATTAAGTGGCTGAACTGTCAGGTTAATATATCTTTAAAGCATATATTTGTAGTGTATGAGGTAATCTGTTTAGCGTCCTGGAGCTCTTGTGCCCTGTGGTCCATGAAGGGATCCTACAGTTTTGGATGTACAAGGAATACTAAATGTGAAATCATCCCTGTTTATGGATAAAAATGAGTTTAAATACTTCAATATAAGTTTCAATGACCAGTTAAGAAATACATGCAAACATTTTCAGGTTCAATTATAGGTTTTATTATGATTTCATGAAATAGTATGTGCCCAAAAGTATTATTGTTAACACTATCACTACATATTTCAACACTCAACAAGAATATGTACATGGGATGATTGCTGCTACTTTTCAGACCACTGTATACCATTTAATAGCTGTAGTCCTTGTTTCATATTTATTTTAATATAACAAATAATTACCAAAGTACAAAATGTGAGTTAATCTTGTGCTTTTCCTCCTCCATCAATTTTGATTAACAGCAGTGGAAAATGTACCTTGTTGTTGCGTGAGTGTGTGGTGCAGACACACATCCTGTAAGTGGAAAAGTTCCCTGACTTGCTGTGGCTCTGAGGCCCCTAATGAGAAGCTGGAGTGTAGAGTTTCCACTTGATAGGGAACAGCTTGTACTAATGGCAGGAGGAGCTGATTTGTTGTTTCTTCATCAAGGACAGAAATCCCAGTCCACGAATCCAAGAGAGTCGAGTTAGTTGAAGTTTAAAATGTCTGTATATAAGTTTAGTCACTTGAACCATTCAGCTGTTGTGTTGTGATACTGTGTAAGGTTTGTTCTCACCATGTTTTAGTTGTAGGTTTCTGCGTGCTCTTCACTTCATCAGCATGAATTGTGTTGGTCTCAACACTATAATGACCTCTAGGGGTCTCTGTTTGCTTATATTTTCTCCCTTAGGTTTCATCCACCTCTGTAGGAGGAAGGGGGTGGATGATTTGGTCTGTACTGTAGATGGATGAGTCACCCTCTGAATGAGGTTATCACAGTAAAGCCTCTTGAGATAAGAGAGAAGTTTCCCTCTCTGAGGCTAGATTTCTATATTTAGTCAGAGTTCCTTTGAGAGCTTTTTACCATGACTTTAGTGCAGAAGGCGTAAAATAAAACAAATGTAATTTATTTATCGTGTGCCACTCATTTGCTTGGACACTGGTGGTTTCTGATTATGTGGCATTGTGATTATAAAACTTACTGAGCAGTTTCTCACTGTGTGTGGTAAGTGGGATGGATGAAAATCACCAGTTCCTCCTTCTGCAGGCTCGAAAAGATCACAGCTGAAGCAGAACTTACCTCTGCATAGACAGTTGTTTTTGGGCTCTGCAGATCGTGGCTTGAATATTGATTGTTTTTCAGACAGGCACCCTACATGATCCAATATTTGTGGTTACATTTTGCCTTTATTTGATAGGAGAGCAGAAGAGAGACAGGAAACATGGGGAGCAGAGAGTGGGGGAAACATTGCAGCAAATGGCCGGAGTGAAACCCATGACCGCTGATGAGGACTATAGCCTCAGTATGGGGCTTCTATTAAACCGCTAGGCCAATGGCACCCCTACATGATCCAATATGGACTATCGATGATGGTCCTTGGTTTGCAGTTTTGTAGCTTGTGAAATTAAAACACTTTGACAATTAGTTACCAAAATAATGGTTATAATTAGTAGCATTTCTTTTCCAATTATCTCTTTTTTGTAACTGTAAGTCATTTCTAATATTAATTTAATAAATGGAGCAATAGATTTTTTCAATTTTCATTAATCTACTTATTTTTCTCCATTATTTTTCAGTCTATAAAACTTCAGACGATCATAATTAAGCCCATGTTGATGCTGTCAAATGTCTATTTGGCTATCCAACACCACATATATTCAATTTATCATGGAGGAATAAGAAAATTAAAGTTATAATTTTTGCCTTTATTCCATATGACAGCTGAAGAGAGGCAGTAGTATGGGGAGTAGAGAGTGGGGGAAGACATGCAGGAAATGGTTGACCAGCCGGGCATCGAACCGGCGACCCCTGCGACAGGGACTGTAGCCTCCGTATGTGGGGCGCTTAGACCACTAGTCCACCAGTGCCCAGAGGAATAAGTAAATTAAACAGGATTCACTGTGAGAGTGAACTTTTACATCTTTGTTTAAAAAGGTTAAAGGAATTAATTATTGATATGGTTGCCAGTACTTTTTCAGTCAGTTAGTTGTTGCAGAAGCAATTTTATTACTTTTTGATGTAGAAAAATGTGCTACTTCTCATGTAGGATTCTGCATTCAATCAACAGATAAGCATAACATTAACATAGAATACATAAAGGCGGATCAATCAGAATCTTTTTTACACCACAGTCCCACATTTGTGCTCTCATCGCTTAGAGTCTAAGTTGTTGAAAGGAAGATGTAACGGCTCAAAGTGTGAATGTTGATCCAGTCCAGAGTCTACCTCTTATGAATAACTCACCAAAAACACACAATCAAACAATTTATGTTTGTAAACAAATTTTTACTGATACAGTTAAGAATATTGATACAGCAATGTAAAGCTACCATAATGCACATACCTATGGACTTATGAATCAGAATGGGCACTAGATGGATTATAATAAATAGTTGAACACAACATCTGTACACAGAAACATTGCCCCATAATCCATAGAAATGTACATATACCAGTACAACATTTATATTTCCATAAATTTACGAATGACAAATCCAAAATAAAATTGATATCCTCCATTGTCAGGCCTCTTTTTACTTCTATTTTTGAAATAAACACGAGCAACTACTGATTTTTTTAAGGAATTATGTACAGGTTCCTAAACAAGAAACTTCATAAAGGCACAATTGTCTATACAACATGTACAAAAGAAAAAAGAAATTGTCTGGAGCTGACAATCAAAGTAAAAATAATATAATTGGTCATCATTATAATTTTCATATGATTGCACATACAATATGTCAGCATCTGTGCTTTGAAGGTGATTTGCAGACACAAACCCCGGAAAAGTTTTTCAGTCTTACAAAGTGACAAGAATTACAAAAAGAGAACAAGAAAAACTTTCCACTCAGGGTTTTCAGGTGGCGATGACCAGTCTGTCTTCATCATCACTGGATACCTCATTATAGTCATCATTCACCTTGTGCCAGCCGGTCATTGGCCGTGGTCTCTGATGTGGAGGATCTCTAGCTGCTTCAACCGGTGACTCCTTAGCAGGGTCCTCTCTGCTCTGAGGAGCTGGTGATGGATGTTTCTGTGGGGATTTATCCCTTTCTCTTCCCCCAGCAGTCTGTGTGAGCTCGACTCTACTGTTCCCTGCTGCGCAAGCCCTGCTGCCTGAGGTTGGTTCTGGTGAGCTGCTAACCTTTGAAGGTGCAGGCGGCGAGGCAGGCATGCAGCTCTGTAAAGAACCGAGCCCTTGTTCACTTTGAGATGGCTGTGCTCCAGGAGCTTCAGGGCTGCACTGCTGCTCTGAGGACCCAGGGAGAGGACTCAAGGTGGAGAGAGGGCTGAGAGAAGGAATGATGGCAGGAAGGGCGATGTTAAGTATCTGCAGACCTGGGAGATGTGTCTGCGGGCCAGTGCTGCTTTGGGAAGTTGGATTGGCAGCCAAAACCTGAAGCCCAAGGGTGGCGTTGAGGGTTAGCCCTTGCTGAGAGAGCAGCTGGGTGGATGTCAGGCCTGTGTTGGTAAGCCCCATGAGGTTAAGTGCCTCCAAGCCTACTGGCTGTATTGTCTGAGCCTGCAGGCCAGTGACCTGCCCTAAAGGAAAGCAGGGTAGAACATTACTGAGGGGTTCTTGGACCACAAGGGGCTGGGTGTGCAAGCCCTCTGGGTGGGGTGAAGTGTTGGGAGCAGGTAAGGGGCTTGTGTTTCTGTGGATGACACTCACTGCCGGGATGGTGAGTTGGACGGGGCCAGCCTGTATTGGTACAAAGGTGGAGTAAGCTGCCAGGCCTGCAGGGACCAACTGGATCCCCCCAACTGGGACCATGCTGTAAGTGGAGCGAGAAGGCTGCTGGGAGTGCAAGGGCAGGTGGCTGAACAGGTGGGTCTGGGCATGTGCTCCTGGTGTTTGGGACAGACCATGTGGATGAAAGTGCATGGGGCCTTGAGATCCAAAACAGGAGGTCTGAGTTCCTCGATCCACTGGTACACCTGTTTCACTGGTACTCACAGCAGGGGAGGAGGAGGAGATGTCCTGTGAAGAGGAAGACAAACATAACCTTTCAGTTTCATTTCTTGACATTAATGCAGCACAGTCCTTTAAGATTGGATGAGTTGAAGTGTTATTTTCTAAACAATCCACCAAGCCTAGTCAGAGTTAACAAGATGCATTCACCTGTTTGTAATGCATTCACAGGAGCTTTGTGGATGTGCCTCGCATGCAGGATTCTAAGTGAGGGTATGAATGGGAAAGAAGGGAGGCAGGCAGGGAGGGGTGAAGAGTAACACAACGAGAATACACGGGTCTCACCTGGCCTAGCTTGGAACTCTTGCCTGGCACTGGGGGACTAGGGGGGACCTCAAAGTCAGGGTAGTCGATGGACATCTGTCTGCATGGCGACACTGGGCTCATCATGTGCACTGACTCTGTGTCTGAGGTGTAGGATTCTGATGTGGCAGCGACAGGTGGAGGAGAGTAGGGGAGGGGCATTTGGCTGTAGCAGGACGCAGAGATGGATATCTGCTTGCTCAGGGACACAGGGCTCATCATGGGGACAGACTCTGAGTCTGACGTGTGGGATTCAGGAGCTCGAGACTGGGAGTGAGATAGGGAGATTGAGCTGATTGACATCTGGGCTAGGAGGGCGCTAGGAGGGACTTCAGCTTCTTTGCAAGGGATGTGCTGCGGGCTGGCAGAGACCGAAGGGTTTGTAGACAGGCCAGACTCTGCCTGGCTGTCGTCCTCTTCCTCCTCGTTGTCGTCGTTCTCCTCATCATCAGGGCCATCAGAGTCATCACCATCTGAATCTTGACGGTCAGCACTGCTCACCTGACTACGGTCTCCTGTTGGTGAAAGAAAACGTAAGAGGGAAGTCTATTTCTGGTAATCCCTAGAATATATGAGTCATCAGAGCTGAAATAAAAATAGATTGTCCCCTTGGTAGTACTGAACATTCATTCATTAAATATCCTCTGTTATCCCACAGTGAGAGAATTCACGGCCAAGAATGAATTTCAGTGACATTCTTTGCTGCTGCGGCATTATTTCACACCCTACACCACCGTACACCCCTGAGCTCCATCACAGGCAGAGGAGGTAAAACAAATATGCTGTTAGAGACTGGGACCATAGAATGCTTTCAGGCAGCTTCTTTCTGTCTCTCTTTTTTTTTTTTTTTCTAAAATTAGACGCAGCAATTTCCTCTTTCTAAATGCTGTGCATGCCGCCCACTCAGCTTCGAGTTAACAGAGGAAGAAGCTGCATTTAGAATTTCTAATTAGACCGTGGCAAAGCTATTGATCGACATAGCAACAGAGAACCAAGCGGGAACAAATGGGGTTTTATATCTCAGGCCATTAACAGAACTATTTAAAGATTTGCAATCGTGTTTGAATCCAAAGCAAATAGTTTAAACAAGACCTATGTTTGTTAAATCATTATCCTATTTATTATCCTAAACCGTTAACAAAGTCCTGAATTCACAGAGAAAATGTTGATTTAGTTTGATAAGCTCTGGCTTTGCAGCACACAAAGATTCTTCTCTATTTCCATCACATGGTAAATCTGCTCAATGAATCACCGTACCTGAGTCCTCTGCATCCTGATCCTCAATGAGACCTTCAGGAACTCCCATCTCCATGCATTTCTTACTGTGGGCCTTGGATTTCATGTGCTTGGTCAGATTACCTGTGAAGAGAGAGGCAAAAAAGGTCTTATGGGTGGGTAGAGGTTGAACAATAGCACAGAAGGAGTTTATGTAAGACAATGCGGTCTTTGGACAAGCTGTACGTAAAGGGTGAGTAACTGATAAAGACATTTTTAAATTAACGTGGGTTGCTCTGACACCAAGTACTGTTCTGCAGTGTGGTGTGGGTAGGCGAGTTCGATAAAGAACGGTGAATCATACTGTCTTGGTTTAAGACATGGTGAAAAAAAAAAAAAAAAAAAAATCTTTAATTTTCATTGCGGCTAAAGAAAGAAGAAGTGAGCTGCAGCAGTTCTTGGCTACTTGGAATGTACAGTCTGAAATGTACATTTCATGTTTAGCTGCAGTTATAATCTGCTAATTTAGGTTTACTTATGTGTGTTTTTTAAATGGCTGTACTTTGTTCTTAACCGTATGTTTGTATGTAATGTATCCAGTCAATTAGAGCTAACTGTCTGATGTGTGAGGACTAATCCAATGTTTAGATAGTATTAGATTCAGACAACATCTGGATTATTACATATATAGGATCTGAGGATATTAATATTTTTACAATGTTTTTAATGTATTTATTTTGTATGATATTTGTTAAATTGATGAGACCTACACTCCTCTTCAAACTCAAGTTGTATTGTATTGATAAAGGCTTCTCTCCCATATGAGGTGCAGTGGCTGTACACTTGATTTACTGAGCGCTAACCTTTAGTCTTGAAGGAGAAGTTACAGTGGACACAGTGGTATGGCCGGACATCTGAGTGGGTGCGGATGTGTTTGCGCAGCATGCTGGGCTTCTTGCAGCGGATCCCGCATTCCTCACAGATGTATTTACCGCGTCCACGTCCACGAACATAAATGTACTCCTCATTGGATTTGAATCTGTAGGATTGCAAACAAGCCATGAGGAACACATAATATAGAGAGGCAACAGGTAAAACCAATAATATGTTTTTTTTAATATGTGTTAAGATACAAAATAATTACTAGATTTATGAATCTTTTTCTTATCTTACCCGCCATCAAATATCTTGACCCGTCTTGGTTCTGTTTTAGATGCCAAGTCCTTGTCTGACTCGCTGCTGGCCTGAGTTTCTGGTGGCACTTTACTTCTGGTTTCAACTGAAACCGACTTCTGAGCTATTGGCACCTTCTGAAAGAAAAAAGTAATGAACAAATTAGGAGTGATTACTTTAGGCCTGTGTTTTCTGGCAGCTTTTTTTGTGCTGGCAGTGCCTGTTTCCTAAACAAAACCAATGCATTTCAGCTTTTTCAGTGCTAATCATCCTAAACTCAATCCCCCCTCCTTGCCATAAGCTGTTTTTTTGTAGCCGACCTCTCAGGGCTCTCATTTTCAGATGAACTTTTGAAACACCACCCTTCAATGTCACTCCTGCACTGACCAATCAAAATCAATTAGGAGCGGGACTTGTAGTATCAACTTTGACAACATCTTTGGGGTGATGAAACTATGCACAGGTTTTTTTTTTTCACAAGCCCAGGTTCATTTTCTCCAGTTCTTTTTCTGTTACCAATGGAAGGACAAATTTCCTTTCCATTTTTTTCTTTGAGAACATTTCCTTGAATAAAAGTAAATGTTGAGAAAACAGTAATTTCACACAGACACTCCAAAGGGGAGCAAAGGTACTGCGAGATAGCTTTTGTAACCTATTAACAGTAAGCACGAGTGAGGAGAACTCTGAAATTGAGGTCTTGGCGCTGCAAGCACACAAAGGCCATTAGTGGACACAGGCCCTCATTGATTTGATTCAACAAACACTGCAGCAATGTGAGTAAAACTCAAACATGAACATTAGCTCTTACCCTTGGCATCACGTCCTTCAGCTTGCTTGAGTAAGACAAGATATCCGACTTCTCGCTTGTTCTTATGGCCGAGGTGTAGTGTATTTTCTTGGAGCTCTGTTTGGAGTCAAAAAGAGACATGACCACCTTGGTGGGCAATCCAAGTGGGTTGGGGTTGTTTGGGCTGACATTCCAAGCAGCATATGCTGAAGTCTTTAAGTCCGTCTGAGGAACATGGATAGGTTTCCTCTTCATTAAGAAACACCAGGTAAAAGTGGTGGCAGTTTTCAGACTTGGGAAAGAAAGGCGATGACTGTCCTTTGTGTTAACCACAGACACAGATGTGTTCAGTTTCACTTGACCACCATGAAAACTGGAGGGCCTAATAGGTGATTTGGCGGGAGACCATCTCTGTTCTTCAACTTTTTCTTGGGGTTTCAGAGAATTACCAGCTGGCATAGAGGTGACCTGGCTACAAGGTGTAGTTTTGGGGACAGGTCCTGCTTCCTCGAGAATAATGGTACTTGTGTTTTTCTCCAGTCCAGTACTGTCAGGTGACATTGGCTTAATGTCGTCAGTATCCTCTGAATCTTTCTCTCCGTCTGTTTTCACCTGTGGCAGAGGTGGGGCCTCAGTTTCAATGGGACTGTCCACCGGCTCAGTTGTGCAAACCTGCCTAACAAGCGTTAGCTTCCTCTGTCGGGTAACCTCTGACATCTTGGAGTTCAGATAATTCACTGACCTCCCATCAGTTAAACAGGCCACCCCATGCTCATCCTTGGCCCGTTTCTGATGCTTTTCCATATAGATGTCCAGGCTGTTGGCAGGCGACAGCATTCGTTTACTTGAGGCAGTGGGTTCCTGCTGTGGGCACAGAGTTACTGATGCCAGTTTCTGAGTGCAATGTAGAGACCCAAGAGAAGGTGCTCGTTCTCCTGAATGGACATGAGTGCTGACTGTTTGAGTCCTATTTGTCTTTGCAGCGGGTACAGCTTTGGAATCACTATCTATGCTGTGAGAGGATGGAAGGCTGTCTTTTTTGGAGAGAGGGGGAGTAGGGTGCATCTGTTCATGAGTTATGAGGATCTGTGGCAATGTTTTAGCACCAGCTTGGGTCTGATCAAATAGGTCCCTTTGTTGTTCACCTTGCAGAACAACTGCATGTGTCTTAATCTCAGAGGCCTGTTGATTTGGTTGAGCAACATATACATTTTTCAGTACATCTGAGGATTTTGAAATGCTCAAAACTGGATTGGCAATAGGTATAGTCAAAACTGGCAAGGCAATCTGAGTTGCCTGGGTGTTGGCAAAGGAAAATGTTTGGCTTGCTCTTAGAGCGGGAGACGTTAGTTGGTATTTGGGCACAAAACTTTGCTTTTCCTCAGAGTCAGCTGGTTTGTTTTGGATAGTCTGGCGACAGACTAAAATCTGGTTCAGCGGTTTTTGTACCTTTTGGCATGTTTGAACCCTTGAAGTTTGATGCCAAGGGTGTGGAAGGCCATGGATTTGAGGCTGCTGAGTTGGGCTCCCCAAATTAATGCTTTGCACAATGTGCTCGTTGTTTTGCAAAGGTGACTCTCCACTTTGTAGAATAAAAGGCTGAGCCATGGTCTGCCTATTGGCGATGTGAATCTGCTGACATCTATTCTGAGTTAAAGAGCTAACATTTGCAATGGCAGGTTTATCTATAGGAATGACAGTTTTCCGTACAGGTTGCTGACTTTCTGGGCCTATCTTTAATGACATTTGGCGAACTAATGGCCCTCGCCTCCTTTCAATAAGTGGTACCTGGGGAGCTTGGGAGACTTGTCCACCTTTTGGCTGAGCAACAGGGGACAGGGATCTGCTAGGAGATACATTGCCACAGTCAAAGGACTTGCTACGATAGTCACATGCAATCTCAACAGATGGCTGAGTGCAAGTGATTTGCTCTGATGCAGCACGTCTCATAATTCCAGGAACACCAAGTGTGTTGAAGACTGTTGGCAAACATTGAGGCTCTTGAACTTTATTGACACACTCCCCTCTGGAAGGACTCTCTGACCTAGATGGTTCTTCTCTGTCAAAAGAGGCAGAGACACTTGAACAACGAGAAAGACTACTGTCCCTGCTCAGGCTTCTTGAAAGGCTGGACTCAAAACTAGATTCACCCGAGGAATGTTCCATTTGAGCCAGGCGAATTCTTTTCTTTTTTGGTGGGAGTTTCTCTGCAGGTAACTTTGACAAGCTCTCACTTCTCTGAGGCCAGTTAAACTGATCTGTCGGCTTATCTACTGGATCAGCCGTCTGTGTTTCATGTTCTCTGTCAGGTTCCTCTGTGACCAGAATCTCAGGAACTTGGATGTTATTTTGACGAACTAGACGAGAATGATGGACAGGAGTATGGTTTTCACCTACACCTGCTACTGTGCCATCACAGCACTGGTCCTTCTGCTGCTTTTCATAGTCAGTACTTTTCGGTTTCGATATATTTTCATGATAGCTGTCAGCTGTGACATTTGATTTTGCATCAGTTTTGAGTTTGTTTAGGAGCTCCTTCTCCATGCCATCAACAGGAGAGGCTCTGTCAAGTGATTCTGTCTCAAATGAATTGGGTCTGCTGAGAGAGTTGGTGTGTCTAATGACTGACGTACCACTGCCTTGCCTTTGCAGTTCTCCCTTAGTAGAAGTGCTTATTTGGGTCTCTCGTATAGGAGACAGTCTGGAATCTGAAGCATTGAGACCTCTTGCTACGAGTTGAATCTGAGGTAGCTTTGACTGGTTGTTTTTAGGCTGTATGTCCACTATTACATTATGCTGAGAATAAGCCTGACTTGCGAGAACAGATGGTAGCTCAAAACTCACAGAACACGGTGGAATGGTGTCAGTAGGGGATTGATCATCCTCATCTCCAACACTTTTCATTTTTCTTCTCTTTCTTATTGATGTCTGTTGATCAAGTATCCCCGAGCCCCCAGTTGATCGAGGGACTAAGGGCTGCAGTATGTTAACGTGAAAAACATCTTGATCAGTGTCTTTTACATTGACTGGTTTGTTTTTTGGACCATGAAGCTCAGAGCAGTAAAATTTCTTGTGAGTTTCAAAATTCTCCAACTTTCTGTACCGGTTACGACAAGTTTCACACTCATACATCGTACCTTTATTCTGTTGAGGCTTTCTGTTTCTGTCCTGACTATGCTCGAAGGATCTACTTCTTTGCATCTGCTCTGTGGTGCTGTTTTGAGCTCCATAATAGCCCTCATCCATGGAGCGAACACTATGAAGACCATGCCCCTCACTCGTGGAAGAGTCCTCCACAGCTGCTTGTCTGACTAAGGTACGGGAATGCATTGCTGGATTTGGGGTTGACGGGGCTGATGAGAATACATCATCATTCAGTGAGCTAATTTTTTCATCAAACGACTGACAAATTCGCAAAGGATGGGGGAGAGGGGGAACATTCATGGGAAGAGCAGAGTGTCCTGGTGTTGTAGGCATTGAATTACTCCTTGTTATAGGCAAACAATCCATTGGTGGGTATTGGGAAGGTACGGAGAGAAGAAATACTGGCTTTGATTTGTCTGTGGGAGTGAATGGGGACTTGGGGATATCTGAGCTGGAACTCGACCTTCTCCCAATTGGTTTTAGGTCAAACTGAAAAGAGTCTTTGAATATGTATGATTTAGGGGAGTCTATGCTACCTCTCCTTGACAAAGAAGTCCTCCTTGGCTTTACACTGTCCAGCTGTTTATTGTCAACCACTGCCTCATTATCAGAGATCAACTTTGAAATTCGTTCTTCCAGAGAGAGGGCTTTGGCTTCTAATGGCGGACGCATCTGTCCCTCTGTGGCCCTTGGCCTTTGATCGGCTACTACATGCATTACTGTTCCAACCACAGGAGGGACAATGGGAGGATTGTTCTTGACAATGTCAATGTCTATTGGTGGAGTTATCTTGACAAATGGACTGGGCGGACTCATTGCTTGGTCAGCACTTTCCGATCGTGAGAAGTATCCAGAATCTGTACTTCCCAAACTGCGGGGACTGAGTAGACACTTCATTTGTTGCTGTTGAGAGAAGTCTGTTGCTTGTTGCCTCTGAAGCTGAGCGTGTCCACCTAACATTGGAGACTTGCAATGTGGGTCTTCGTCTTCACTCACGGTATCTAGTGAGGCATTTGTACCATCAACCTCTTTAAGAGATGACAGGACTGTGATGCTTGATCTTAGGTTGGCAGTCTGGAACTCTCTTTGACGTTGTGCAGCAGCTTGCTCAGGTGCTGTACCTGTAACTCTTGGGCTGTCTGCCCTCATTGGGGAGACATTAACCGGGTATACAACAACTTTTGGTAGTGCAGCTGTCACTTTGGGCTCATGAGCCCTCTGACCAGGGATGAGTTTGTTTGACTCAAACACAGCCGATGAGTCAGTCTCCCCATGGCTTACATGGGCTGTACCTGCACCCTGTAAACTATTTTCAGACAAAGCTGCCATACTGCTTTGTGATGAGTCAGGGTCCAAATCGGCAGTGCTACTCTCCTCATCACTATCCCCGCTCTCCTCTGCCTCTGAATGTGTACCAAGGGCTTTGTCAGACTCTTGAGATAGCGACCCACTTCCAGATTCAGATCGTGCAATTAGACCCAGTTTTATAGCGTGAGCATGTGATTTCTTGTGCTTGTACAGATTGCTCTTTGTTTTGAAAGAAAAGCCACAGGTAACACAGGGGTATGGTCTCTCTCCTGTGTGAGACCTGATGTGTTTTAGCAGCACACTGGGTTTTGCACATGCTCGACTGCAGTATTCACAAACGTACTTTCCTGGCTTCTTAGCCTTTTGGTCTTTGTAAACCTGTTCAGCGCCAAAGTTCATTACAGAGGTCATCTGCACTTGGTTGCTGCCAGGTGTAACAGGGACCTGAATCGTGCTTGGAACACTTGCTGAGAGGGACTGGCATGTGTGCACAACCGGGGGTTGGCTTTGTGGCAAAGCATTTGAGCCTGAAGGAACAGGTGCATGAGTTATGGTGGATGGTCCAGTAGCAAAGCTCATGTGCAAGCTAGGTTTTTCAGGGTTTGATGCAACAGGCATAAAATGAGGTGAAGCAAGCTGAGAGGGCTGCATGGGAGTACCCTGTGTTGATGTCTGCACATTTCCTTGTAGTGGTCCTGCAATGCCAATAAAGTTGCCTTGTTTGTCAATATAATAAGTCTGCATATGGGGAGGTTGGGTCCGGAGACCAACATTGACAGCTGGCATTGTTGTTAATTCACCACTAGATTGAGCACCAAGGGTGGAGGCTGTTTTTCCGATGGCATGCAAGGAGTTTTTCCTTTCAGCCAGCGTACTAAAGTCAGGCTCCATGGCTTTGAGTAGAACATCAAGTGGAGCACTGCTGTGGTAAGGGTCTCCCTCCAAGCTGGAGCTCTTGCTGTCTTTAAGATGAGACTCTGCAGCAGTTATCAAAGAGCCCTCCCCACCAACAGTGGGATCAAGTGATGGCGATCCAGAAAATGTTTCCTCCTGCTTCAGCCTTTCAGTGTTAATGGAAGGTGACCCCTTGCAAGGGGATGCTGCAACTGGCTGGGCATATTGTGGGTCTCCTTTCCCACTGGGTGATGTTGCAGGATTGTGGGCAGGACTGTTGGAAGAAGAGCAGCGGATAGGTGTAGCTTCCCTGGATGGTGCTCTGTGCGGTACAGCTTCAGATGTTTTGGACTGTAAAGGCTTTTTTACAGGTGATTTGGGAATTTTCTCCAGACGATTCTCTGCGACAATCTTTTTCCTCTTCAGGCCTTTTATGTTATCTGCATTTCTTCTTTCACCTTCAGATGTCCCTGTGGAGACACACACACACACAAAGTTGGTATGGTGGGGTGTGGGGGTGACTGCATTATTATTTCCAAACTTGTTCTAACACAATTAGTAAAGTGTGAGTTTAAAAATCAAATCTGGTGATACAAATGTAACTGTCTGAGATTGATTGACTATTCCTTATTAATATAAGAAACCAAAACCCTTCAATTAAAACTTAGTGGGTGTAGATAATTCTTCAAGTTGGTGTAGGGATATAAATATTTAGACCTTTGTCCTTTCATTTTAAAAATGTGTTGCTTTTATCAAGCTGTGTGATATTAAGCTAAGTGTTCATTAATTACCTAAGTAAACAGTTTAACACGAGTAACAAGAAACCAAAGGATGCAGTTTTGCTTCCTGAGAACACACTGACATCATGTGATTAAACCTCAGTCACTTAGCATCTACTGGTATATTACAAAGTCTACAGCTTCACTTTCCATAGCTGAATCATCTTTTTCTAAAGTAACACGGAGAACAAAATGAAAAATGTTACAATATTTCTTTCTATTGTTATTAAAAATTCTTAATTCTTTAACTAGAGTGTTTTGAATCTCACAGAATGAGGTGAAGTACCTCTGTAGTACCCTCTAATTACACCGTCTCTATGTTGATACGAATAAATGTGAAAGCTAGATTATGTTAAGTATTCAGTAATATTCTTGTCTGAATTGCTTTGAAACTGAACCACACAATCAGTCCTAAAGCCAGTCATTGATAGCTGATGAACACTTATATAATCTGAAATGTAAATTTATGGTGCAATAAAATGACATAAGTGATAAATAACAATTGTGGGTGTTATATAAAATATAATTCTACATTCAGTAACTGTTCAAGTATTGTCAATTACATGAAAAAGACGTAGCTTTAACACATTTAAATTCAAAACCCTCTACCTAAAGCTGAATAAATTTACTGTCAATTTAATCAGTTGTATTAACAGCCTCTGTTTCTGAAACTGAATGGAGATGCATCCTATAATTTAGTCACGTCCCCCTTACTTTTATTATCATCTGTGTGACTAATACCAAAGAGGCCCACGCTTCATTACATAAAGTAATGATCATTTTTTCCTTTCTTGTTTTCAGTATCGGCTTTAATAGGATGGGCAGATCAGAAAATGAAAGACACAAGTCAATGAAGAGAAACTGCATTCCAATTGTGGATCAACACTGTTTGAAAAGGGGCACACCCATACCATGGTGTCCCATATTTGTTGACTTGGCTCTGCTGTAGTGATTCAGCTAAGTGTTTTTAAGGGCATGTTGCATAAGGTTACCAGTGCCCTGTCACAGTTTCCTGGCTTATGTAGGTATTTCCCATAAGATGAGGTCAGGGTTCCTTCAAGGACTCAGGCATAATTAGATTGAGGAGCGCCTTGTCTTTTAAAAAAGTTAATCCGTTCACGGCACAAACATGCAAGGAATATTTAAAGCACCAAGCGGTTGCAAGTTGCACACTTTAAAAACAAACTGTGATTTGTTTAAGTTAATCCCAAATGACTTCATGATTAAAAATAACAAACAAACATTGGGCCTAAGCTGTTAAACCATGTGACTCATGTACAGAGGTTAGAGTTCTTGAAGTGGGCTGCCCATCTTTGATTGATACCGGTGGTCCACTCTCTCCTAGTTGCCTACTCTGTCCACTCTCCTGTCCTCTAAATAAAGGCGTAAAAGCCCAAAAATAAACAAAAAACCCCACAATTGTTTAAACTGCAGTGGAAAGACACGGAGAAGGATTAGTTCTTTCAACCCACTATACTTATACAAGTGTGCCAAGGAGATTCCATGACTTCACTGAAGCTTTTCTGTTGTAATAAACCTTCTGAAGAACATTTGTTCCTATCTGTCTCGAGCTAACACTTTCAGGTAAAAAAAAAAAAGCTGCAAAAGTAATCTCTCAGCACAAAATAAATCTAACAAAAACAAACAAAAAAATTAAGTAATCAGCAGTGTGATTAGATATCTGCTTTCTAAATGTCATCATAAATAGGCATAACATCATTAATTCAAGCGTTGATTCATTTTCTAATGTGAAAAGACCGTGGCTTAATGAAAAAGTGTGAAAGGACTAGTGGAAGACTCAGCGTCTTTAAAAGACCGTTCTCAAAGAGATTAACCTTTGACTCGCCGGCACAACAAGACGTCAGAACCTGCTGTACTGTGAGAGGGAGATATTCTTAAGTGTACTCATTCTACTTAGCGTCTACACCCATTCTCAAGTACAGAAGATGATTAAGCCAAAGCCAGCACGTCGTGCAAGTAAGCTGGGTGTTTTTAAAACGACAATGTTGCAGTGATGAGTAAGCGCCGTTTAAACAAAGACCGTGAAGATGCTTCGGCAAAGGGAAGCAGGCTTCTCTGAGTGTAGTTGCATAAGAACCCACGTAACAAAAGAGATGTTCTACACTATACTCTAATGACTATATATAAATGTGCTGTTATATATAACACATACATTTTCATTTGTAGTATACAAGTCTTTATTTTGAACCAAAATATTTAGCTGTGTTAGAATTAAAACTTGGTCTTGAAAAGTTTATTCGAATCATAAATATGACAGAACTCTGCAGATACTCAAAATTAAACTCATGGTCAGAAAAAATAAAAATAAATTCTGTTCCGACTAACCTAAAAACCCTCATAAAATCATAAAAAAGCAGTATTCACTCAGCAATGCTGGAGCCAACAATTTTTATATTACAAGGAATTTTACTGATGCAGAAACATGCTGCAAAAATCCAGATGTTACACAGCAGCTGGCTCTTCCATTGTAACTACTAGTAACCAAATATTATTAACTTCACTCACACGTTATAAAATATTTTCTGAGAGGGAAAAATAAATATAAAAAACAAGTTCAATAAAAGCATAACTAAATACTGGAAAATGCAGATTTAACGATGCTGCGGTGTTGGATTTTTTTGTATCAATGAGCAAAAAAATCTTTTCAATTCAACAAAATTACATTTATTTTCTGCTTCAGTTTCAAACATCTGTTTTATTCTTTTTAAACTGCCAGGTGGTGAATAAGAAAAACAAAGCTTTCAACCCATTCCTTTAAAAAAATCATCAAAGTATTTTCTTTCATCAAAACCCTGAGAAAGTCTCTCTTACCTTTCTGTGAGCCTTTGGGGTCTTTAAGCTCTTTCTGTGCTTCTTCGATTTTATCTGTAAGACAAGAACAGAAACTATTGTGAGCAGGGAGAGAGCGGTGCTGCACAGAGGCACACAGACTCTGGCTCCACGGTGAAGCCAGTGCAGAATGTAACTAATGATACTGGGGATGCTTCCCACACGGCTGCAGCAGGATGAAGGTCTTTCAAATGAAAAACAGATATTCTTCCATAGCTGAGAGAGAGCACACTATTCCATTATGGAAACTACTTTAATCACGGAGGGGGCAAGCCTGAGTGCACACACGGTAACACGAGCATGCGAGCACACACCCGCTGCAAGAAATAACAGCATGTAATTGTGTGTACGTACAGGTTAAAGTTTGCAAACAAGTCAATATGGTGGGTTCATTCTCATTGTCACAGAGTGGGTGCCAACCCACAGAACAATTTGCATATTCAAATAGTGTTTAAACCCCTCAGGGAGGGCAAATTAATTCCACTCCAGTCATCTATACGTCCGTCATTACCCACAGTCCCACAGGTGAAGAACCTGTTACTGTATGAAGCCATATGGATGTGTGGGAGGTGATGAGGTACTCGCTGTGCGTTACTGTCATCATTATTAATTACATACGCTAGATAATGTGGCGTGAATGTGTTACACTGAAAAGATGAGTAAGGACAGAGAAGTAAGCCCTCTGATTTTAAAGTTTAAATGTGTTTATATAATCATCATACTAACAGTGCTAACTCCACACCAGCAGTTTCCTTCTCTGCTAACATGGAGAAAATCTGGAGCAGCCTTTTTTCTTTCCACTTTTTCATTATGTGAAACATATTCTGGTCTATTCTGCCAACTCCCTGCAATACAGCTTTGTTTACTGTAAACTTAAGTCATCTGTTAAATCTGGTAGCAGTAAACAACAACAACAACGCAGGATGTGCAAAGTGCTTTTTTTAGTTTGTGCTTTTTCTTATTTTACAGAAAGCTAAAACAATGAGTCCTTTTGCAACACGTTCATGAGCAGAAAATAAGAGCAGTACTGTCGCATGTTTCTTCCCCTCATGACCAACTAGATGGAAAAATAACCCCTCTGAGGATCTGTGCCCTGAACATGACATTAATGTGCAATAAGAGTCCTCGAGGACCAGCGGTTACAATTTTGTCCTAGATTGCACAAACGTTAATGGAGGGTGAAAAAGGATGTTCTTCTGCGGTTCCCAAAATCACAGTGCGATGCCGGGAATAACCAGAGGAGGGGGGTGGACGCGGGCGGGCCACAGAGGAGGTCAGTAGATTATGTCATAATGTGTGTGTGTGTGTGTGTGTGTGTTACTGCGGGCACACCCTTCTCCATCTCTCTCTCTCTCTCTCTCCCTCTCTCTCTCTGTTTCTGTGTATATCCCCGGCACACGCCACAGATTACATAATGCGTCCCCACCCCTGTGCTGCCGTGAAGCAAA
The DNA here is from genome assembly GCF_009762535.1 of Notolabrus celidotus. Lineage (NCBI taxonomy): Eukaryota > Metazoa > Chordata > Actinopteri > Labriformes > Labridae > Notolabrus > Notolabrus celidotus. Next base: position 25,654,817 of record NC_048287.1, on the reverse strand, counting down.
ACAAAGGCACCCTGCCAGCAGAAACACAGCAACCAAGGCTCATGAGGAGCGGGCACGGTGTTTGTTTGTGTGCGTGTCTCTGACAGAAAGGTAGACAGAGAGGAGTAAGAGGTGTGTGTGTGTGTGTGTGTGTGTCTAGTCTATTTACATAAATATAAGCATGTGAACGCCCTCGTCCTCCTACCAAAGAATCAGGTAGGCTGTGTTTTCCTGGCATTGCTGCGGTATTTCTCCAAACGGAGAGGATACCGAAGCTTCCCTCATGGCAACCACGGCTCAACCTCGCAGCTTCCTCCAATAAAATGCTGTGTTTGTACACCAATTTGAGATATTAAGTACTTCTTTTGTGGTCAAGAGACTGAGAAGTAGATATTCGCTAGCATATGCTTCATTGTTTGCACAGCATGCTACATATGTCTCGTATTAGACCGCACTGGAAAACCGAGGCATAAGTGATTACTGCCCAACAAAAATCTTATTAGTGGTTCTGTATGGTAGTGTAAGCTGCTATAGATCAGATTGCACTTCTTACATAACAAGCCACAAACAAGACCCCTCATGCTGAGCGACACCCATGATGAAGTCAAGCTCCGAAGCACGGAAAAGAAGAGGAAACGCCAGCTCAAATGGGTGGAAAAGGACAAGGCAGCATTACTCCACAATAACAAAAAAAAAAAAGATTCCATCCTCAGCGCCGAGTCATTAAGACAGCAGGGAATGATTATAAGCTGGTTCATATTTCCCTCATTACAGCTGCTGGGGTTGCTGAGGTGGTCCCGTTGATGGCTGCATATTTCATCTGAAAATCTGTGTAATCGTCCTGTAACCACCAGAAAACAAAAAAGGAATGTACACAGATGCGATGAAAACCAGAGCACATAATGGAACACGACCACAAAAATTAGAGGGCAAGGAAGGGAAGAGAAAACAGTTTGAGGGCTGTAAACACAACCAAACTATTTACAAGTGCGGTCTTTAACAACACAGGGAAAAATTACATAATTTGCTGAACGCACAAACTCCTACTGAATATTGCTTTACTGTAAGACAAGTCACACTGTGATTCCTTTTGCCAGATTTAAAGCTCCTTCTGACCAATAAATGACGGGGGAGAATTACCCAGAATCAGCAGAGCACATTCAACCACTTGCCTGAGGGGCTTTCTATGCTTAAGCGGGCTTTATGGTAAGCAAAAAGCATCTGAGGTATCGGACTGTCTTTAATAATTTACAAGAGTATGAGTCAGTACGCTCCCCTGATGTAACTTAAACATGCGGTTGAGATATTGCCTCTTACGCAAATCACCAAAGACATTGATCTACAGCTGTTAAGTATGACAGGCTGTTAAAATAAGACGTACTATTTGTCATCCTCTCCTCCGTTATCTACCAGACCTCCCTGATAACTCTTATCTTAACTACAGAGCTACAAACGCCGGTGCTGGATCTGACAAAAAGGATGACAGTCACACTCAGATATCCAGGTTCCTCTTCAGTCTCAAGGTGTCCGACTCGTGATCTTTGATCTACGCAACGTGATATCCGAGGATTGGCGAGGATCAGGCTGGGAGGGGCCGGAGTGGGTGGGTGGGTGCATGACAATTAGGCAGAAGTTTGTGGGGGAGGGAGTGAGTCTCTCTCCTTGCTGTCATGACAACTACGAATCTCTGATGCTACCCTCCCCTCGTCGATGCATCTTTCAGCCCACTCCTCTCTCTGCTCTGTCGAGGATCAGTAGGAAATGTGATTGTTTGCGCCCAGAGGGACGAATGTGACGTCACCGCACAGGAAACGTGCGTACATTTCAATCCCAGTGCCCACCTGACAGAGATTTATAGCCTATCGGTGTGACCCAGGGGGGTTCTCAGCATGAGGGGAAGCCCATCTTAACTCTATTAAGGTGTCTGACAGATAATTATCTGCTGGGATGTGGCTGCAGATACAAACATGCTTATACCTTTACAGCCTCTGGAAAAAGGATTGACTAAACCTGACTTGAGTGGACCTAAAAAGCTTCGAAAAGTAGATTTGATTTTAGAAATTTCTTGTAGGGCATATTTTCAATTAATTAGAGATCTTGCAAATCACAGAGGAGGTAAGCCTGAATGCACAGGCAGTAAATTGCACATCGCAATTGCAGAGAAGATGCAAATTTTTGTGGGGGTAGGAGTCAAGTCTTGTACTGACATGAAAAATGATCCTGTGTTAAACTCACAAATCAGGAATGAAAGAGAAGAAATGAAAATACATCAGCTTACAAAATGTCTAACGAATTTTTGTTTCAAGAGAATGGGAATCTGTCAGCAAGCTGTGAGTAACACGTTTCTGTGACTCCACGACTATATAAGGCAACTAGTAGTGTAACCGGACGTAGCCAAAAACTACATAAGATTAATCATTTGACTCAGAGGGTGAGGCTATGCATACTCGTCAGCACAGTAGCAACACACTATAGCTGGTGGTCGACAGATGACAGATGTATGTCTAACATGAGTCTGGTTCTGCTGGGGGTTTCTGCCTGCTAAAGGAAGTTTGTCCTTGCCACTGTAACTTGCTAAAAGCTGCAAAGTGCTCTGCTCATGGTGGATTAAGATGAGATCAGACGGATTCCTGTCTGTAAGAGGGGACTGGATCTAGTCCTGTTTTGATGTTGGGTCTTTGTTAACAATATAACATAGTATAATCTAGACCTGCTCTGTTTGTAAAGCGTCTTGAGATAACATTTGTTGTGATTTGGCACTATATAAATAAAGATTGATTGATCTAGTGATAAACATTCAGGTGTTAGCTTTCCGTCTTGGAATAACCAGCATTATTTTCCCTTCCTCAATAAGGACATGAATACAGAGGTGAGTTGTAGTCTACATGCAGGAGGGAAAACTTTGTATAATGTCAAGTACGTCTAATCTCACAAAGCACCCAAACCAAACAACACGCTTCTGCTGAGCTAGCTGCCAGAGAGAAGGCTGCTGCAAACACCTACAACCCCAAGGTCAGCCCAGGTGAGCTCAGCAGACCAAGAAGGAGCCACTCAATGGGGCTAAAATGACTGATTGTAAGGTATGTTGCTGAAGGCCTGCTTCCAATATCAACTATAGAGTCTGCAGCTTTAAGGGAACTAATTAGCAAAACACTGGTGACACGAGAGGCAAGGTACAGGTATTAAGTCAAAGTGACTTTCCCAAGAAACCAAAAAGTGTGACAGTGCAATAACTCAGTGATGAAGTTACTTTCTGATTTTAGTCACAAATAAATGTAACCTATTACTCATTTTCAGTAACTTCCCAAACACTGTCACAGGTGGTGATTTTGATGCGACTTGCAGAATTCCCCAAAAACTTTTGAAAACTTGGGACAACTGGGATTGAGGCAGTGGAGTCTAAAGTGAAACTAAAAGTGCACCAAAGCTACACAAGTATTCAAAAACACATAACAGTGGAGCTTTATGGACATGCAAAGACCTCACAATACAGCTGTTCATGTCTAAGACTTCACCTGTTGCCACTCTGCTGACACAGCTTCAATGCTGGTTCTGTTGTGTGAAGAGTAAGAAGTTCTCAGTGTTTGGGTCTTAAGAAGTCTTACATTTGATTTTAAAAAGGGAAGCCTGAACAATATCCTGGACTCACCCTGAAAGCATCCTGTTCCTGTGTACTAACAAATACCCACGAAGCTCAACACCCCCCTCCTCCCATCACTGCCAGCTTGAGACAGATTCATATTTTGCTCGACAGCCTGCCCTGCTGGGCTTCAACATGCCAAACAGCGGCCATCAAACAGCATAGTGGCAGCTTTTCATGAAGTCCATATGCACGGTGCTCAGATGGCCCCGACGGCTTGGCTCTTGCTTCCCCCTACTAGCATAAGAGATATATGTCCGAAGGGGGGGAGGGTTGTGTTGTTTTCCTAAAGCAGCATCTGTGGGGGTTGAGGTGTCATCAGTTTGCGTGACAGTACACCACTGTACCAGCAACAAGCCACAACAATGCCAGCGGAGGACAGTGTGTGGGCAGATGGGCGTCTAACAGCGATGATGATACAAATCAGTTAACAGGGAGTCAGTTTATCTTGCTATATTTAATGTGTTTGGACAGATAGCATTGTGAGTGGTAGAGGTTGAACTCATTTGCCTGTTAGTGTAGAGCTGTGATAGATGTGGTTGATGTAACAGTACGAAATGTGAAGTGAGGAGCAGCCAGGAGGATTGGGTTTGATGTGTGGACGATGGCAGGTTGGTTTCGAGGTGCACTGCCAGCTGGATGTGGACTGCACGGCGAAGCAAACACAGAACCAACGCTGCATTTAAAGAGAGGAGAGGAGAGGAGAGGAGAGGAGAGGAGAGGAGAGGAGAGGAGAGGAGAGGAGAGGAGAGGAGAGGAGAGGAGAGGAGAGGAGAGGAGAGGAGAGGAGAGGAGAGGAGAGGAGAGATGCCTCAGCAGGCTGAAGATGACGAGATGGGAGTCGGCAGCTGCCCCCTTCTTCCCTGTCACTGCGGGGGGGAGATGGAGATTATGTAATTCGAGCACCTCCACCAGCCTGCTGTACACACCCGACTGCATACTCACACACACACTCACATCAAACACACCCTCGCACTGGCTGATGCATTCTTAGGACAATGACTAACAAGGGCATTTTTCAGTAAACAAAACAGACACGACGGGCAGACGGAAAACTAAAGTGGATAAATCAATTCTTAAAAGTAATTTTGAGAGCTACAGCAGAGCTAATCCCTTTATTCCAGCTCCAAATTTAAGAGAGTTTGTTGCTTTTCTTTGTCCTACGCGGTAGGAAATGGAAAATCTTTGAGTTACAAACACATTGCCGGAGACAGCTGGGAATCTTGTTAAGTATTCTGACTTCAAACAGACAAACAGATTAAAACAGATTGAAAAAAATATTTGCTTCCCTTCTGTAACGACAACCTGAGGCGACTTGTGAGGCAAAATCAATTCATCTGGGACGTTTCCAATAAGGGGATTTAATGAATAAGCAAGTTTCCGAGCTAAAATGAAGCACTTGTTTGTCTTGTTCCAGCGAGTAGACTCTCTTATTTGATTTTTTAACCATTACTCAACCAAAACAAACAAACTTAGGGTCATATGAGGATCTGAAAACTTGTGACAGGAAAGATGTTTTCTACTCCAGTCAAGCATTTAATGACAAATTATTCAGCATATCGATCCGAGTTATAAATAACCCGTAAACAAGACCGTTTCCAGTATTTCAAAAACAGAACAGGCAGCTTTTTGGAGAACTGAGAACAACTTAAGAGCTTAAAATATTAGTTTACTCATCAGTTACATAAGTGATGGAAAGTTATCAGCAACATCTTTGAAGTTTAACCGTTATGAAAGTTATTTCCAAGGAAGGAAAGCCAAAAATCTGCTGGTTAAATCCTGTAATGCTCAAGACTCACTGCTGAAAATGTACCTATTTGGGTTTTAGATCAAGAAATAAAACAAGCAATCTTAGATTCACACATCGGGAACTTATGATGGATATTTCCTTTTCTTCTTTCCTGACATTTTCTGACCAAACTTGATTTATTTTTGTACATTTTGAGATGAATCATGAGTACTGTGAACCTTTTTGCCCTTTAATATCATGACAGCAATAAAAAAAAATGTTTCTGTCAACCTTTGCATCCGTCTTTATCACTCACATCAGCCACAAATGACAGTAACTATTTCCACATTCAACTATTAATAAACAAAGACACTCCTCCGCTATGAGCCACAACAGCTGGCCGAAGTATGAGCTTCGCAGAAATCCCTGTCGTGTTCAAGGGAAGTCAGTTGATCTGATCTCAGCTCTTTCCTTGTATCTTGTGGAGGAGAGACGCAGCATTTCTGCAGCCCTCAGCAGCTGACCCGAGCAATAAGTGACCATAAGGGCTGCTGTCAGCATCTGACACACTCTTTATCTTCTCGGACACACCCGGACAAAGAGACTCCCGACAGCCTCGAGGGAGATGAACCGGTCTGGAAGCAGAGCCGAGGCTCACAAAGAGGGCGAGTGTTACAGGAAGAACGGCGTAGTAATCGCAGACAGACGATGATGCAGAGCAGAGGAATCCCCCCGACATACCGAGAGTGTCCCATTACCCTGCAGTCCATCATCATCATCAGCTGGCCTAAAGGAGGGAGCGCAAAGTGACTCTCCTCTCCGGATCCTTCTTGTGTTAGTCGGGCTGAGAGCTGGAGTGAATCGCTCTATCAAATCTAATCATCACAGAAGGACGGACAAAATGACGGACAGATAGAAGATGGAGACTGAGGAGAGTGATGTAGAGTTACGGACACCTAACTGTGAAGTCAAATCTAACGGCAGTGCTTGAAGAAGGATATTAATGAATGGAGGAGTGAGAATCAGCTCAGATTACAGACAGTTTTAATTAAGTTATAGAGGCAGCAACAATCCATCCCCAACATGGAACTATAAAAGTCTCTCAAACACCTTTAAGTCTCATATTTTAGCATTTTGTTTTCTCTTTAAATTAATTTCCTTTTATTGATTCCATGCTGATATTTAAGTGCTTTTACTCCTATAGCTTGACGTCCAATAAGCCAGTTACAGTCTTCAAATTAACCTTCTTCTAACTTTTTTCAAATGTGTAATGGGGGATGTGTTTTGATTGTTTGACTACTTGTTTGGAAAAAAAACATTAAGGGCCTGTTTCCATTCAGTGTTTTTTTTTATGCGTTTATATTTTGCACTGGCTTTGCCTCTGATCTCAATTTCAGATTCTTTCCCCCCTGGAGCTTACTGTTTCCAGGTTATGAAAGCTGCAGCTTCCCTCGGTAGTGACCGTGAAGCCTGTTGTGAGTCGCTCTGTATGCGTCATATTTTCTGTAATTCAAGGACGTTCTACAAAGGAACGTTATAGCTATAAAAAAATAATTGCATCCTGGCATTACCAACAGCTAAAAACCTGGTTAATGTTCCTGCGAAAAACAACTCGGGGTAGTTTCTCCTCTTTCATTTGTTGTTGACAAATCTGATATCCAAAGTCCGGCTCCTTCTTGTTCAATCATTTTAGAGAGGTGATGTTGACGAGTTCAGCGGTGTTATAGATGTTGAACTTTCTTTAACGGAGAGCAGTGGGAGCTCAGAGACGAATAACAGCTGACACTAAGGGCCTTCAGTGCACAGAGGACACTTAAAATGTGCTGAAATGCAGATCTAAATTGGTTTGTATAGAAATAGGTGCTACCAGTGCAAAAAACTGCTGTCAGTGGACACAGGCCCTTAAGGACGTCACATTAGACACTGATGTGATGTATGTTGAGTTATTTTGAGGTTGCAATTAACTGTTTAAGGTATGTGTTTATCTATTGCTTAAAAGACTGTATTGTTTATACCAAAGGTTGACACCCAAGCTGTTGAGTTATTGATAAGGAGCAGGTCAGAAAATGTCAACTATCTGGTGTTGAGAGTCACCAAAGACGTTTAATCTCATCTGTTTATTGGTCAGATTGTTTCTGATTTAAATCCAGATAAAATGACTTAATCAGGTTCTGATCAACATCTTATAAACAAATTCTTTACAACGAAGTTTGGTACATGGCTCAAACATTTCAAATGAAAGTCAGCCCCCAGTAGACAGAGCAGGGTTCGGTGTATCTCAAAATCTTTCAGCATTAAAAACAAATCATTGGAGCATCTCTCTGCAGGCTGGAGATCAGCTGCTGACTGCTAAACATGGAAGTGGAGGGAGGGACGGAGGCAGCATTCAGGGCTGTTTACCCCCCATCAGAAGAGGCTCATCACACGAAACAGCAAGTTGAATAACGGGCAGGTATGAGTTAAAAACTACAGCTTTAGGGTAGGCCCCTTTAAATAATGCATGACTGTAAAGGGATGAAGAGCAGCACAGAAACAAACACACAGAATGAGCGGCACAAGGATTAACTCATCTGAATGATCTAAGACATGTTCTGGAGTATTAATAACAGTGATTACAGGACGTGTTTAGAGGCAAAGTTATTCCTCCATTCTCATAATAAATCGTGACGAGGCTGCAAACACCAAGTCAACGAATGAAATATTGATCACACTCTCCCTCCTGCACACACACACACACACACTCTCAAACACACACACACACACACACACACACAAACGGAGACAAAGACAGTGGTTCGGTGCAGTTTCTGTACAGTACTGCTGCTGCCCCCGCAGGAAACTGTAGGTGGAAGAAGCAGCAGACTGGAGGCCACTGATTATTGGGACTGCGTGGGCACCCTGTGAAAAATTGATATAACGAGAAATCTACTGGGTGGGTAGAAGAGTGTGTGTGTTAGTGTGTGTGTGTGTGTGTGTGTGTGTAGGGGGTTTAATGGTGCAGGCGGGGAGATGAATATGAATATTACCTCTTGTATCTTTTTCACACCACGCACAATTACCCCCCCCAAAACAAAGAATATAAATCTGCCTGTTCCAAAATAGACAAATAAAGCCAGACTTTAAACACAATACAGAAACACAGAATCATGATTTTATTACCTTACAGCAACAAATCATGAGAGGTGTAAAGCCTCTAAAACTTCAGATATAGTAGAATCACCCTTTTTTCACTAAACCAGCAAATCTGTGACCCCAGGAATTGCCAATTTTGAGGCCACAGATAGAGTCTGAGGAGTGTTTGAGATCTTTACTGGGATATTAAAGCAGAAAAAAAAGAGCAGCAGTGTGGTTTCAGCTTCTCCAGCCCTTTAAAAATTATTCAAAACCAAATTGGGACACAAATCACTCCAGGGTAGAGATGGGACTGCGAGGAAACGTTCTCGTTTGTGTTACCAATTACACCAGACATTCCACTAGGATAAATATTTGCAGATGACGCCCAATATTTGCAGATCATCTCTTTTATCTTAAAAGGTGCTTTTTGCCTTTAGGTCAGCGCTCCTCTCATCATGTATAATCAGATTCCCGCTGCTGTACCGAGCGGGTACTTTCAATTCAGAGCTGCGGCCTTCATTGGAGTACAAAGTGTTCTTGAGATGATTCATTTTACGAGTTAGAGCCTTTGGATTTGCGTGGCTGATACCCAGAGATGAGCTAGATTTGATTTATCTATATTATTAAAGAACAACAACAACAGAGAGGGCAGAGGGTAATAAATTAAAGTGGTGTATCAATGAGGTGCATGAGTTTACGCATGCCCACCAACTACAGTGACGAGAGTTCCCTGAGGTTTGACTCAAACTGACTATGACTGATTATGAAAGGTCACAAACACACTCACAGGTCTGAACAGGTTGTGCTTCACAGATTTAGTCTGTAACGTGTGAGTAAACATCAAGAGGAAAAGGTTACAGATAGTTTTCCCCGAGTCCAAGGTGATGTCTCAGTGCTTGTTTTGTCTGACTGAAAGTTTGAAACCAAAAGAAATTAAGGTCACAGTGATATAAAAGAGAGAAAGAGAGTGGATGGGTGAAGGCGTATTCAAATCTATTACTGAGTGTAAAACCACTCTGAAAAATCACCCAATTAAGTGCTTTGAAATGTTAGTCAGTTCAAAATGTTGTGCTCAGTATTACTTTTTTCATTTATGAGTGCACAAGAAAAATGCACTGCTTCACTCAAATGCAATTATTACAAATGGCAACATGGCAGAAGTAAGAAAGATTAAATTAAAAACTAAATAGTTATCAAAAGAGTTGCAGCTAAGTTTTCTGATGCTCAACTACTGAACTTATAGTTTCTGTTGTAATATCTTAAAAATTGGTATTTTTGTATTTTCCATGACATATTCTTATTCTAATAAAGGTTCTTTATTTAAAATGCATATTAAGTGTTGTTTGTTAAGAAACCTGTCGAAATAAAATAAATGTGGTGATGTTGAAGTCAACAGGCTTCCCTTGTCAGTGTAGTAAAGCGTAAATATAATGATACGACACGAAATGACATGACACGGCACAAAAAGACACAACATAAAACAAAACGACACAAAAAGACATGACATGAAACGACACAAAAAGACATGACACGAAACGACACAAAAAGACATGACATGAAACGACACAAGAAGACACAACATAAAACGACACAAAGACGCAACACAACACTACACAAAACAACACTAAAAGACACAACACCAAACGGCACAAAACTACACAAAAAGACACAACACAAAAACAAAACGACACAAAGACACAACACGACATTACACGCAACAACACTATAAGACACAACACCAAGCAACACAAAACAACACAAAGAGACACGACACAAACTACACAAAGAGACACGACACAAAACAACATGAAAAAGACACGACATGATAGGATACGATACACTTGATTGTTCCCTTTGGAAAATGTGTCTTGGGCTCAAGCTGCACACATTTAGAAGAACAACAAGAAACACACTAAACTATAAGTGACTTAAAGTATCACTTTCAACACTAATCCTCAGAATCAAAAAGAAAAAGAAAAGGTTTCTAATTTTTACAGATTGATAATCAAACTATTTCTGAAACTGTTTCTGCTCTGAAAAAAACCCAAACAATGCTCTGTGAAAATGTCCTCAACTAAGAGAGTCAAGAAACGTGAAGCAGTAATTGTCTTTTCGTCGTGTGCAGTTGAGGGCTTGCTGATTAATTTCAAACACCCACATCTTCCTATGCGGAGGTAAAAGTGGAACTAAAACAAGCTGCACACCAAACTGAACTCAGTCAGCGTGTCAAGTTCCTCACAGATTGAAAAGCTGTAACACAAAACTAACGGAGCTCAACAACTAATCTGACGAGTAGCTGTCAGACAATGCTCAAATCTTCTTCTTCTTCTTTTGCACAAATGAAACAGCAAGACACACTTCTTGGCTAGGAACAAAAAGGTGCTAAAAACATTTGTCAATTTGATCAGAAGCAGGTTAGCTATCTCTCCCTTGTTTTCTGCATTCATGTTAAGCTAGCCACAATCTAGAATGAGCTTTGTAAATAGAACATGTATGCAAATCTCAGCTAAAAGACAGCTGTGCTTATTTCCAAAATTAGTAAAGTAAACTTTGAAAGTTTTCACAGTTTTGCTGTTTTATATGCCAAATAATTGAGACAAGAAAGTTTGAGCATGGAAGAAATGTAGACTGAAGAAACTGCAAGCTTAACAAAAGTGAAAATAGCAGCAATAATATATCAAAATAATAAAAGCTTTACAAATAAAAACTATCACAAATTTAACCAGGACTGTAGACTGTGAGAACAGATAGACAACATGACAGCTTCCCAAAAATAAAGCCAAAACATTAGAGCTACACCTAATCCACTACCTGCGGTACAGGTCCAAAAGTCCACCTCCTCTATGTGAAGAGACGATATATGGGTCAAACTTGAAAGGCAAAGTAGAGGTCAAATACATGTTTCCCAAACAAGGTTATTATCAACATAAGTAGTTCCTTTCATGCAGATTTTTGTGCAGGTGTTGGTCTTTTGGAGAAGTACAGTTTGAATTAGGAATTTGATTAAATGAAGTAGGCAATGACGTTATAATTGACAGCAAATGCTACAGCAATTTCCACCATGTGTGTTTAAGTTAGGGGAAAAGGGCTGGATATCGATACCGAGGGCTGAAAATATCACCAGAGCATTACGTCTGTGTCCATTGAGCGGGAATTTTGGCAGCTTGTCCATGTTTATATAATCAATGACCAGGACTTACACATTAGTGTGGTATCACAGAGCAGCCAGGAGTCCCATAGAACCAGTGGAAGTGAAAGCAGAACTACCCTCTGTTTCAAAGGTCTGTGCGAAACAACAAGAAGAAATAAAACACTTTCAAAACACACCAAATCCCTCAGGCTCCACTGTCCCTCTGCCCACTTGTTGTAAGCTGAGTGACAGCACACTGACTGCTTCCTGTCAGAGCCGTTCACTTTGACGAGAGCTGTCGTGTTCACTTTGATGAAAACAGAGATGTCGCTCGGGTTCTTTAGGTAAGAAGAAAAAACACACAAAAAACACAGACCTGCAGCTGCACTCACAGACTGACCTCAATCTCACACTGACACACTCCAGTCTCACTCAGCACCGCTCAACCAGATACTTGATAACCCTAACTAACGCTCAATATCTCTGTGAGAACTTGTTCCAAAGTGTTTCACAACAGTCTACAGGACAAAATGTTCACTTCTTACCAGGGACTTGGCTGATGTTTCATGCAGAAAACACTCAGAAACTCCTTTGTCGGGAAACAAAAGCCAGCAGGAGAAAGAACAACAAGTGCACACATACTCCTGTGTCAACACCAGCAGTCACAAGTGTGTGTTTCCGCCCTATCAGCTGTGGCTGTGCAGCAGTGCGGGGCGTAGCCAGCGGTTTCCTCAGAATAATGTGACGAGGAGGGGAATTCCTGTAAGGCCCAGGAAGTGAGACAGAGAGGGGGGGAGGAGGAGGAGGAGGGGCGAGGGCCTGCCCTTACAGAGCCGGCCAAGTGACGTCACTTAAACCGGCTTTGGCACCCTCCAGGGGATCCTTCTCCCTCCCTCTCTGCCTCTCTCCCTCTCTCCCTCTCTGTTTGTGTTGAGGTGGGGGCGGAGGAATTTAATGTGCCCTGCCAACTTGTGATTGCCCAACAGTTCGCTCACCCGGTCAGGAGGTGTTTACCTAAGAGATCTAATCTTTTTACCTCCAGCTCCTCTTTCTGTTCCTGTTCAACAATGAGGTTGCACCATAACAGCTTTTTGGTTTCAGTTTACTTTGAGAGCGTTTTATAAAACCAAGGCTCCATTCTGAATCCCTTCAGACACCCTCAAGTACTTGGTATTTTAAGTGTTCTCAGACTTATGCTCTTATTAACTTCTTCTTTGGTTTGGTTCTTTCTTCAAACTCTTGAGACTAAAGGTTTTTTAACTAAAGCACTTCTGTCAAGTTGATTTGAAGGGTTTTACAACATTTAAAAAATTAAAGGTCTCCTCCATATTAGTTTGAAGCAAAAACTTGAGTCCAAGTCCAGTTTTGAGTCCTCAGTGTTCAAATCTGAGTCAAGTCCAAGTCACCAAAGAAGTCGAGTTCCCATAACCTGAGTCTGAGTCCTGATTATCAATATTGTTTATTATTTATTATATCACTTAAAATTACTGACCACATGAACCTGGACTAACTGTGTGGGACCTTTTGGATGTGTAAAACATTTCATTTACTAACACCAGATTCTGAATGATCCTGTAGGCATGTTGACATTTAAACCATCAGTATAGTTACAGTGCTGTGTCTCGTGCATAAATGAACACTGCACTTCTCTTAAAGGGACATGCACTCATTGTTTCTCATTGTGGTGAATTCACAACAGATGCCTGTAATCAGAGTTTTAAATGACCAAACATCTTAAACCCTGTGGTTGAGTCACTTTCATTACTAACATTCATCAACAGTTTAATTAACTTTAGCAACTTACTTATTTTTCTGCTTGCATTCTGGATGTGTGTGTGAAAGTTTGAGCATGTCTCTGTGGTTCTTTTACACATCCAGCATGTTGCACTGCTCTTGCTTGCATTTATTTTAAAATATTAAAAAGCAAAATACAAGATTTGTTGATCTTGTTCAGGCATTCTGGCTGTAACTGCTGCTAGACAAGATAGCATGTAAACATGCATGCAGGTGAATTCACACTCAGAACTGAATAAACTATTAGAGGTTCATAGTAAAAGAAATAAACTATACTTTAAATTCTCTACCACTAAATAAGTCTTAGTTTTTGAGTTTTCCAACCAAAATTCCATTAGGGTGTTTAAAAGTTTTCCAGAACATTCCCCTCACTGCAAATAGATAAATAAATTAATAAATAAAACAACAGATAAGACTAACATGTGAATACAAACTTTCTTATTACACTAATTTAAATTTGAGTACAGCTAAAATTATTAGTCATACGACAGAAAAAAGGCTGCAAAGTTTATCATTCATTTTCCATTTGGTTATATTCCCAGCTGCAGAGTTCATCCAATGAAACGTGATGATTTGATGTTTTTTTCATGTCATATTTGGTAAAAAAAAAACAACAACTCAGGGTTCACTTTGATGTTTGGACAAAATAAGCTTTTTTTTAATCTTTTGCTTAAATAGTCTAAATACTTGATGGATTAATTGCTAATAAAAATCATTTGTTGAAACATGGACAATTATTGTCCCCTCAAGCTAGATGGGATGTCCTCAAATCCAACTCTAGATGTTCAACTCAAATTCAAGACAAGATAAAAGAAATGTTCCTCTTCCACAGATTAATGTGAAAACAGAATGACTGGTAATAAAAGGGTTATTGCGTGATGTTATTTGTCTTTCTCTTTCACTCATAAAAATGATATCCTCCGGTCAGGAAGTGGCTGTAAAAACTGCAGGAATGTGAGGATCTTGAAAGTTCACATTAAAAGGTGGCACTCGGTCAATACTTTGTCAGCTGACAGTGACAGAATGAGATAAAGCTGCAGGGTCTCAGTCAGATTCAGCCTGCAGGTCACTGTGTGTGTGTTAGTGTCTGTGTGTGCTTTTAAAAATGACCAGGGTCGATATTTAAAGGAGGGGATTCACCCGGCTCAGGGCAGACAGGCTGACAACAGACAAGCACTCGGCCTGCTGCGTTACATAAACACGACCAGCCGGGTGTTAAATGACAGAAACATCTCCCTGAGTGACTCTCGCTTGTTTAACGATTCATTTCACTCTACTGTATTTCTGTTTGGAACAAGGAGGAAGCTCCCTCCGTTTATTTTTGGATTATTAAGAACGGGGAATTCTTTGGGTTTTACAGTTTGGCCGCAGCAGAGGTTCAAAAAATCAGACAAATATTTTTTCAGGCCTTGTCAACAAACAGTGACCGTGCACTTTCTGCAGCGTCACTGCAAAAAGTATGGAAGATAAATACTCCAAACTCCTGCATCAACATCGCGCTCTGTAATTAGGCCGACCAGAGCAACAGCATGAGGTTGGTGTTGGCCGGTAGGAACAAAAATAATCTCTGACTCACTCAGGCGGCTTAGCGCAGAATCTCTACTGTTCTCATAAAATGACACAATGGAGGATGGTTTGGGCAAACACTGCCTCGTGTGTGCGAGAGCAATGCAGGACAAACTGTCTCATCCCTGTGGGAACATCTGAGCTAATGACAGCTGAGCTGGTGATAATGCAACAGAGCCTGAATGAAGTAATCCAGCCAGTAACCTCTAATGCTCAGCCCTGTGTGTGTGTGTGTGAGTGTGTGTGCCTGGTGTCCATTAGGTTAAAGATGTCTGCAAACACGCACATAATCAGGGGATTGCACACAAACTGAATCTTCACAGTCCTGCAGACAGAAAATAGGCATCAACTGAACTGTTTTCTTGCCAAAAAATGTTCTCTGCATACAACCAGACTCCCACGCTGACCCCTGCATTCTCAGATTACCAAACCGAAACCAATCCAAACCCACTCTGGAACGACCTGTGAGTAACAACGCCGGAGCTGGACAGTGTTTTCTATTCAAAAAGCTTCTGACTAAACTTCTTGGCTACATTTTTAGAACTTTTAATACAGACAGTAACGTGCACAAGCCACATCCAGATGTTGCTGTTCTTAAGAAATGAGCTCATGTCTGACAAATTCACTTATCGGGAACGTCAAAATGAAAGTCCAACTAGAGTCTGAAACCAGAACGGTCAATGTAGGATTGCTCAAGAGTCGCTTACTCAAGTATTTCCCCTCTCTGATACATAAACTTCGACTCTGATTAATTTATCTGACAACTGTTGCAGCTGTTTCAAGTTAATTTTACATGAAGATCATTCTGAAGCTTCTTTCTCAGTGACTCCTTTAAAAAAGAAAGCAGCTTTGTCACATTTCAGTGAGGTTTTCAGTTCCACCAAGTAGAAATTCCTCATCTCAACCTCTAACATATTTCATTCACTGTAAAATTCGGTGTATAAGATGCATTATTACGACCTTTTTTTCCTAACTTAAAAGTGGCCTGCTTCCTATGCATCCAAAACTTGGGAGTTAAAGTCCACAGGTTCTTCAACATGCTTCCTACATTGTTGTCAAAAGAGAAGATATGTTGACCAAAATTTAAAAGGAGAAGATTTGAGAACAACTTAGTGGTTACTGCAGTTTGTCAGATTGTTCTGTATTCCAGATGTTACGTTCCTTTACTTAGTCACGATTCCTCAGAAAGCAAAGAATCAAAACATTTAATCTTGTATTTTTTTGTGCCAAAACTCTGCTTTCCCTCTCTATGACCCACAAGATGTATCCTTAATAGACTAAATCTTTTTTATTTAATGCTTCATCACCAAGGCCAATAGTCTAGATGTCTATGATATGTAAAAGTGTAAGTGCAACAACTGTATATGACCGGACGTACAAAAAATAACCTGGAAAAGTGTGTCAAAATATCAGTTTTCTTACGAGGAGATGTAGTTGTTTTTTTCCTCGGGCTATGCTGCACCCTCAAGTTTTGTGAAAATCCAGTATGCAGCTCATCTTATGGGAAACCTCTTCATCAGGTGTAATAATTAATCCGTTTTAAGGCATGATGAGAACTTCTACTTTCATGCCGTAAGTCACTCTTATAATTTTTACATACATTCACATAAGTAGGATTATGGCTCAGTGAAGTATTTTTACTACTACTTCAATTTCCGCCCAAGTCCAACAATCGAGGGCAATCTTTAGAGATCCCAAACACCAGAGAATCCTGAACACGACAAATCCTCATTAGACTTATAACCCTGATGCTTTAGTGAAACCAGAGGAATTGAACACAATTCCAGTGAACAAATGTCTTCCGGTTGGCAGATGTTGCTCTTGTGTCTCCGTCTCTAATCGCAGGGACATCCTCGCTCCAGAGGAGAGACTGTTAAATCCTGCAAGCCTTCCAGGAAAAGGGACAACTCTTAATTAGATCTGTAGCTTATGAGAATGAGTGCAGTAGGCGGCTGTGGGTGTAACAAAAGGCCGTGAGCCTGTACAGGAAATAAGGATCTAAGCAGTACGCAAGGTCCTTGATCACGTTACCAAACAGCAGTGGGATCCCGCTGAGGCTCAGTTTCTGCGTGTTGGCTGCCTCTCACCTATTCTCTTCCTCTTTCCTCCTTCCTCCTCCTGATCCTCCCTCCTTTCTGCTCTTTAGATTGAAAACAAGGCCCGTCTCTCAACCGTCTCACTCTCCTCCCTCCGCTGCCTCCCCCTGCTCTCCCCCAGAGAGGGGCGGAGATGTTAATGAGGGCTGCTGTGATCACTGTATGTGTGTGTATGAAGTGCTGCTGTGTATTAGAAACATGTGACACATGTTAGCAGCATGACATCATTTCATTTAAACACATGACCCTTTCTCCGTAAGACGCGTTGTTACAGTGTAATGTCAGTGTAACATTTGAATGTGTTGTTACACCGTGACAATGATATTTCAGCCGTACATTAGTTGTAACTTGGTTAACTCTTTCTTTATCTGACCTACAGCATGATTTTACAATGCAGCTGTGCTAGATGTGTTACATTGTGTTGTTAGTGTTTGTTCCATACATTGTTAGTGTGATGTTACTGTGTGCTTTTAAAATATTTTTACATTGTGTAGTTACAATATAAGAGTTTGTAGCAGTGTTGCCTAACTGTGTTGTTACTCTATTTTGTCTTTTTTTACAATGACTTACAGTGTGTTGATGGAGTTCGCTGTTACACCACATTATTTAACTGTGTGTTAGTGTGATATATTGTAACACTATGGTGTTATTTTGTGTTGTTACATAGTTATAACCTCAGTGTTTTGATCACGTTATGTAACAGTGTGATGACCGTGTATTACAGTGAGTCATGTGTTGTTACAGTGGGTTGTCAGTGAGTTGTTACAGTGTGTAGTGTGTTGTTACAGTGTGTAGTGTGTTGTGACAGTTCGTAGTGTGTTGTTACAGTGTGTTGTAACAGTGTGTAGTGTGTTGTAACAGTGTGTTGTTAGTGTGTTGTTACAGTGTGTTGTAACAGTGTGTGGTGTGTTGTAACAGTGTGTTGTAACAGTGTGTTGTAACAGTGTGTTGTTACAGTGTGTTGTAACAGTGTGTGGTGTGTTGTAACAGTGTGTTGTAACAGTGTGTTGTTACAGTGTGTTGTAACAGTGTGTTGTGTGTTGTAACAGTGTGTTGTTACAGTGTGTTGTTACAGTCTGTCGTTAGTGTGTTGTCACGTTGTGTAGTGTGTTGTTACATTGTGTAGTGTGTTGTTACAGTATGTAGTGTGTTGTAACAGTGTGTTGTTCAGTGTGTAGTAACAGTGTATTGTTACTGAGTGTTGTTAGTGTGTTGTTACAATGTGTGTAGTTTGTCGTTATAGTGTGTTGTTAGTGTGTTGTTATAGTGTGTTGTTACAGAGTGTAGGGTGTTGTTACAGTGTGTTGTTAGTGTGCTGTTACAGTGTTGTTAGTGTGTTGTTACAATGTGTGTAGTGTGTTATTACAGTGTTCTGTTAGTGTGTTGTTACAATGTGTGTAGTGTGTTGTTACAGTGTGCTGCTAGTGTGTTTGTGCAGTCTGTCGTTATAGTGTGTTGTTAGTGTGTTGTCACAGTGTACTGCTAGTGTGTTGATGCAGTCTGTCGTTATAGTGTGTGTTGTTAGTGTGTTGTTAGTGTGTTGTTACAGTGTGTAGTCAGTGTGTAGTTACAGTGTTCAGTCAGCCGGCCCTGAGGGAGCGGTGTCCGGCTCCACAGACTCCCACAGTGCTCTCCTGCAGCTGCTCTGAGCCTCTCTCTGGTTTCTCACTCTGGTGCTGCAGACAACCATCTGCCTTTATAGCTCATTTAGCACATTCACACTGCCACATACACGACTGGTACAACATGTAAACACAGAGGGACATGTCTCTACAGCGTCTGCAGCAGTCATCCATGTCATCATCAACCAGTGAAGCGTTCGCTTTCGAGTCAGAAGTTAACCTTTGAAAGAAAACATCCAACACAGTCCAAACAAAAACAGGGCAGCATTTTTAGAGAGCTTAGACCTTCATGTTTTGGTTTTAAAAATTGAGTTTATCAAAGCTTTCACAGCGTGGTGAACTGATGAAAGGCAGAAGGTTATATTCTGGGAGTCACAAACAGAAAAGGGCAGTTTTTGAGCACAGAACTGGTTTTGATGAACACTGATCTGGTTCTAATGGATACTGCTGCTGCTTCTCCCTCTGATGTTGTTGTTGCCACCCACCTGCATGCCATTCACTGCTGTTTCTCTGTGCTTTCCTCTGCCATCAGCAGTAGGCAGGAGGTAACGTTACATAACTGCACCGAGCACAAACAACACGGCGTTCCCTCACTGTCTTTTTATGTTCCTCCTCTTCCCAGTTTCTCATTCCTCGATTTCACCCCGTCTTCCCACTCCCTTCTTTCTGCCTCCTTCCATCATCATCATACTCCCTTTATCCACCCCCCACCCCCATTTTCTCCCTCCCTGCTACCCACTTCCCTCTCCTCCGCCTGTGTCACATCAGAGTTTAAAAAATGAATCAAGGATGTGGAACTAACATTTCTGAGTCTTTGAAAAACCGCACTGCTCTGCTCACATGTTCACGCACCATGACATGTTTGAAACTCAATCAGGGTTGAAAGTGCGAGTAAGATTGATGCTGAAAGAAACGTGCAAACTGTGAAAAGAGACAACTGGAGGTCAAATAAACACCTTCAACATGCTGGATTTATTTTACTATCAGTCTAAAATGCAAATTTGATCAACTGGCTCCAACATGAGGAAACTAAACACAACAATTTTACACATTTTAAAACTGGAATGATCATTTTCTTTGTTATTATTTATTAATAGATTACAATTTATGGGTTCACTGGCATAAAAACTGATATGCAACCATTCTTAAATTATTATTTGACTATGCTCTACACATGAAAATATCCTCTCCATCTAGAAAATAGTTTTCATCCAGCTGTGGCGAAATTGTAACAAAACTTCCTGTATTTGTAAAAAAATAAATGAGCAGTCTCTACCCCAGAGTGTCATGTGACTGGAGAGGGTTCATGAAGTTTAACAGTTGGTGGCGATATTTCTCCAGTCATGCGATTCAATCTTTGCAGAAGAAGAAGGCTCAACAAGACGATGTAATTAAATAAATATGACACCTGATTCGAGGATCATCATTCGTCGTCACTTTCAGACGGATCAGAAGTTTTTACACTTTCGTTTTGTTCACAGCATCAACTTTCTCACTCCCTATTAAAGACATAAACATCAACTCTTCCCTTTAAACCGAAAGTTCAACTTTTTGGCAACTTTCTCAGTTCACGTGGATTCCTAAGGGCAATTTGGACACAGGCTCATAAACACATGAGTGGAATAGCCCTTCGGTGAGTAAATAAATCAACAAGGAAATCCGTAAACACCTGCGGATTAAGCGCAGCCGCTGCTGAGGTGGATGTTCCCGAGCACCTTAATCAGATGATGCTTTTAAAGGAGTGTAATGAAATTACAGCAGAAAAGAAGAACAATTAACAGAAGGATGTCTGCAGAAGAAGAAGTACAGACAGTCAGGAGAGAGGCAGCAGCACTGACCTCTGACTGTTTTTTTTCTTTATAACAAGTTCCTCTGTTCTTTACGCGAGGCTAACCCAGCAGGGGGGGAGGAGAGGGAGGGAGGGAGGAGAAGGAGGGAGGGGAGTCTGATGATCTCACGGTGTGTGGATGAAGGAGAAGTGAGTAAGTTCAGCTCTATCTCTGGAGCGAGCTTGTTGCATAACAGCAACACAGCTCATCCCCGGCTGCAGTCCACAGGCTTATCCTGTCCTACTGCTCATGTCCGACGTCAGCTGCTGCTGCCGCCGCCGCCACAACGAGGAAGAGCAACATGTCGCTGCAGAGGAGCGCTGGTTAGAGCTAATGTGGGGGGTTGGCAAGTCAACCACATCACTGAGGAAGAGCTAAAGTTTAGAGAAAGATGAAGGGTGGGCAGCGGGAGGAACAAATATATAGAGTTTTAATGATGAAAAACTGCTCAGAAACTTGTGTCCTTTGTTTGAATCAAGACTCAAACTGGGGAATAAGTTCAACTAAGAAATATTAGTTGGTTTATTTTAATTTTTTTAATTAATTGGAAGTTGTTTACCAAAAAATACGCCAAATATTTAATGGTTAATTTCTGCAAGAAATAAGGATTTTCTGCTTCTGTTCAACTTATGTTACATAAAACATGTCGTGCTCTTTAATATAGCCATTCATGATAATATAGTTGGATATATTTGGCTCATTAAAAGAAACAAAAACAGCCTAAATATGTCCGCTTAAGCTCGTGAGGCTGTGATTGATATCTTAAGAACTATTGTCTGACTTTGAAAAACAGAGTTCCTCACCTTAAGCTAGGTGAACAGGGAGCTAATTCTGCTCAACTTCAATTCATTTTCCACATCACAGAAGATCCGAGAGTCACTTTAACAGACACGAAGTCAGGGAAACTATTCCAAACTTAGGCAACATTACAGAGAAATAAAAATGATGTAATGCCACAAGAAAGAAGAAGACAGAGCCAGATATGAAAACTGAGCCGACAGTGAAACAAAAGCCCGCAGCGAGGAATAAAACACAAACTGATGAGCACAAAGACGAGCTCTCACAGTGTTACACTGTACCTGTTAGGAGGAAGAAGTGCACCAAAGAAAGTCGACACTTTTCTCAGAGAGTGGCTGCCGGCTGATTTTCCCTCCTGGAGTCAGACTCCCTCACGGGGAACACCTGACATTCCCGACCCAGACAGACAGACACTTCCCCAGCCAATAACCGCTGACATTCCTCTCTCCGTCTCCCACAAAGATATTGAAACAAAATAAAAAAATGCCAACGCAGAGCAGAACGCTGTGCGTCTGTGTCGTCTGTCTGTCTGTCCTCGCACTCACACACACAGCTGTGTTTCTGTGCCGAGAGCTTTCACTTCTCACTTCTGCCTGCTTCCTCCACTGTGTCAGTGTAGCAACCACGCTTCTTCCTCCTCCCTGCCTGCCCGCCTTTGTGTTCCTCCCCCCTCCCTCCTCCTCCTCCTCTCTTCTCCTCCCTCCTTGTCTTCTTTTTTTCTAAATTCCCAACTCAAAATCAGGGAAAGCCCTCCCTCCCTGGCTGCTTGCTGCCTGAGCGCTGACTTCCCTGAGCTGAGAAGCAGAGCGCTCTCTTTTAATGAAAAAAAAAAAAGCAAAACAAAGCAGGATGGAGGATCTAAAAACAGCACTGGGCTCTAATTCCTCTCTGCTCACATACACACTGTCAACATCAGATTAGCAGCTAACCCACTTGTGGCGCACAACCTCCCACGCCCCCACACGGGCTATAAATACTCCTCTATCCGTGTTGTGCATTGATCTGTGTGTGTACAGGCGAGCAGCGGCGGGGACATCCGCCACACACGCAGCGGCTAATAAAGACGCTAATGTATTAAGAGGCCACTGGATGGTGTGTAAATGAGCACAGCGTTAAACTGGACCTAAACACAGCAACGCCTCCATCACACCAACACACAGGCGAGAGACTGTGCTTATTTTTAGCGTCTTCTGCTGCGGCTGGGTAAACACCAGATTACTCTGTCAATGAATCTTTTAATGCTGAATATTTTGTAACATCTTGTCTTCAATGTCTTATTTTGTTCAACATGCAGAGCCAAAAGAATCAACTTCAGTATCATGTAAGATGAAGACATGCACCAAGCACGGAGGACACCCACATCATGCTGAAAGAGCAATTACCCAGAGTGCACCAGCTGAGACTTCAATGCTGAAATTTGGCTGATAAAAAAAAAGTGACATCATCTAAGATCTTATTTCAACCATTTTTTAAGCAGCAAAAACTCTGTTATAATCTCAACACATTCATTTGTTCATTTTTGCACTGAAAGGGCAACAAAAGTTATGATTGTACATGCATTTCTCCAAACCATTTTGCAGCTGTGGTTGAAACCTGCTCAATGCAAAGATGCAATTCTGCATTCTGCATGAATTCAATCCTTTTTACAATAATCAGAACCACAGCGCTTTCTGTGCTGTGTGCTGTCAACAAGAAGGTTCAGAGACTTTGTAAGTGGAACAGTTTTCAGGACTCACCACAGAAGAAGAAAAAAGTAGACCGCACATGTGCTGGTGCTTACGCTGTGCAGCAGGGCAGAACGACCCCTGGATGCTGACGTAGCTGACTGACATTCAAGAGAAACTCAGCAGCTGAAGATGATGAAGGCTCACATATTCTATATACCCTTCATCTCCCTCTATCCCTCCTTCCAACCCCAACTCTGTCAAGGCAGATGGCTGTCAAACATGAGTCTGGTTCTGCTCGAGGTTTCTGCCTGTATAAAACATTCAGTATCAACAATTTACAACAGCTTCCAAGGTGCTTGTATTAACTCTAATCCCACATTATGTGTGTTTAGAAAATTTTTTTATGGAAACTTTGACATTTTCCTGCAAAAAGTCTTTCCTCTCACAGATGACTTGGTCTCAGCAGATGTTTGTTTAACATGAGTCTGGTTCTGCTCAAGGTTTCTGCCTGCCAAAGGGAGTTTGTCCTTGCAGCCGTAACTTGCTAAATCAGGAATGAAAGAGAAGAAATGAAAACAAAATGCTTACAAAATGCAAGTGTAAAGAATTTTTTTTCCAAGATGAAGAGTACTGAGAACCTGTCAGTAAGCTGTGAGTAACACGTTACTGTGACTCCATGACTGTTTAAGGTAACTATAGTGTAACCGGACGTAGCCAAAAACTACATAAGATTAATCATTTGACTCAGAGGGTGAGGCTATGCATACTCATCAGCACAGTAGCATCCTGGAAAATCAGATAAACACACTATGGCTGATGGCTGTCTAACATGAGTCTGGTTCTGCTCAAGGTTTCTGCCTGTTAACGGAAGTTTGTCCTTGCCACTGTAACTTGCTAAATGCTGCAAAGTGCTCTGCTCATGGTGGATTAAGATGAGATCAGACTGAGTCCCGTCTGTAAGATGGGACTGGATCTTATCCTGTCTTGATGTTGGGTCTTTGTTAATAATAGAACACGGAGTACGGTGTAGACCTGCTTTGATTGGAAAGAGTCTTCAGATTATGTTTGTTGTGATTTGGTGCTATATAAATAAAGATTGATTTATTGTCACTTTTTTCAAGTTGCTAGTTTTGTAAAAAGTTTTGGAGGCTTTGCCAAATAAAATTATTTAAATGAAGGAGATTATAGACCTTGAACAGAGCCAGAGTGACCCATGCTTCCAGATAGAGAGCTAAGCTAAGCTGGTAACCTTCCAGCTGTAGCTTTACATTTAACAAACAGACGATGGAGGTGGTTGTGATCTCTTCCACTTCACAGACAGAGCTTTTCTCAATCCTCTAAAACTAATTTTGAAAATATCTTTAATTGAAAACTTTCTGGATAAGTTTGTGTGTCTGTTCTTACACACACACGCACACGCACACACACACACACACACACACACACAAAGACTTAACAGCAGAGACACCTGAACACCCTGCAGAGATTCACTGTTAGTCACGCTGTTCAAATGGAGAATACAATCTTGGTTAAAAAAAATTGCCTGAATTTCATTTTACAAGGCACACCTGAACCCGAGACTGAGTCACACATCAACGCCCTGCAGGTTCCCACACACGTATATTCAACGCACACACACACACACACAGCCTCTCATGGCAGCAGTGAGCTTGTTTTTGGTCCGGGGGCGTCTGGCATTCTTGCGTATAGTGCTCTAACAGAAACCTTCCAGAGTGCGAGGTCTAAAAATACAACTGGAGGATTTTTAAATCCACCTTCCTCCTGCAGCTCTGCCTCGTTAGAGGAGGGAAGTCGCAGCACAGAATTCCCCCGAGTCTCTCCCATCAGGGGCTTAGAAACCCCCTCCCAACATCTCTCCCCATGGCAACAGCAGCTAAAGGAAGAGACGGCCCATGTTACGCAAGAGGATGAAGCTTTGCCAGCAGCTAAGCACCCCTTCTTCCTCCTCCTCCTCCTCTTCCT
Source organism: Notolabrus celidotus (assembly GCF_009762535.1). Classification (NCBI taxonomy): domain Eukaryota; kingdom Metazoa; phylum Chordata; class Actinopteri; order Labriformes; family Labridae; genus Notolabrus; species Notolabrus celidotus. The sequence goes on along the minus strand of NC_048287.1, from coordinate 25,629,870 downwards.
CCTCCACACATATTTTCACAGCGTCTTTATTAACCCTCTTTACATTTTCCCCGTCACTCTCTTAGCCCGATATCATCCTCTGTGACGTTCATGCACTCTTTCACACCTTTAACTGAGGCGCACTGCCATCTTCATCTTCCTCATCCTCATCTCCTGCTTCACCCCTCTTCTTTTTCTCTTTCCCCGTCTCCTCCGGGCGTTTTTTCTGAAACATTTATCTTTGTTCGTGAGCTTCTGCTGCTGCTGCTGCTGCTGTGGGACGTCTGAGCTTCTTTCCATTTAAAAAAGAATTAAAAGGCAGCTTTTTCTTCCGTCAGCTGACCCGTCAATAGTTCACACAATGCAGCAACTTGTAGGGAAGCTTTAAATGAGCGCCTGACCTCACTGGAGGGGACGGAGCACGAGTTTCCCTTTGCGAAGTCTTTGTTTAAAGATCAGAGTTACTGCAGGTTCACCGGATCACGTTACAGACATTTGGAGCTTTTTAATACCACAAATGTGAAAGTTAGTCCCCCTCATTCAAATGTCTAAAAACGACAAAGTCTATGATTTCCTCTGACATCTTGCTCATGATGGAGAGCTCAGACGCTGTTATGATGATATCTATCTGTGTCTTTACACCTTATAAATGTAGGTAAATGTAAAGACTGACATTATTGCATTGCTTCTTGATTGATTGAAAACTACTGAGACAACTGATGGTGAAAAAACAGAAAAACTGCAACCTAACCTAAACATAAAACATTTGATTCCTTATTAGCAAAATCAGACAACAGCTATGGCTAGCATTCCCCCTTTCTGACTAAACAAAACTGGTAGCTAGCTAACGTTACAGTTAGCTTAGATTGAAATAATGCTATTTTTAGAAATAATGCTGCAGGTAAACAAAGTCAGAACTATCCATTTAATAAGATTAGCATTAAAAAAAAGTTGAAACAAAAGTTACTATAAACAGATGTGTTTAACATTGTTTAAAAAATAAACTACTTTGGTAATAAAAATGCAGAATCAACAAGTTATCACAACTTTTATGGTGCTTTTATTAACAGTAATTCTGCATTATATGTGTGTAGAAAATGTTTTATGGAAGTTTTCCTGAAAACAGATGACTTGCCGAGGCAGATGTCTGTCATGAGTCTGGTCCTGCTGGAGGTTTCTGCCTGTTAAAAGGAAGTTTGTCCTTGCTGCTGTAACTTTCTAAATGCTGCAAAGTGCTCTGCTCATGGTGGATTAAGATGAGATCAGAGTCCTGTCTATAAGATGGGACTGGATCCTGTCTTGATGTTGGGTCTTTGTTAATAATTTAACATAGAGTATGGTCTAGACCTTCTCTGTTTGTAAAGAGTCTGGAGATATTGTTGTTGTGATTTGGCACTAAATAAATAAAGATTGATTGATGACTGATATGTAAAGATCATTTCTCAGTGACAGGTTAGTCTGCACGATGGATCGTTTTTTCTCACCTGTCTGCCGGCTGTCACTGCAGCCCACATCAGCTGACAACCTCCTGACCTCATCCTATATATACACAAGTGTGTGTGAGTGTACAGTATAGTCCATATGTTTGTGTGGAGCCCTTTAAGTATTGACCTGACCTCACTGACCCTGCCCAATATATACGCGTGTGTGTTTGACGTACAGTATCGTCCGTACGTCTCTGTGTACGCCTTTGAGTATTGACCTGACCTCGCTGACCTCGCTCGCCCTCACTGATGACTCACACTCTGTTTGGAGGCTTTCAATCATCACCATCGACCCGCTGGAGCTCGCTGGATCTAGGCAGAAAAGGACAAACACCCTCCCTCCCTCCTGTACTCCCTTCCTCCCTTCCTCCCTCCTGACACTGACAGACACTTCAGGGCAAACTCTTCCTCCTACTCCTCCTCTGCATCCTCGCTAAGTCGATACCGTACGAACAGAAACACACAGGCAGAACAGCGTGTTTTCTGCTCATGGCAATGAGCAGACATAAACAGCTGAGACAAACAGCGAGTTTATGAATGAACACAGAGGAGGCGGGGCTTGTACCTTTCAGAGAGGCCCTGCAGAGGGAACAGGTTTGCATGCATGTAAAAGGTCCTCTGATTCCTGTTAAACGCCCACAGTCAGAGTAAAAAAGCATCCAGCTCCTTTACTCAGCATCCTGCTCTCTGCTGACTGGATGCTGTTTCACATTGGATGCTGACGGAACATTTACATGAGATCATGAAAACTGTGTGGTTGTTTTTCTTTTGTCTTGTTCACCTATTCATTAACTAGAAAGACCAGAGTGTGTTTCCATCTTGCCAAACTAACGCTAAACTGGTCATCACTATCCAGGCGGTCAGGTCAGCTGAGTCTGGGATCTGTCGTTAGTGCATTCGGTAACACTTTACAATAGTTGAACACATTTTTTAAGTGAAATAATGCTTAATTCATGTTGAAGTAATGCATGACTTATAATCAATCTCTGTAGGAAATAACCCTTCTGTTATGTTGCGGGTCAAATTGACCCATTTTAAAGTCTATTTGAGGCAATATATGCCTTCCAAACCAGCTAAATGCAGCGGAAAAATCTGGGCAGCATGTGACAGAAGAGGTGTCGTGTTAATTTATCAACATCACTTAAAATAAAAAAATAAAGAAAATTCAAAATTTAAAATAAAATAAACAAAAATCAATGTCATGTAAAACTATTGTATGTATATTTAGGGCTTCCCAATGTACATTAAAAAAAGTTTTAACATTAATTTTAATGAAAAACGAGTGAGTTATCCTCATTGAACCATGATCTGTGAGAATTAAAGAACACCAATGAACTAAAACTTGATTTAAATGGTTAGTAATGGAGTTAAAATTTTGAATTAAAAAAATGTGTATTGGGATTTTTTGGGTTCTGACACTTTAGTGTAATTAAATATATTTCCCCGGGTCATATTGACCCAGGAACATTATTGCTGTACCTAAAAAACGAACATAACAGGAGGGTTAAAACGGGGTGCACTTTTAATTCCTATTCCTAATTATCCTGTCACTATGACTTCATGTAATGACGCTTAAGACTGCTAGCAGGGTGAAACAGCCACCCCTTGTTCTGCTCAAATTGCAAAACACATTCCCCAACAACATCTTTAAAGCTTCCGCACTATCAAACAACTTGTTTTTAGAAAAGCAAACGTTTTTTGCAGCAGCACCATTAGAAACTGTTGTCTCAGTGAGTGCTGCATCAACAAACACAAAGTAGATAATGCTCCACTTCACACTACAAAAGACTAACTGCAATTTACTTTAATCACTTCAAATTGCTCTCGAAGATTTCCAAGTGTTTAGGGGGGAAGGACAACAAAAAGTAATTTCTTGAGAGGACTGGATAATCTCTAATGGAGCGGAGAATTGTTGTGCAGAGATTTTCAAGACAGCAAAGTGACACGTCTCCTGACAGGAGTTGAAACGCGTTGTTGTGGGATGCCGCTTCTTCTTTTTTTGTCGCCTGTAAGCAAATTAAACTGCTTCCAATCCCATGCAGCCTCGTCGTTAGTTAGTTAGTCATCCCCCGGGCTGGTGCATGTGACTCACAGCTGCGCTCTGATTGGCTGCTGAGCTGCTGTGATGGTGGCAGACGTCCCACGCAGCAGCAGCAGCAGCTCAGCAGTAGCAGCAGCAGCAGCAGAGAAACAGCGAGTGTCAGTGTTGATAAATACAGCCCACGTACTGCCTGACCTTAAGAAAACCGCACAGCTCGCCTCTCCCTCCTCACTCGACTAACCACCTGCCCCCTTCCTCTTCATCAACATCTGGTCTACACGGCAGCAGCGGACAACTTCAGGTCAAGGTCTCCTGATGGCTGAAAAACTAAAGCTTAATGATAATTTATACACCTTTTATCAAGTCCCATATGCATTGAGCAGAATGAAACAGCTTACATTGAATTAATTAAAGTCTATTATGTTGTTGTAGCAAACTGTGTGCATGAATAAATGTAAGAGAAGTCGGCAGCTCTGCACACAGCTCTGTGAATCTATGCATGATCTGACCGGATGGGAAGAGGATGACAGGATGGGGTGAGAGGGGTAGATTCAAGGTGGAACCAGATGGAGATGTCTGAATGTGACTCCGCTCTCGTCACTCTTAGGACAGAGGGAGAACCAACAGTGTTCTCCCACTTGATCTATCGTGACATTCAAACATTCAGCGGTTGTTACGCACCAGTTTCTCCTGTCAAATCTAACACCTCACTGCCCCGCTCTCCTGCCATGGTCTCACACTGAGTTGATATACTGTAGCCTCTCCTCCTTTATGAGTGAGTGTGTTCTTTTTCTCCCATCCAAACTTCTCTGACAGCTGGATTGTGACTCTAATCGCTGCAAGGGATTCGACAATTCAGTCCTTTCTTTGAACACGTAGCTTTATTTCAGCAAGCTGTTTAAGTGGTTTTGTTGTCTGTTGTTGCCTCTTTAAGGCTCTGGGGTGTTGTGTTAAAACACCTGGGTGGAAAAGGTTTTTTAAAGTCTGAATCAATAGAAATTGTCTTTGACTATCAAATATTGCAAAACCACTGTAGCTTGATATCATAGTTGGCCCTGGATCAAATCTTACGTATGGTCCATATTGTAGCATAACGTATCGTACCGTATCTTACTGTAACGTACCGTAACGAAACGTACCATATCGTAACGTATCACGTCGTATTGTGTCTTACCGTAATGCTCCGTTACATAATGTACCGTAACGTATCGTAAGATACAGTATCATATTGTAACGTATCATATTGTAACTAGCGTAGGCAAGGTGAGGCAAGTTTATTTATAAAGCACCATTCATACATAGAGCAATTCAAAGTGCTTTACAGAGTTAAAAACAAAAAAACAGAACAGTAACAATCAACAAAAACATACAGCAAACACTTCAAACATTAAAATCTTATATGCGGCCAGTTATGTTTGATCTAATCTCCCTCCCTCTCTCTGTACTTATGTAACTTAACATACATAGTAAATAGTGTTGGGTCTCATTATTTATTTAAATTAGGAGGGATTATTCTAAATAATCAGCCCCCCTTCGCTGCTCTGAAGTCTGTAACTTGCAGAGTCTTACTGTTCCGCCGGACACAGAATCACAACTGGTCTTGTCTTAACTTAATTCATCTCAGAACTTCTTCCCAAGGATTAAGACTCACACACTGAGTCATTTCTGTGTCGAGTTGCAGCCCAAAGCTGGCTCAGACCTCTTGACACCCCCGCAGGGTGCCCGTATGCCCAACATCTAATAGATTCAAATATCAGGTTCATTCCATAACACCATACCTAGTCAGAAAATAGCGTACCATATTGTACCGCAACATAATGTATCGTATCATACCGTAACATAACCTAAATTATTGTACTGCAACTTACCATACACTGTAACATAATGTATCGTATCGTACCATGACGTAAAGTACCATACTGTAACGTATCATACCGTAACATAAAGTATCGTGCTGTAACATATCTTACCGTATCGTACAGTGTCATATTGTACTGTACCGTATCTTATTGTATCACACTGTACTGTTTTGTACCGTAATATACCGTATAACCTTCAGATGAACAATTGAGGTCAAATAAACTTTCTCTCATTTCTTATTCCACTCTGTGTTTTCGTGCCATCTCTTCTTTCCCCAGTTAGCTTCTCTGTCCCTCCTGGAGGCTTTCCCACTCTCCCTCCACCTCCCCTCCCTCTCACCCCTCTCTTCCTTCCCTCCCTCCACCCTGGTAGGAGCTTCCAGCAGTCGGACACGAGGAACAGCACCTGCAGACCGAGACTCATGCTGCTCTGTTTCCCTGGCAACCCCTACATCGGGCTTTGCGTGTGCAAACCATTAAGCAATGCCAGCTCTGCATACACACACGCACGCATACGCACATGCAGCTGCACACAGACACAGAAAGCGCCCCCACACAACAACCCTTTTAAGGGTTTCCGGATGGCTTCTTTTTTTTTTTTTGAGCAGACTTTCCAAAGCGTTATTTTGTTTATTCTTTAACTCCAGAAGCTAAACTCCACTCACATTTTCCCCACAATCTAAAAAAAAGCACCCCCTGAAAATCAGCAGGCCGTGTGTAACAGAGGCAGGTTCTGTTGGGGCATTTCTCTGCAGATGACATACACCCTCAGCATGAATAGGAGCAGCTCTCCGTCCCCCCTCCCCTAAAGTGTCACATCTCAGAATAATGTGACATCCAGTCCCTGCGTCGGTCCTGTTTCGCCACCGCAGAGAGAATTTCTTCCACTATTCTGGGTCTCTGTGCTGACGCCAGCAGAGGCAAATCCTGCCGGCCCCCGCCCTGCTTTTTTCCCCTCATCAAGTCCCGCTCACCTTTCTGAGTTGCCAACATCAATGCTGCTCAACAAAGTTTCCAGGAAGTAGCTCGTCAGGCTGCGAGAGCGCACCTGCGGAGGGGGAAAGTGCTTGTTTGTGTGTGTGCGTGTGTGATTGTGGAGGTCAGTGTTCGTTAGCTCCAATTTAGCTCGGCCAGTCTGAGGCCTTCAGTAACGCTTTAGTTTGAAAAGTTTAAACCAAATAGTTTGACTGCTTGGGCAGCGGGCACAAGGTGAAGCCCAGGACGCACACAGGAGGCTGTAAACAGTTGGGTCACACGTCTGCAGGGGGTCGGACGTAAATGGTCGAGTGGGTGGCGAGATTTCGTTAACAGTAGAGCAGTGACGGTGAAAGCAAAAGTACTCACACACGCACCTCACTTGGACTACGAATGGAAATTTTGCAGTGCATGTGTGAAAAGGAGATTCTTTCATCATTAAAGTCACAAAAAAGCCTCCACACAGCGTCGCTCCAGCACAATGAGAAAGTGCACACACAACCATAAATATATGCACACACAGAGCACAAAACACACATGCACGACCTTTTCTGCACACGCGGGCGGACGCTGTTGACTCCCATATTAGTCACCAGCGTCTAACAAACAGGCAGAGTTTGACAGACATTCAAACTGAGAGTGCAGCAGTAAACAGAGTGAGAGGTGGGTGGGAGAGAAGCTACAGCAGAGGAAGAATTAATTAATGTCACTGTACTGTTTCATAGTAAAATTATTTCATAAAATTTAGTGAGCAGTTGAAAAATATGGCCAAAGAGAAAAGCTTACGTCAATGTACTCATCAATAACCACATAATCAAATATTAATAATGTCCCCGGATGCTGCTCAGGGTTTTTTAGGAGGGTTCAGTCATGTTATTATGAAAAAAAAAATTTGCTTTTTAGTTTTGAACTTCAGTTTCTTATCATCTGTCTTTAATTTGAATCAAATTGTGTTCCCTTACTATCAAAATGAAATGAGGTTGTGTTTTATAATGCCTCTTGTTCTTGTTTCATAGTGTATTTCAAAGATAATCTACAGTTAGAAGTGTCACGTATCAAATGAAGATGACGTGTCTGATAGCTTTATTGCAGCAGCAGAACATTTGTTTGTTCTGGCGTCCCTGCTCTGACCTCATCACTCCTTGAAGATTTAGAAAATGAATGCGTGACGAGATAATATCTTAAACCCACTAGTCAGCGCCTGCAGGTGGATACTGGGGAAGTGGTGAGGTGTAATGTTTAATCGCAGCACTTATGCAGAGGGAGGGACCTGAAATCCTGCAGCTCAGTTAGACCGCCAATTTGGGGAGGGGTTATATTCTCAGGGGTGAATGTGAGAATGAGATGTTCAGTGTGAATTCAGTGTAGATTGGAGTTCCCTGCACAGGAGCTGAAATGTAAAAATTAAAAAAGAGGATTTAGATTAAAAAATAGTTTATATTTTCATTAAGTCTCCACTTGTTGACCTTTAGGATCAGTAATAAAACATCCCCTTGAGGATTGAAAGATATTTCAGTGTAGTGTCTGGAGCTCAGAAAATGTCAAATCTTATTTTTTGTTCGTCAGAGAAACATCTTTCTCACAAAAACACGTCTTGGAGAGCAACACAATTCAAACTTCTCTTAAAGAAGATCTGACGACACGCCTTCAGGTCAAAGAGAACATGCATGTTGCCACTAGGGCTGCAGCAAGTTGTTATTTCTACCATCAATCAATGAGTGAGTAATTCTCTGTGAATTAATTTATAGGTAAGAGGGTAAAACTCAAAGTTATGGAAGAAAAGAAGCATACTTGATTCTGATTGGTCAAAACCCCAAAACAACAATTTGCATAACCACCCATTCACTATACATGCTCTCCTAAGTGTTGTAGCACAAGATGAATAATAAACAGTATGTTGTTTCTTTGTTACCAACAGGTTTTAATTCCAGTATTCATGTATTCGTGTGAATTAAATGTCCAAATGTTTGACCGGGTGTTTGATTTCTGACCAATCTGTGACTCAACTTCAATAGAAATGAAACAATAAAACAAATCCTGAAGTCGTGATTACACCAACAAGCTGCCAGCTGAAATCCTCACAAATTAGCCGACTCATAAATGTGTTTCCTCAGAACCAGATGTGAGCAGGTGTTGGGGCGGCTCCTCTCTTCACCTCCACGGTGCAGTCGACCCTGAGGGCAGATTTGTCATTAAGCGACCGCCCTGCACTTAGCAGACGGCCTGAGGTGATGAAAAACACTCAATTTTGTGAAATGCACCTCACAATTAACAGCTCACACAAACAGGCCTCTTATAATCACATTTTCTGTCTTAATAAATATATATTTGCACACTGGGTTGATGTCTCTGCCTTTGAAGCCAGCGGTCTGTGAAAAGGACTAAAGCAGAAGCTGTTTTTCCTTCATATGAAACAAGGAATAGACATTAACCCACATAGCAGGATGGCAAAATGAGCACATATTCAATTTCATTCACACAAAACACTGCAGGGCCATTAAAATTCCTCCCTCCCTGTCCCAGCTCTGCCTCTGTGTCAAAGTGAAAGCAGCTCCGAGGTAACCACTAGACTTCCCTGCCTTGTTGTAGTTACTGTTGCTAAAACCTTGCTTTATTCCCGCCTCCGGGAGAGAAGTTCCCTTTGTGTGAATCTTGAAGCGTTCACACACTGTAATTTGAAGGGACTGTACGGAAACACTGGTTTGGCTGCCTGAGCATGACACAACATGTAAAAATCCATTCAGCCGGGCCAGCATGTTAACTCTTTCTCTGCACCTCCCTGAGTTTTATATAAGCAAAAAAACAGACAAGCCGGTGACCTCAATAAATTCTACTCATCTTACTCAGCCAGATATCTAAACCGTCAATACGCCGCAGCTGTTACAACATTTAGACTTTTTAACTTGGTTTAAAATTAGTTTTGGACATCTTTGTGTAAACAGCATCTAAGTTGGTACTCCCTTTGTGGGTATATTTTACACAGCGAGCTTGGCTGTTAGACATAGATGCCAACAGGCTAAGCTAACCATCTTACAATTGGAAAGTGGAAGCTAGTTTGTAAGTAGTGGATAAAAGAGACAAAGATTGAGATACCAAAAAAAAAAAAAAAAATATCCACCCTGTTTTTACATGACACGTAATTTAGCTGCCAGAATTTTTTATCAAAACAGAACAAAATACATAGGTTTGTTGGCTCACATTCATTGTCATACAACCACCACTGTTAAAAAATGTCTCTGTTTTGGCTAAAAAAAAGCATTGATAGACACGAGGAACTATTCGCTTTACTTCAAGCTACCTTTGTTTACTTTTTGTCTTTCATCTTAATGTAATAGCTGCAGGTAGAGTTAAGGCTGATTTATACTTCTGCGTCTCCCCTACGCAGCAGGGGCTGACGCGGACATGAGCCCCACATACTTGTGCGTCGGTGTGTCTGTGTCGCGCAGCAATTCTCCGCCGAAACGCCTGAGGGCAGTGCGGTCTCTCTGATAGCCGGCCGCCTGCTTCCGGTCCCGCTACGATCTCTGTTTACTTTTCCACAGAGTTTCAGAGCTTGTTATGTTAATCTACAGCTGATACATGTTGCTGTTTATCATACAGACATGATTACATGAAGAATAGAGAGGAGGAGATGAAATACACGGCCGATGTGCGGCCGATGTCCGGGATCCCGGAAGTGTTGTAAATGCGGGAAAGACAAAGCCGCCGAGCGGACCAATCACAGAGCTTGCGTTCCGCGTCGGCTCTACGGGGAGTTATATTTTGGAGGAGGTGCACGTCAGCTACGTGCGTAGGCCTCGGCGTAGGTACGGGAGCTACGCGGACCCCCGGCGTAGGGTACGCCGTTGATTCAACGCAGATGTATAAATCAGCCTTTAGTTAACGAAAACCATTTTCTAACTTCTGAGGTAAATTCTGAAGTTTCAACTTAAGACAGTTTCTGTTTCTTTGGATTTATTTGCCATAGCAAGTTTTGCTAGGAGACACAGGAGCTGTCACAGCTAGGCTAGATGTGGTGCTGGTTTAGCTTAGTGGTAGAGCAGACGCTCCACATAGAGGGTACAGCCCTGGGTGCAATGGTTATAGGAACCATTCCAAGTGCTGACATGATTTGGTGAATGTTATCCTCCTCTCTCTCCTAAAGTGTCCTGTCTCTCTAAAGCTGTCCAATCAAATAAAGGCAAAAAGCCCCCGAAAAAATTAAAATTTAAAACAGGCTAATTAGCTTAGAAACAACAATGGAAGCGAGTTAACCTGTTATTGAAATAAAAGACTTCTTGATTTTGGGATATAAGCTCATTTTCCCTTCCATTTCACTCCTTCACACCAAAATGTAAACATCATCCAAACATAGGTAGCAGTAGGGTGAAGTCTTTCTGCCACAGAGCTGGCATCAGAGGTATTAACAGAGGCAAAGCGGCGCCACTGTAAACGCTAGCAGCATCAACAAGTTATGTGAATATGAGTGTGTCTGAGTGTGTGTGCAAATTAAGATTGCATTATTCTTTTACATGTCACCCCCTCATGCTTCAACTACACCATAAAGCTGAGGGAATCACACACAATTTGACCTTGTTGTGGTGTATGCTGATGTAAAAAGAGCTTCTGTCTCTATTGTGGTGAGGGTTTCTAAATAAAATATAAACAAAAAACAACTCGTCATGAAGCAGTGTTGCATTGTGAGTTGTTTTTTATGTTTATGAGCCACCATTTCTAACTAGTTTCAAGCTAATGGGAATGCGTCAAACATTGGGTTTCAGTTCCACTGCACTTAGGGTTAAACTATGTGACTTATTTCTTTGAATTATCCTTGAAGATTACAGTTGGCAGGCTTCCCCTTCTCTACGCATCACTTGATGTTTTCCAGGGTGACAGACGATCCAATAAAACCTTGAGTATAATTATGGATTTCTCTAGCGTAGAATTTTGTCACACACAGGCATCATACACACACATTTAAATATGGTGAATAGCATTTTGATGTATTTCAAAGTGGAGGTGTTTCATAATAAATTTTTAGAAACACATGATTTATTAATAAAACTAACCTTGTTCAGTTTGAGTGTTAGAGGTGTAGAAAATGGAGATAGAGGAGGCCTTAAGATTTACATTCTGCTTTCCACAGATTCAAAGCAGCGTCAGTAAACAGAAGACTCTGACCCTGGGCTGACGGTGGGATTAAAAGAGATTTAAGGAGGAACTTCAGTGCAGGTTAAAAATGAGGCCAGAGACAGAAGAGGCATCTCAAACCTCTCTGACCTTCACTCTGATGGCTAAGAGAAGCTCGCTTGCCAGAAAAAGATCTCTAAAAGCTTTAAATCAACAAACATCAGCTCAGTGACGGCGCAGGTCGCTGCTGCAGTTTATTCTGACCCTGGATATTTAACCACAGGGAGCGCTGAGGACAGTTTATCATTAACAGAAAACTGTTGCTGTCAGTTTGTTGCAAATTATTGAGTCGGAGAAAAAACAACGTGAAGCTTAAAAAGGCAGGAACTGAACCGCTCAGTTCTGGCTCATGTGGACAATTCAGCACCTGCTTTAATAAGCACAATAAAACCCTTACAAATTACACTTATAAACATGAATAAGGCACTGGGTCAATGTAATAAAGCACACAAACTTTATACCTGTGTTTAAACATCACTGTCAGCACAGTGAGGCCTGCTGCAGGGATGGGAAACTCCGTCTCCGTCTCCCTGCTTTGGCTTTATGGGGTAAACATTTTCCACCTTGTTAAATGCAGCCCCCTTTTCACTGCAGTTGTTCACGATTTATCTCACAGCGTGATCTCCGTTAAAGCAGGGAACCAGACCTGTCGGGCTCTGGTGCGAAGAGCCTTTTTTTATAAGAGGCGAGGAATGCAGAGTCAGTTCTATAAACACGGGTGCTGCTAACAAGTCCAGGCATTTTCAGGGGCACTGAAGGGCGGACACGAGAGGAAGACCGAATGCCACAGAGACGCATGACGAACATCAGAATCACAACTGAAGGTGCTTTGTGGAGGAAGACGATAACAGACATTGAATGCTTACAGAGGTAGTGAACGCTGAAGAGCGCATTAAACTTTACAGGTTAATAAACTTGTTTCTTAAAGATCGGGTTTGGAATAGAGGTAATCTCTTTCTGTTGCAGCTAAAGACTGCAGGCATCGAATCCCTCAGAGTGCTGCACCACAGTGACTGAAAATGAATTCTCAACTCAGGTGAGGATTTTTTTACGAGTTAGGAAACAGAGTGAAATGAATGCTGATGCTTTTTTATGACCAACAAAAGAAAAGGAGACCTTAACCATAAAGATGGATTCATTCCTAAATTATGTTATCAATGCTTGAAAATGCTGCTGCAGAGCTGGTGTCGGTGAGTTACAGCACACTACCAGAACAGCCTTTCTTTACATATTCCACGGCAAAGATCCCCAACAAGTGATACATTTGAGGGTTGTTTATTCATGGTTATTTCTTAGGGATATATATAACAAACTGAGAACGGCCACCCATGAAAGTATCAAAGTGTTTATAGCCATGACTAATTTGCAATACCGATCCCTTGAAGGGTTTTTGTGTGGATAAAAGATTAAAACAGTGAGTTATGGTGGGTTAAAAGAAAGCTCAATGGGATGATTTTTATTCCAGAAAACACAACATGCAGGACAAGAGATAAGATGTACCGCTTTGTCCACAGGGGCTGCCAAAAGCAACACAAACAAATAGTTTCTCACAAGAGCTTTCAAGGAAAAGTGAATGTTTCCTTCTTTTTTTAGGGGGGGGGGGGGGCATATTTTATTTTATTGATAGGACCGCTGAAGAGAGATAGGAAATGTAGGGGATGGGGGAAGACATGCAGCAAAGGCCTGTGGTCGAGAGTTGAACCACCAACCACTGCATTGACAAATACAGCCTCTGTACAAGGGGCACACGCTTAAACCCTGAGGCCAGCCGCACATCAAATAAGTCACTTTTCTGCTTTTTAAAAATTGTTGTGTAAAAGCAACAAGTAACTTTGTCAACATGTCAACGCACTGTTCTTCATACTGTGTATGTTTGTTTAAATAACCTGGTGCAATTTTTATCGTGCAATAACTTACCTTATCTATTTATCAGATAGAAGTGTACATAGTGTGTATATATCTGTAATAGTTGCCATATTTTATTTTATTTTATTTTAACTTTATTTTATTTTATTCTATTTTATTCTATTTTTATTCTATTCTATTTATTTTATTTTATTTTTATTTTATTTTATTCTATTTTACCCTTGTCATTGCTATTATTACTGTTATTATATTTTTTAACTATGTTAGTACATTGTTGTATTCCCCTGTCCCGTGTTGTAAGCTGCTGTAACAAAAGAAATTTCCCCCAACGTGGGACAAATACAGTGTATCTTATCTTATCTTAACATTTCATTCAGATTTAAATAATATGTTTGCTTTTTTTATTTCTATACTTCTTTAGTCCTGAATTTAAGAAAATGTTTGACAGATAAATTAATGTTCTTGAATGTTCCTTATGTAGCATGAATTGTATTTAGTTTATCTTTCATTATACTGATTCCACCCAGAGTTTTCATCAGCAAACATGGCCGTCTGTCTTGCACCAAGTTTAGCAGACATTAAAGCATAGTGACCCTCTGTTAGACGGATAGAGCTGGGGGTCATTGGCGTAGCAAGGGAATTGACTACCAATTTTTCTACCACAAACCATACGTAACTCAAACTCTCTTCACCGTTTCAAATCCCGCCTTACAACCCACCTTATTAGAACTGCATATTCACTGTAAACACATCACATGTGCATTTTATTGCATTTATCACACAGTCTTCTCTTACATGAAGTCTGTTTTATTGTTCTTGCATTAGTAAAGTGACCTTCAGTGTCTTAAAAGGTTCCCATAAATAAAAATGTATTATTATTATTGTTAGTTCTAGTAGGAGTAGTAATGCTACAATATAAGGCATGTTTCCATTTAGCTTGAGCACAAACTAATTAAAGGGAAAATATGCCACAGGATATGTTAATGTATCAACCGGATGGCCTTAAATCAGTAGAAGGTTTGCTAAGCTGTCCACAAGTCGAGTAAAGTTGTGTAAGATAACTTCAGAACTAGTCAGAGTGTTCATTTGCAGCATACGTAGAGCTGAATCGGACATTCTCCTGTTTTTTTGCACCATTATTAAATCCAGAAGTCCAATCCGATGATTTTTTCAAATGCAATCGTATAAACAGTTGAGTTGTTAAATTTATAACAAAACACCAGCATTTAAAAACCCTTAATAGATCTTAATTAAATAACTGGTTTATTAAGTATGAAGTCAGTAAAACTATCAAACACTTGAAGTCAGGTTCAATAATTGATCTGAATTTAGGAGTAAGAGAAAAAGCTGCAGGACTTTAAAGTACTCGACACCTAAAGGAACGCAAACATTTGATATTCCTCCGTGTTCCTGGCAGCAGTGAGTGTGTTGTGTGTTTCTGCAGATGTCCTCAGAGAGCGAGCGCGTCTGTCTGAAGGGGAAACCACTGTGTCTCCCCCTCAGCTGCTTAGAGACCAGCTGTTTGAGAAAAGTAAACAAAGACTGCGAGGAGGGGGGACACCAGCTCCCAACTTCCTGCATTGTTGACCGCAAACTGCGTCATAGGATCATTCCTAGAACACACACTCAGACAAAGTATACATTAACAAGCCTGAGGCAGGGTTGGATATCTGAGTATTTTCTGCATTAAAAGAGAGAGAGTGGTGAAATAAAGGGTTAAGTGAGTGAAACCTTTGATCGCTCCTGCACTGCTCCCAGGTAACCTTTATTTTGTTAATCTGTCGAGTTCCATGAATGAATCTCTCGGCTGTCCCTGGAGGGTAAATGATTCATTGAGCACCTGTGAGCAGGGTTTTTTTTTTCCACGGCGTACGTCTCAGAGGGAAAAATGGATCAGAAAATAATGCAGCTCAGAACAGCACACCGTCCCTCTGTTACTGAATTTACTATGTTTTATGCTTTTTCATGATTCAGACGCAAATACAGCCAAGAAAGCTGCAAGAGAAGCTCAGAAGATTTATCAGAAATGAGAAGAGAGTTAAAGCTTCTTCTACTCTGCGCCCTTTGTTTGTGATTCTGGAGAAAAGAGAAAAATTAAATACAAAAAAAGACAAAAAAAGAACTACAGAGGCATGCAAAACATAAAAAAGACACACAAGAAGCACAAAGAGACACTGACAGATGCACAAAAAGACACAAAACTAAAACTAAAACAACTGCAGAGAGACGAAACAGCTACAACTGAAACACAAACAGAAGAATGATGACACACACTGTCAGGAACAATGCAGTGAGACAACAAAAACACCTGTCATAATAAAGATAGGTATGGCCGTACTCAATGTTCCTTCACAAGCCCCGCCCCCAAAATGAATGCCATTCATTGCCAGGTAAACCGCTCAAACAACTCATAACAACAAACACGGTTTAACCAGGCTGTCTGCTGCCTGAGGGTGGATTAGCTTCACTAGGTCAAGACATTCTGTGTGATGGTATAAAGCACAGAGACATGGAGAGGAAGGAGCCATCAGAGGCTTCACGAGTGGTTTTCAATTACTTCAAAATCGTTGAAATTTTCACAATTTTTTTACTTGCTAAAATAAGTTAACAACATCTCCATCCTGTCATTTTGATTAGTTGTTTCGTGGATGAAAGGAGGATGGAGGAAAGGGATTTTTGTGACAGTATTTCTTCAAAGCTGTAGTTTAAATCCCATCCATGCAACAATGTAAATCATTTTTCATCCAAAAATTATATAAACAAAACCTTTGTGTGCTGTTTGATGTAAAAAAAATAAAATAAAATAAAAAGATGGTTTCAGGAAATCGGAATTGTCCAAATTGAGAAAGCAGTTTTAATTGTTCTCTACAAAAGAGATAAAGAAGACAGGGTCCGGGACGCAGACACCCTCTACTTTTAAGAGTAGGCTTTAAACTTTCCTATTTGATAAAGCTTATAGTTAGGACTGGCTCAGGCTTGGACCAGCTCTCTGTTATGCTGCTCTAGGCTTTGATTGCTGGGGGAACTGGGATCCCCTCTCTCCCCTCTCTCTGCCTATCACTCACTTAAACTCTACCTGTCCCATTAAAGTTACTAACCATAGACCTTTCTGGAGTCCCTGAGCTCCCTTGTCTCGTAGGTTCCTCTGAGTCACTGCCATAGACTTCCTGCTGCTGTGGACGTGCCAGACTCCTGCGGCTACATCTACTAACATCCGTCTCACCACTATCATTACTCTCTCTCTCTTAATTTCCTCTATCCCTCTTTCTAGCCCCAACTCGCTCTCAGCAGATGTGTGTCAAACATGAGTCTGGTCCTGCTGGAGGTTTCTGCCTGTTAAAGGAAGTTTGTCTTTGCTGCTATAACTTGCTATATACTGCAAAGTGCTCTACACCTGCTCTGTTTGTAAAGAGTCTTGGGATAACATTTGTTGTGATTTGGTGCTATATAAATAAAGATTGATTGATTGATTGACATGCAATGAGACTCAGTCACTCCTATACTCTTTAACTGTGATCACAGACGTCTTCTGAACTTGTCTTTAAAAGGACAAATGCTGATCAGGCTGTTGCTAATGGACCTGGTTGTGATTGTGTCATGTGGCTCACTAGAAGCCCCTTTTTTCATGCTTATGGTCAGCACTCACTCAACCCAACATGTTGGCTTAATTTGACTAAATTACGTTATAATCACACACCCTGCTCTGATCTGTTCTCCTGGTTCATATCTGCAGCTTCACACTTAGCTCCTGGTCTCAGCTGCTCGTGTGAGGTTTTCCATCGTCTTATTAAAGTTTCTGTCAGAAAAATTAATGTTTCCAGTCAGAGAGTGAAATGAGCACCTGCCACCTGCTGAATGCGGGCTAATGTTGGCGGTGGCAGGTGAACATTTGGAGTCAACTGCCTGCATGATAGAGAGATTTCTGAGCTTGTTCTGTTCTGTTCTGTTTCTCTTTGTTTCTTTCTGGTTGTTTTTTGGTATTTTGTGTTTACTTTGTGTTTTTATTCATCTGTTTGCAGCTGGATTGTTGTTGTCTTTGTTACTTTGTGGCTGTTTGTTCTTTTTGCCACTGTTTTGCTTCTTTTTGGTGTTTGTAAAGAATCTATTTTTACTTTAAATTCTTGCAAAATGAGTATTATATATCTGTAGTGCAAGTATCCATGTAGTGTGTGTGCAAGCAGCAGCTTTTGGGGTATTGTAGTTCTTTATTCCCCAAAAACAGATCACTATCATGATGTATTGTTTCCATCTGTTGTTATTGCTCTGTATTTGTTACTTGTTATGAACTCTGTTTGGCATAATGGAAAACAGATGAAAATTAGCCTCATGCATAACTCTGGCATATTCACATGGATCCTATGCTGAAATGTTCATTAACATGCACTGTCCCTTTAAATAAATAAATATAATTATAAATAAATAAAATAAAAGTAAATGAATTAATTACATATGAATAAATACATGAATATAATAATAAATAATACAAATAAATAAAATAAAAGTGAATAAATAAATGACATAAAAATTTATTAATTAATTAATTTAATAAAGGTGTGACAGGAGAGGGTCAGGAAGTCTGTTGCTTTAAAGAGAAAGGAAGCAAAAAAGATTTTCAAAATAAAACTATAAACATAAAAAAAGAGATGTTTTAAATATTAATTTGCTGCTGTCATATAATTATACATCCCCAAACAAGAGTTTGAATTGAAACTCTGAACTTGTCAAAGTAATAACAATTTTTTTTAACTTTTATTTTCTATAAAGATTTATCAGCTCTGCGTCAGAGTGCCAACAGAAACCGATCATTACGGGCTTCTTAAAGTCAGGATTTACTGCTGGCCTGTTTTATCTGACATTATTACTAGAACTGCCGACAAAGGATGGTTAATTGCTGAATTAAATAAAGGCCACGCTGTTTCTGGAGTTACGGCTTTAATGAAAGCAGAACTGTACACCAGCAGTCGTGACATTTTCACTTCAAAAACAACTGATGATGAATCATGTAAAGTTTCATCTTCAGCTCAGAGTGTTGATTTATAGACAGCAGGCTTGGACTCGTGCCCTCTGACATGAGCCAGCAAGAGCGCCTTAAATTCACCTGATAGATGTGGAAAGTGCAGCCAAGACGGGTAACAGAGATAAAACAGTTATGTGTCTGCGTCCTCTGACGGGAAAAAGTGTGGAACGTGACATTTCTGGAGCAAAGGAGAATGTGATCTACTGTGTCCTTTTACCCAAGTGAGACTACCGCAAGTCTCTGAGGCAGGACAGAGGTTTCCCAAATCTATACATACTGAATAAACACCAGCTCTGCATCTTTGCCAAGATTACCTCCTGCTCTGTTTTCAAGCAAAGAAAGCAGTGTGTTTACTGCTCATTTAGCTCCAAGCTGAGAGTCTTTTTAAGCGTCATGATGAGATGTCTTCAGGGCAGTTTGAGGCTGCTTTTTTTTTTATTTCTCTGAGCTCCCTGCATTTAACAGATTCTCCACAGCAGAGTCCAAACATGTGACAGCGTGCAGCGCAATTATCGCTTCCTGTCTGATGAAGGGAAAGCCTTGAGTGCAGAGGTGATGAACTGGGTCAGGCGGCGAAAAAACAAGAAGCCAAACAAATGTCTCAACAAGTTGTCAGATGATGAGGAAGTGAAACGGGTACTCCCTACAGGACTCTGAGAAACTTCTCCAGAACCGGATACTGCGAGTCACATCAAGTTCAATTACACACCGCCAAAAAAACAAGTGATGCATTTCAGGAAAAGTGAAACTAATTCTTATTCAAATTTAAGTATCTACTAAAATAACCAACACAGAAAAGATCTTTCTGTAACGAAAAATGTTGAGCGTGTCCGCTAAAAAAAATCACAGCTCAGAAAGGGACGGCCACAAAAGAATGCAAGAAACTACAAAGAGACACAAAACATGATACTAAGAGAGACATATGAGTCCAAAGAGACAGACTGAAAGCATTACAGTGCAAAATAACCACAGACACTGAAACTACACAAAACAGCTTCAGAAAATAAAACATAACAACAACATGCAATCTCTAAATAACCCAAAACTGCAAAACATCCAAGAAGATGCCCGGCAATGATGAAGAGTCAACAAAATCTGACACAACATGATACAAAGGCACAAACATTGACAGATAAAACCAACCTCAAGGACACAATTCAGCCACACACAGACACAGAATACCCAAGGATACACAACACAAACACACAACCTCAAACACATACACACAAAACATCCATTAACAGACACTAAAAGCAGAGACACAAAATGGTGTGAAACAACAACCAATGACGCAAGACAACTTAAAAAAACACAAACACAAACACACAAAGGAAGGTAAGGTTAAACCACAAAAGAGAGGGGGGAAAATAAAGACTACAAATACACACTTATTAACAACGAGGAGGTGCAAAACAAGCACAAAAGACACAAAACTTAAACAATTACAGAAAAACAACAGGTAAAGAAACACAGGACGACATCATTTAGACTACAAAGAGATGAATAATAAAAGAAAAGATGCAAAACAAAACAAAACAAAAAAACAAAAAACAACTTGGAAGACAGAGAAATAGTGAAAAGAGACATGAAACAACTTCAAAGATACAAAAAAACACAAAAATAAACAACCACAAAGAGACAAAAACAAAAGAAAACAAGCAAAAGGATACAAAACAACCTCAAAGAGACAAAGATAGATTATATTATTACAAACCGATGGAAAAACAAATATGAAAAGACTCAAATTGTATACATTAACACAAATACAACCAAAAAAAAGTTAATAAATGAAATTTCTTTCAGCCTGTGTTGTTGTTTTTTTTAGGTCCTTGTTGTCTTATAGTCTGTCTGTGGTTGTGGACTAATTTGAGTAATATGTAGCAGCTATTTATGAAGTGTCTTCTGTGCATCTTTTAAGTTGCTCACTACGCATTCATTTATTTCACAGAGTAAACAATTCTTCATATAGAGGACTGCAGATGACCTGTGCTTTTAATCTTTTCCTGTTTTAATATATTTACAAAAATGCTTCACAGACAAATAAACCGAGTCCAGAAATCTTCCATCCTGATCAAATCCCCGTTTATTAAACTGTTTCCAGTCCTGGATTTTTACCCACAAGCAAACAAAAATCCCCCTCCCTGCAGCAGCTGCAGCCTGTCGTCTGCACAGCGAGGAACAAGGGAACAGTCACCATTAAAAATAGAATCAAGTATCATTTGGCCGTCGTTTCTATCGTCCTCTGTTGGGCGATGAAATGTACTGTTCTCAAACTTAATTATTTATGTTGTTTGGCCAAGTAAGCTGAATGATGAAAAAAGAGCACAGGAAGTGTTTATATGCTGAATAAACAGAGGAATTGAGGCTCACTGCTCACACACATGAAGAAGTGTGCTGAGGATTGACTGCAGTGATGCACATTTTCACACCCAGCATGTAACGCTGCAAAATCAGAGATCTGTGAACTGCAAACGTCTGTTGACATGTAAATCTGTCAATTATCAACAGAACACAAAATTCTGAAAGCCAGTTGGTGCTCTGTGTTAACATGGGAGACGCTGCAGCTTCAATATGCTGCCTCATACTCGGACTTCAGTTAAAACCTTGTTTTCCTTAAAGGTAACGATATCTTCCAGCATGGTGATGAACACGTACACCAATACTATTTGAATACATGAATCATGTTCCATATTGATTACAGCAGACGTGACATAAACAGAGCCAGTGATCCAAGATCAAAAACTAACAATGCAGCCACAGACGCTGCTGAATGTTACCCATGCATACAAAGACAAACAGGAGCCAGCATTACGTCACAGGAGAGCTCGGGAGAAAAACAGACTCTAAATGAAATAAAACGAACACAGAGATTAAATATAGGATGGGCTGGAAGTTGCAGTGAGAAATCTTAATGTGTTTATGTCATGAGTGAAGATAAACATGTTTGACAGCAACATTAAACTAACTGTACAGTCCTGAACATACTGTGAAGATGTTTCATGACACAAAACTCTCTCATGTTTACTGTTAATTTCATGTAACAGAAGTTCCCTGACAGATCAAGCACCAAAGTTTTCTTGCGTTCCGTTTCATTTCCATGGTTTTTCACCACAACACCAAATCAAGTCCACGTGTGTGCAAATTCATACATGACATTAAAACTGATTCTAATTCTTCGTCGTTGACTCCTAGTGTGGCCACATTCAGGTTTAGCTCATTTAGACAGTCAAACGAACATGTATTTTAAGCAATTTCAATGTGTTTTATCAAACCAATATTTATGTAAAATATTTTTAATCAATAAAATGTGGTTGGATGTGGTGATATTACATTTTTTAAAATAATTTCTTGTCAAATTTCTGCCCTTAAGGGGAATTTCATTTAGTTCGAAGTGGGATTGTATGAGTAACATGTCATATGAAAGCAGCAACCTCCGGTCTCAATCTATGAAGCCCATGCGGAAGTGTTATAAACTGCAATACATCGAGAATCCGCTTGAGGCTAGCTGCAGAAACACTGGAAACCACATAGACATGAATGGTAAAAAGGCGATCTTTGCAGCATTAATAAACATGTTTACAGCCTGGTTCAAAAGATGGCTTGGCCCTACGAAGCTAATCTCTCTAATGGCACACACTGTAGGGGGGAGGGGGGGTTCTTTCTAACTCCACGATTCAGAAGATATTAAGATTACAAGTTTTTGCCCAAATAAGGACATGACTGACGTGACTCCCGGTCGGGAACACATAGCTGTTGGCTAGGAGGCTCACACTACGTCACACTCTGCCTGGTTGAGTTCCGCATTTCCAATTAGGCTGCCGCCGTCGACTGGCTTCAAAAACAGCTCTCAGGAACAGATGGGTGACGTCACGGATACTACGTCCATATTTTATACAGTCTATGGTCATATGTAATTCTATTAGCAACAATGGATGCCGATCAGCACAGCCCTTTTAATGAGAAACTGCCTGGAGAAACAGCACGCAAGCTAGGCTACAGTTAACTTCAGATGGGGCCTGTTCTGCCACCTAGTTTAGCTAATTTGAGAAACTCAAACCCACGCACTCCTCTCGGTTTAGGTTCATGCTCTACTTGGGATTTTTTCAGCACTTCACTTTGCCACCAGAAAGTCCCTTTTTTTTTAGCACTATTTGCAGACAAGGAAATAAAATAATAAAATTAGCTAACATAGCAGAATTGACCCCATCTGCAGAAAACTGTAGCCTAGCTTGCATGCTGTTTCTCCCTGCAGTTTCTCATGACAGGGGCTGAGGTGAGCCGCATCAGTTTTGGCTAGTACAAGTACAAGAGATATACAAAATCCCCATTTCAATAATAGTGAAATATCCATTTAAATTGAAGTTTATTGGGGCATTGGTGGCCTAGTGGTCTAAGCGTCCCACGTATAGAGGCTATAGTCCTCGTCGCAGAGGTTGCCGGTTCGACTCCCAGCCAGTCGACCATTCACTGCATGTCTTCCCCTCCCACTCTCTACTCCCCACATTTCCTGTCTCTCTCCAGCTGTCCTATTCAATAAAAGGCAAAAAAGCCCCAAGATATAACTTTTAAAAAAAATGAAGTTTCTTGCTTCACTGTCTTTTCAACTTTCTTAAAGAGGACTCATTTGTACCTCTGACTATTTTAGTGTTGATGGCACTTCAGCGTGTTTGAAAAGCAATAAACGGACAAGAACAGAAGTGTGAGAAACTGGGAGTGCAACATCAACCTCACCATCAACACACCCACGCCTGTTACCTGTTCACTTCACACATCTCCACCTCACTCAGATGTTTCAAGGATTTTTAAAAAAGGGGGCACGCAAGGTGAGGTCTGCTGAGGTCCAGTTTAACTTCATATGGACATTTGCTTCTTGTCTGGGTAATGCCCAGACAAGTCCAGGAGGGCACCTAATGAGTACTGATATAGACTACAACGTCACAGGGACTTTTTACTCTCTGTATCACTCCGCCTTTGCATATGTTTTAACTCCAAATTTGAACACTAGCACAAAATGTCAACAGAGAGAGGAGACAGAGGTCCATGTTGATGTACAGTCAGTGGTATAGAGACATAGGTTTATGGATGTGTGGTGTAAACAAACAAGCTACATGTAAGGCCAAACATAGTCGCACAATTCGCTCGTGGTTTCAACAGAAGTCAACAAAGTAGCCTGAAGTTTCTATCATAAAAGACAACATTTCAAGGCAAAAACCACCACTATGAAGGATGCAAATGTGATAATTTGACTTAATTTGACTAATTTGATAATATCTTATTGCCTATAGAAATAGTTATAAACTTTATAGAGATGTTATGGCCAGTAAAGGCCTCATTTTATTATGTCACATCAAAATGTAAGTAGTTACTGTCAGCCGATAACGGAGGAACAAACTTGTGGTTATCAGCTCTGCTTCAAGGACAGCTGCAGGCCGAGAAGCAACATACACACACATTTTTTGGTTACAATGCACAACAGAAAAGCTTGTCTGAAGACATGAGTATCGATTGAAGTACGCGACACCCAACTTCCAGGCCAATAGGAGTTGGCTGCTTACTTCCTGTACGCCTTTCAAGATGTATCTCTATAAAAGATTATGAAATCCATGATTCTGGGCTCATTTTGCTGATTTCCTGCGGGAGCTCTGTCATTTTGAGACCAGCACTGTACTTCTTTACATGTGACCACAATACATGTTTTCTGAGACCTGAACGAATTCTCCGGTTTTCATTCTCGAGCTGCCAACAAAAGAACTGGGGCTAACACAAGCAACAACCTATTCTCACCAAGAGGACCTTGAAGGAAATATTACTTAAGCCAAACAAACATACCTTACACCAACAGTATGAAGAGATATAATTGCCTTGTTGTCAGTAGAGACACCTGAGCAGTTCCTCTTGAGACTTCAAACAACAAATCCACAAGCAGAGACGAGAAAAGGAGAACACAGACTTGTGTGTGAGTTTCTTTCAAAAGAGCTTACCTTTTAGATTCTTCGGGTTGTTCTGCTTGGTGCGCGGCATCTTTCCCGCCCTCAGTTCACAGGTGCATCTTGGAGAACTTGGGATCTA
Organism: Notolabrus celidotus; assembly: GCF_009762535.1. Taxonomy (NCBI): domain Eukaryota; kingdom Metazoa; phylum Chordata; class Actinopteri; order Labriformes; family Labridae; genus Notolabrus; species Notolabrus celidotus. The sequence continues at coordinate 25,605,411 of NC_048287.1, read as the reverse complement.
GAGTTGACTCCTGAGCCACAGTCTTGGTGCATCTACAGAGAACACACACATATACAGTCATGTTTTGTAGTCTGGACATGAAGTCAAGCAGATCAATATGCCGGCCTTGCAGTGTGTTGAGTCGTCTGCAGCTGTCTGAGAGTCCAGGACCGAGTCTCTGATTTAGTTTATTCCTCAAACAGGTGCCTCAGCTGGACTTCTTCTCTCCTCTGTAATAATGTGCAGTGCAGTTCGGACTGCTGCCTGCTGTCAAAGGGAGGAGAGGAGGTGTGAATATGTCCCCCCTGTATCAATATAACCTCTACTGCAGCTGCTATCTGCCACTCTGATCTGGAACAAAGCACAGAGAGGTGGAGGATCCTCTCGCTGTTTATGGGAAATGTCTGATTGACATGTCAGTGGCTGATACAGGGCGCCCGCTCTTCACTTTGACGAATGTCAGTGCAGATGACGAACGATGCAAACAATAAGGTCCTGTGTGTGCTTGCGATGAACGCGCGGGCCAGCTGGGCGGCCACACAGAGGTTACTATCAGAGAAATCTCCCTGTTGAACTTCGGTCACTGCAGAAACAGGGAAGCCACCTCCACAGGGGAAATGTCTGCACTCTGATCGCTTTCGATGCCCTTTTTGTGAAACAACATATCACCATCTTAATGTGTCTCATGCAAATGTTGCTTTGTGAAGCAAAAAGGTGGGTGGTGAAGTTAAATGTTACTGAGATGTCAAACCCACAGAGCTGCCTGATGTGCATAAACAAGTGCACCAGAGAAGCTCACCTCTGCATGGAGAACAAAACCACAAAGCCATGAATAAAGACCTCCTTAACTCTGATTTTTAAGCTTCCTTCTCTTTGCATCAACCAAATGATCTCCCTTCAACTCCTCAACCTCAGCCGAGCCATGCACGGTGCAGAGAGCAGCAGCAGTCCTTCAGGAACCAGCCTTTGTTTCCCCCCTCACCAATATTACATAACACTTACTACAACTGGATGATGATTTTTTCCCCCCTCCATACAGTTGGTACATGTGGCGCTAGAGCAATGACATCATCTCACGGTGCGTTTTGGTGTAGACTCGCACTGCACCGGGTCGCATGATAAAACACACACACACACACACACACACACACACTCACACACACAGATCAGATTAGAGAACAGCAAAAACACATAGAGCTGAGATGCACACCTCACCTGGCTCCCTCAGTGATGCACAATCTGATTTCGGTGCAGGGTCGACGGCGCAGAAAAGGCGGAGGAGAGAGATGTGCACATTTCCTCTGGCGTGTTTGTCAGTCCGTCTGCCAGCCTGTCTGCTTGTCTGTGTGTGTGCTTTATGTGTGTGTGTGAGGAAACACCCCGATACTGGCCCATACACAATATAGATACGAGCCAAACATGCGCCGTTACGCGATGCGCTAACCCTGACAGCCTGGCATGCACTTGCAGGTGACTGATGAGTGATGATTCCGATCACACCTGAGGATCAACCGGAGGCATTATGTAAAGTCGAGGCAGCAGCGGCGCATTGTTCACGCAGAACCACGCACTGGCGACGTCTGAGAGTGTGTGACACTGCTGATTAATAAGTTAAATATCAGCAATTATGATTTTAAGTGATGCTGCAGGGATGTTTCTGTCCACGTTGCAGAGGGGGATGTGCGCCAAATGTAACTGGTGCATTCTTGACAAGCACGCCAGTAAGAAGAGGAAGAGTTAGGATTTAACTGCATGCAATGAAGTCAGCAAAAACAATACGTGGGAATAGCGCATTTTTTTTGAGCCTGTTGCAACACGTGAACGCCCTGTGAGAGAGGGAGGAGCCAGGGAAAACCCCTCACTGTCTCTGCAACAGCGCTCTGCTGTGCCGAGACACTTCCCCCTTATCCAACACCACCGTCACACACATGCAAATGAATCCCAACATAAGCGATGACAGTGAACACATGAAACACAGTGGAGGTAAAGCGAATAAAGCTCGGGGCTTACCTGTGGTGCGTAAAAGCAACAAAGAGCTGTGCGCAAAAGGGAGCACCGGTGAGCTCAAGTTGCCTCCCCCAGAATGAGAAAGGTTTGCTGCAGGAGTCCAGAAAATGCCCTGTTCCCCCCCTCTTCAGAACTCAAACAGAGCCTTGAAAGTTCACGACAGGCTAAACAAGGGAGAAACACAAGGCACGCAGTGTTGAAAGCATGTCCGACACTCTCAGGCAGCAGCTACCGACACCGATCTATATCAGAGTGGAGCAGAGCCCCGCTCCGGCTCCGCTTTTAGCTGGAAAATGCGCAGAAAAATAAACCAAACGCACCCAACCTGGATTTATTAATACTCACAGGTGCAGGGTTGTAACGCACCTTTTAGTGTAAAGAGGAGGGGGGGATACAGCTCTGTGTTTTCTCCCTTCACCTTCTCTCTCACTTTCTATTGCAGGAAACAGACAGGCCCACTGACGTCAACGGGGGTCCCGTCTCCGCCTCCCAGCCATCGGGTGTCTTCTCCTGGAAGAAGGAGGCTCACGACGAACCACAGCGCCTCCAACTCCTCGCTCCCGACCCTGATACAGAAATGTCACCCTCACGTTTCAGCGTCTGCATTAATCTGCATGCCCTCATTCTTTATATCACGTTCAGTGTGTGTTTAGACTCTTCTCTTTGCGCTAATTGAGGAAAATAAACGCATGTCGCTTGTCGCGTTCCCCCCCAGCACCCCCTACCCTCCCTCTCCAGTGCACATAGTTTAGGACTGACGGTTTTCCCGGAGGTTCCTTGTTGTCAGGTCACGTTGTGCCCCTCCGCCACTACCGACTGGGCTTTCCCTGCACAAAGCCGCAGCAGGGACACAATAGTGGGTCCCTCTGTAACCAGGACCGGTGCCTTTGGGGAGAAAGCAGAAAAAAAACAGTTGGCTTACAGTGACCTTCTATGGCGCCAAACAACCCCTCATCTTCAATTAACCAATGATGGAAGACGTCACGAGGAGTAAAAATTGAAACACTCTGTACAGGTTATTGCATTCAAAATTTGACTTTAGAAAATAACTTAAAGCTCCTGTAGGGAGTTTTTTTAGACGGCATTGAAACAGGCTAAAATTAACATTAACAACTCATTCTGACATGCAAATGCAAACAAGACTATTAGAAAAATAAGACAATTTATATAGTGTAACTTTTTTAATGCCTGTCACTGCCTTCAGGGGGTAGGTGTCAGATGAGAAAAATGACAGCATGGTGACGCAAACCCCTATTTTGTACTTTTTTTTCTCAACAAATCTAAGCAGGATGAGATATTTCGTCAGAAAACATAAGTAACACATGTAGATTAGATTAGATTAGATTAGATTAGATTAGATTAGATTAGATTAAAAAACTTGAATGTCCTCCAAGAGGCAATTTGTGGTACAGCACAGCTTAAAAAACACAACAACATGAAAGGTACATCAGAGACACACAACAAAAGGATCCAATCAACCCATATTTTTTATTACTACAATTAAAACCACCTCCACAGACATGACATAATATTCAGAGTAGTAGTCAGAGCCCAATGTGAACAGCAATTATAATTTAAATACAAATAAATAAATTAACATTGGTGTAATTGTAGACAACCTTAATTAGATCACTGGTGCATCTTATTTAATTGAGTTATTGCCATGGGAATGAATGAGTGACACTCTGTGCTGCTGGTCATTACACAAATGTACACGAAGAGATACGAGGTACCATTTTGTCCACAGGGGGTGCCAAAATCACCACAACAGAAACTTCCTCACAGGAGCTTTAAGTACTCCAATCAAAGTGTGCTAAAAGTCTAAAAGATATAAATACACTTCTCACAAGACAGACATTTTCAGCATTATATAGGCTACAATTTTTATTTTATTTAACATGTAATACTGTATACATGTCAATATTGTAGAATTTGAATTTCACATGAGCTCATTAAATTTCTGTCTTTATCCATAATAACGTATCCTTATTTTTGAGTTAATATACTGTATAATGTCAGAGAAAGTACAGTTATCATTGAATGTAGTAGAGTGAGTCAATGTACTGCAATATATTTAGAGTAGAAGAATACATTTGATGAAAGAATCCCAAATACGTCAAAGCTGTACTTACGTTAATTTGAATTGCTTTTAATATACATAACAATGAAGTGGGTGGACCACCAAAAAAAGTGTCTTTAGCTCAGCAGCAAAATATACAGAAAAATAAATGTCACAACCGAAAGCAGTCAGATATCTGAGCTAAACTCAATATTTTCCACTGTATAGGGGCCCTGATGAACAAATAAAAGAATATTATGTACGTTTATTGTAATTTTTCATATCTTAACGCAGCTGATGTAGCAGTGATAGGCCCTATCTGAGATGATACCAGCGTGCCATTGCTCATACGTCTTGCTAAGGATCATCAGTCAACATCTTTCAGGGTTCCAAAAGACAACTAACCCAACATAGAGTAATCACTTCTTTATCGAATGACAGTTCTGTAGCTTGTTGAACAAGCTAACAAACAAATGCATGTTTAGAAAAGTGCAGGCCAGTGTTGTTTTTGCAGGCTAGCTAGCAATGAGCAGAGCTTAAACAGCTTGAATAACAACACACAGGTAGGTGCTACCACTTCATTTTAGATGCTGGAAGTGTATCACATGTTTGTCAGTATCACTGCAAACATTACATGATCTGTCCTTGACCCAGTTAGCGGAGCAGGTTTGTTTACATTCGGTCTCCCTGTCAGTCAAACAGATCACAGCCTGTACCTGCAGAGGCTAAAGGAGGTCAGAGGAGACTGATATCGACCGTCTTTAAAAGCAAAGGCCTTTTTCTTGTTTGGGATATTAACCAGCAGTTAGACAAAGACCAACTGTAAAAAGCAGCATATCAAAATTACTTCATACACATAAATAATATTCTGATGTAAACTCTGCAAACACTTTCTGACGCTGGTTTGGTAAAACAGGTCATAAAGTATGATTTTTGTGAAGCCATCGAGCAGATTTATCTACCTTCTGAGAGCACATATCTTCAAATGTGTGGAGAGAAGTTTGAGATGACCTTTTGTGATTTCACACTCACTTTTACACTTGTGTTTCCCCTGAGTTTACTCATATTTTCCACAGTACCAACAAGACATTCACATCGTTTTTACATCAGAAAGCACCGCAGCACGAAGGGGAAATGTATTTCTTCCAACCTTTCTTCTTATAAACATGTGACAGTGACATGAACAATTCCCCTCACGTTGTTTTTAAACCCTAGTAGGTTAAGAAAATAAAGCTCTGTGAAATAAGTAACGTGCTCTGAATCGGCTCCAATAAGTTGACCACAGCTTTATATTTTCCAGTTTTAGTATCCTCAGGTTGCCTGGATGCACGGCTGTCTTCAGTCAATAACTACTGCTGTTATTTATAACCTGCATCCATAATTTTGGAAACTCTGGCCACCTAAGTGTTAGGTGGTCCAGCGATGACACATCACTGCATGAGAAAGGTCATGCTATTTTTTGCCTCATTGCTAGAAATAGCTCTGAGATAAATGCGTAAATAAACTGAATGCTTCCACGCAGCAGCTATCGCCTTATAAAGGAACAGAAACGTGATGAAAGTATGTGAACGTATGAATTATGGAAGTACAATTTCACACATTTCACAGGTTTTTGATGTCAGAACAGGCTTATTAATAAAGATTCATAGTTGACCCAGATAGCTGAAATAAAGTGCAGCTCGAACAGTTCCTCAGTTTGTCACATGAAGTAGCTGCACTTTCTGCAAAAACTGTCAGAGAAACAGTGTCATCCGCAGAAACTTTGCTGCAGTGAGGCAAATCTAGCCATTAATAAGTGATTGTGTGACAGCCGCCCACCTTCATATCACAGGCTTCCTGCAGACTGCAGAGTGGGACTCCTGGCTCAGTCGAGCTTTATGACTCACCTGTTTCAACTGCAACAACTTAAAATGGCACATTTGAATAGTGGAACTTTTTTTTTCTGCAAGAATAGCAGCGCAGGGTTGTCTCCTCAGCCGGCAGTGTGAACGTTGATGCAGCGTTTCCATCTGTGTGGAGGATTCATTTTGAATGGTGTTGTTGACTGCATGTCTGTAAAGACTCTCTGACAACTAACATCAACTAAGATGTTCAAATGTTGTGATGGAGGCTCCTCGTCTTTTTGAGAATGACTCCTGGCTTTTGTCTTGAATCCACTGCTGTCTGTCCTCCCACATATAAGGGAGATGTTTTTGGTTTTCAGTGCAGGATGAAAAAGGCAAAGAGGAGGGAGGAAGTGTGTGAGTGTGTGTTTTTGTGTTGTGAAAACCTTTTTTTACATAACCACATTTTTCCAGAGAAGACAGCTTGTTTGCTTTGAGCTAACGCAATGCCAAGAGTAAAACAATTGTTTAGTAATTAATAAACCCTCTGCTGCTATTTGCAGCCAAAGTAAATGTGAGCCAATAAAATCAGAATGTTTCTTGGATGGAGCTGGATCAGATCCATGTGTGTTTTTATGGTCCAGCAGAATGCACCATAGCTATGACAACAGTGGCCGAATCACAGCAAGATAAGGGACTTAACACCAAAAACATGCTTGACATAGTGCTAAATCTTAGCCAACGCTGGTGAAACCTAGTGCAGGTATCTTTATATTAGTTAAAAGGACCCTCACATATCAAATTTAGACAATAGTCACCCCTTGCCTTAGAAATAAGGTCACATTGAGCTGATAATCTCCCTATTTTAGTGCAGAAAAGCAGACTGATACATTAATGGTGCGATGCCTGTGAGCTAGTTCAAGCGTCCTCCCAAAGTAGTATTTTCACAACGGGGCGGTGCTGTGCTCCTTTCAGCCACACCACCTCCCCAGCATCCACCTCCAGGCTCTGACTGAAGGGGGTTTGAGATAGGATGTCATCACTCCTTAATTTCTGTAAAGTTTATCTGCAAGGAGTGATGAGGTTCAGAGCCTACACCCCAAACACAAACAATAATCTGCTGCTGAAAATAAAGTTTTGATCGATACAACATGAGTTGACTGCCTGAATTGCACTCCTGCACATGGTAGGTGCCTTTTGAAAACATCATCCACCACACTCTTAATATAGAGTGTGCTGTTTTTGAAAGAGCACCCTGCACATATGTGGGGAAATCCCACATGTTTGACATGTCCGTCTTCTCTAGTTACAAGCTCAACTAACTTCAGACTCTGATGGATGAATGAGACTGTTTGTCTGGGTTTGTCTCAAAGAGTGACAGGTTGGGGCTTCAAAGTTACTTCATATTACACATCCTCTCTTTTTAGACCTGCATATCAACCAACACACTTTTTTCACTTTCAACAAAAAACGCTTCCCTAAAAGTCTGATGTGGGAATTGTAATCGTCTGCATTTTGTTTCTGTCAAGTTTAACAACTATTACATTTTTTAGGCTTGTCCTGTACTTTTATCCTGAGACACTTCTGAATGTTATAAGGATTTAAACTAAAACTTTAAAATCAAGGCATTGAAAAACCTCCAATTGAAGCCTGCCCTAATCAAAGGCCTGGTCTCTTTTAGTAGTAGGGTGTGGCTGTCAGGTCTGGATTGCTGTTAAAAAAGTGTAGCAGAAAGACACTTCACTGATTATTACGAATATGAAAGGAAGCATGAAGCTGAACTTTAACTTCTGTCTGAGAAAGACGGTAAAAAGCAGATTGCAGAGTGGCGGGAGGAGGAGTACAACAATCTGCTGGGCCATAGCGTGCAAGCACGTTATCAACCACTGCTATGATCTCCTACAAGTTGAACAGGAGGATGGCTGAGGAAACTTAAGCCTAATGAGTGGCAGGGAGGATTTTATTGCTTGTTCTGGCTTCAAATATAGAAAAAAAAAGACTGAAATAACAACGAAAAAAACCCTGCTATCCCAAACAGGGCAGGGTGAGTTTATAGACTGAATCAATTAAAAGCCTAGGCTACTAATTGAGGTTTTACCATTTTAGATTTTTCCAACTCTGGTACTGACGGAGGTCAGATAACAGATTCTTCTTCTGATAGTCAGGACTAGTCAGGACCAAAAACTTTCCTAACAGTCATGCCGTCTCAGAGGCATGTTTCTAAAGGGCCAAACTGATGAGTTTTCCCTCGACCTGAGAGGCCACTCCGTCTGCTTTCCTTTACATTCCCAGACTCTGCCATGTCGGTTAGATCTTAGCACAGCAGTAAGATCACACTCATATTAAAGAAGGGGACTTCCTCGCAGCCCCCTCAGCAGTGTTGGTGAACGGTTGAGCGGCTATTAATATCCTGGAGTGGTTACAGAAAATAAGCACAGCTGCCCCACAGCACTGTCCTCCTGAACAATGGCCTCTTATGAGACGGGCCGGCTCTGCTCTGTGTGTCCTTCACTAACTGATGTTCACGGGGGGTTCTGCTGCTGTTTTTCTATCTTCGTTTCTCTTTGTATCAAAAATAGATATTTACTCAACGCGACCTTGCAAAGAAAGACAGTATTCATAAGGGAATGCTGGAGTGTCCTATTTCTCTTGGCACACAGCGGAGCGTTTGGATGAAGACTGATGTTGCTGAAGTGTTTATAGGGTGGCGTCCTTTTATCTCTTTGCTTTTTTTCTCTGTACACTTCCTATTTCTGCCGATATGCAAGGAACTGACCATAAACACCCTATATAAATACAGGACAATAGCTCTGGCACCCAAGGTGTCCTGTGGAGATAAGCTTTACCTTATACACATATCACAGGGAGCAGGTTTCCATTTAAACACTATAACAGGATCAGGAAGCAGGGTGCAAACAGCTGCTCGCCTCCCTAACAAACTGTAACTCAGGAGCTTCAATTAGAGGTAGCATGCATGGCAGTAAAAGGTGAATTATGAGGCTGTAATGTCGGCTGCTTGGAGTGTGATTTGCATCCATAAATAATCATAAATATAGGTTGTGTGTTTTTTTTTATATAGTCAATGCAACAAGTGTTTACAGAGACAGACAGCAAACGCTTTCAAGACGTCAGTTTTCAGGCAGGATTTTACACACTGCTGGATGCCTTGTTTACAACGCACCATATGATGTTACATAACTGAGGCTGTTACCGTGGCAACAACAAGACTCCACCCTCCCCACCACCACCTCACAACCCTTAGAAACACTCAAATAAACACATTAACACACACACACACCCTTTCCAAGCCATACAACACTGTGCAGCCGTATGACCTGCCTGGATGATTTAGAGCTCATGGGTTCTCTTTATTAACGAGATGGCCTCTCTCCGGTGGCTGCTTTGTGTTTCCTAAGAGATACTTTTTATATGTTACAGTCACCAGGGGAGAAACATCTCAGATATGATGGTCCACAAAGTAAACATTCAAATTTTACTACCTCCACTCGTCAATACAGTGATTCATGGCTGTCTATCAAAGCGTTATTCAACAGGAATGTGATGTTACTCAGGTACAATGTACACGTTGTCAGAGGCTGAATGACAACAGTATGAGTCAGGTTTCATTACTTTGTCTGAGCAATCAGTTCGGCTCGTCGATTTCAAGGTCAGGGAGGCTTCTCTGTACAATAACAACACCCGGCATCCCCGCATGAGAGCTGTCTCTTTGTGGTGAAGGGTGTCGTGATGAGTGCTCTCTCAGCTCTCCACGCCGTCTCAAAGCACCATTCACACGCCATCTGACAGTCCATCGAACCAGCCACTGGTCCAGGAGGCAGAAATAGAAGCTGCGGGCCTTCCCTGCTGCTTTATCTGTCAGCAAAGTGATCAATTAAAAGAGCCCTCTCCTTCCTGGAGCGTTATTTTTCCCATCCAATATTTCAGAGAAAAGCGCCCCTAAGAGAGTCTGCATCCTCTTCCTGCACCTTTTTCACAGTTTTAATACAGTCGTATTGTATTGCAGCTTATATTTCACAAAACTTAAAGGGAAGAATTCAACATCTGTGGAGCCACATTCTGGGAATGACTCCAGGTATATTGATGTTTGTTGGTCTGACTAATTCTTACATTCAGAACAACATTAAAGGTGCTTAGATATCACATATTGTCCTCTGATACTGATTCAGGTACCTAGACTTAAAGAGGTGGTTTGATTCTTTTTTCATATTTTACAACAAATATTAAGTTAAAATGTTCGATTTCAGTTCTTAACATGGGCAGAGATTTTGATTGCGGGGTAAACGTGTTTGGATGAGACTGCAGCCTGCTCTGAATATGTAGTTAAAAAAAGTCACATGAGAATCCGGCGAGATCAACACGAGAGTCGCTCTAATTGTGACATCACCAGTTGGTAAATCTCCTTAAAGGATCAAATTTGTCATTTTAAAAGCAGAAACACAACTTTTTTCCCAATGCAACAGTGAGGGAGGCTTCCAGAGTTCTAGATTCTGTAATGCGAGGTGGTTCTTAAAGAGACAGTAGCTGAAATGAGGGTCTTTAAAGACATCAGCCTGAGATAAGTTAACTTTTTTGAGCAGTTAATCATGTAACTACAAAGCTATCAGAGGGATATGACGCCTAAAAAGTGAGCATAGTACCCGCTCTTTAAATATTGGCCTATACAGAGTGAGGTCCCCTTTAATAGCAGACGTGACACCTTGTCCCATTCTAAAGTAGATTTTAGCTAGAAAATAACTGATTCACTTTGTTATCAGAGTTTAACTAAGCTAACTTTACACTATGTGATGGGTTTGCCTCACCTATGGAGGTGGCTGGGTGTAGCCTCAGAGATAGAGTCAGGGTAGGGCATCTGATCAGGGAGCTTCCTTGGTGTCTCCCTTTGGAGGGTTTTCCAGGAATATCCAACAGGAAGGAAACCTGGGGAAGAACTAGAACTTGTTGGAGAGGTTACAAATCTGGTCTAATCTGGTCTAGATGGCCCCGAGTTCTCTAAGGAGGGGCTGGGGAGAGGGACGTCTGGGTCCTGAATAGCAGAAGAAAGTGGTTGGATGGATTGGTGGATGGATGGATGGATGGATGGATGGATGGATGGATGGATGGATGGATGGATGGATGGATGGATGGATGGATGGATGGATGGATGGATGGATGGATGGATGGATGGATGGATGGATGGATGGATGGATGGATGGATGGATGGAAGTTTTTAGCATGTTTTTTAACTAGCTAAATCAAGTTTCAATCATACCATTCTGTGGAAGAGGCAGTGAAGCATTTGTTTGCATGCGTGTGTGCATGTGTGCGTGTGCGTGTGCATGTGTGCGTGCGTGTTTGTGTTTGTGTGTAATGTGTGTAATGTGTTGAAGAATGGATTGCATTTTTCTGTGCTGAAACAGCCTCTTCACACACATAAAGAAATTGAACCATGAACAGTTGAGGTTTTACGGACATCCCCGGCATGTCGGGATCTTTAACTGTGCTGAAGCATGCAGCTGGGCACAGATCCAGAGATACTTCAGGTTAAGAAAAAAAGCTGTGAAGGACAGTGTGTGTACAGTGTGTAGGTGTGTTCGTGTGTGTGTGTGTGTGTGTGTGTGTGTGTGTGTGTGTGTGTGTAGACATAATTGTCTGCCCTTTGAGGAAGAACATTTGACAGTATTCCCATGTCATCCATCATGTCTGTGCAGAGGTGTGCAGTGAATATATGATGACAAGAGACATTCACCTGACTTTGATTCACCTCCAGATAAACACAGCAACGGAGCACAGCCTGAGTATGAAGGAAGACGACATCCAGACTTATTTTATGTGGAGATTGTGTTTATGTGAAGCTGAGATACTTTCAGGTCGACTTGATGCATGGTTCAGTATGTGGATTTGATGTTTAATCAGTGGAGCAGAAGTGGAAAGATGTTGTTAAGTGAAAAGATTTTACGCCCTACTGTAATCCCTGGTGGAAAAATCACTTTGCCCAACGCCAGCTCTGAACACAGCACTTCTCGGAAAAAGTACAGTTGAGGTAACCCCCGTTTCTGTGCCCTCCTTCTGTCCCAGTGGCTCCATCCAGCTCTCCATGCCCTGCAAAATGAGCTTTTAGGAAAAATAAATTCCACTTCTTTCACTGTTCCCATGTGACCTGCATAATGTCCAGAGGAAAAAAGTTTTTTAAGCCACTCTTTAAAGCGTGGCCAACATCCTTCTTCTTCTTTTCTGGGATTTACTTGCCCTTCTTTGAGTCCCTGCCAAAGACTTTGTGCCAGTCCCTTTAATACAGTCCAGTCCTGCAGAGTTTCCATCCAGCTGCAGACACAAACCTGCAGCGTGGTATGACACCACGCTGGGGCCTGTGACGACATCTCAACAGCATTGATGAGTAGGAGGATGGGGGTTGAGAGAGGCCAGACTGAAACCCTGGACCCTGAAGAAGCAGAGTGTTTTTGAGAAAAGCCGGGTGTTGTGTCAACATTTCCAGTGAGGCTGCCACAGAGGGAAAAATCCCTGCTGTGGGGAAGGCCAGGCTGTGCTAATAAGGGGAAAATGCTCTGAGTGTCTACTTATATAACAGAGAATTTAACATCTTGAGAGAGAAGTAGGACAGAAATGCAATACTTCCATCTCAGGGTGGTGTTTAACAGAAATATGTCATATAGTAGCTTCATTCAGTCAGGTGTTGTGTTTGTGTCCCAGCCAACATTATGCACTGCAGTATTTGGTTACAAGGGCTGTCAACGTTAATGCATTCAAGATGCGATTAAGGTCAGAAATTATTGCGCTAATTCCTTTTTCATTGATATTTTATTTCTCTGCCGGCACACCACAGCTGAGCCACAGTTGCCTCTCCCAGCTCTTGATGCTGTGGAGATGGAAAATAACGACACCACTGAGCTTTTGAAAGACACATTTCACTTTGAAAAAAACTCCCACACAGCTCAATTGACATGCCAAAAGTAATATGCACTTTGTGTCAAACAGGATTAAATATCAATGAATTATATCAAGTTTGAGGCACCTCCTATGAGCTAAGCATACAGGTGCAGCGAATCAGACTGGGCTCTGTTTTGGAGTGTGTGAATCACCACAGATCGGCCGCTATGATTTAAGGGACGTCCTTAGGTTGGTATGCTGAAACCATAGTGTCACTGAACAACATTAAACAGTTTCATGCATATTGGACATGTATGTGATGTAATGTAATGCTGTCACATTAGCCAGGGATGACTGGACATAAGTAAGTAGGCCAAATTGTCTTAGAATAACTGTACATCATATTGATACTGCTTAGTTCATGCACTCCTGTATATGTGCAACAGTGTTATCCTTTAAAGAAGAAATAAATAGATAATAAAATAAAAAATAAAAACTATATTTCCGGGAATAAGCACTTATAAGTCATGGTTTCAGACCAAACTAAAAGTCAAGATCATACATTTCATTGCATTCATTTGAGTCCCTAATCAAGACACAGCTAAGAATTTTTTTTTAATTGTTGATTTGGACATTAAAACAGTTTTTTGAATGCGTAATAGTGGAATTTTAAACAAGCCATTAAAATGCAAGTAACTTAGATATTCTGCAATTAATCATGATTAAAAAATATATTGATTTTAAATCTTTTAAACTAGAATTATGAGGCTGGGAGTTAGTTTTCATATTTACACACAAACCAAAGTTTTTTAGGTACCGATTTAGTCTGGCTCATTTACTATAAAAATGGATGATATGTCTCCACCAGGTTCTGTTCTATAAAAGCAAAGCCAGACGTATTGGGCTGGTGACATTAAACCACATTAGATATACAGATAAGAATACAAATATATATATATATATATATACAAAGGTCCCTCAGGTTGGTGCAGTCTTCCCTGATTTCCCATGTCATGTCAAATCAATCCAGATGAAGGACATTAGCACATTGCACAGATGCCTGTTGACACTGTGGCAAAAACATTGGGAACATTTTAGAGTGAGAGACGGGCATTACCACCCCTTCACTATACATTATCCCTTACATACTTTATCATGAAAAAATAACATCTTTCATACACACTGTATGAGCCATTTCACCTATGTTGTTTTTGTTTATTCTTTTGTCACTCGCACAATCACCACAAAGGGCATTTCAGGTAAACGGGCAGGTAAATGCTACAAAAGGGGCACAGGTAAAGCAGTGATCTTGGCAATGGGAAGAGCACACGGTTTTTACTGCTCGTCTTAGACACCACGGTTACCCTCATCACGCATATCACCTTCAAAGTAAGTTGTCTTTACCTGTTTATCATTTGGATCAATAAACGGCAAGAAATAACTCAACAATAACCTCGGATTGGACATTGGATTCTTTTAGAAGCGGGTCAAAAACACCTCACTCCCGCACCCAGACAGTGACTAAAATCAGGTCAGAATAGTCCCTACACAGTCAGATATGCAAACCTGTTTCTGTATTTTATTCTTTGAAAAGTATTCAACGACATGCAGGTGTTGCATCTCATACTCCTTAGTCTAAACCAGCCATATTTGAGAAGGCTAACACTAGCATAGTCTGTCGGCTCAGTTAGATATTGCAAAAGTGTTGGTTTTCTTAAATACTTTGTGCGACAGATTTGAGTTAAAATCTCCATATTTCAGTTCGATTTTCAATCATTTAGTGTGTTGGCTATGCCTCCTCTTGTACTCCCCTGAATGTGCCATGTGATAGCAAGCTGAGATAACACCTTTGTTAACAAACTGTAAGTTTGTACACTCAGTGGCAAATATCCAGTATTTAACACTAGTTCAATGCAACCCAGTTAAAGGTGGTGTAATTCAGTTTACAAGGTTAACTCAACAAACAGTTACACTAAAATGTACACCTCCTGCAATCTAAAGTTTTATGATGAGCATGAGTAGGTAAGGTTTATCAGGCTAACTGTTGTCCTTCTGGTAATGAATTAATGAAGATTGTGAAACAGAAATCAAATAATCTGATTGTTTTTATTGGACATGACTCAAACATTTCTTTAGGGTGAAGTGTTGTAACATTGCAGCCTCATCAGCTTGCTGTTTGTTATTCTTGAACAAAGACTGCAGACTAACTCGAGGAGAGAGTTAAAAAGGTTGAATCAAGTGAAAAAATTATAACTTAAAAGCATTACATTTTCAAGGTTTTCACCTCTGACCTCTAAGTCTTCAGTGAGATATTTTCACACGCTGGCTATTTCCTCCTTTAAATGAAGATCTTCATGGTAGATTTGCACTTTCCACTTGTTTGCACTCTGAGTGGCTGGAAAACATTCGCAGGAAGAAGTGTGGGGAAAAAAAACTTTGGGAAAAAGTCATGTCAGCTGTACTGTTTCTACTTTTAGGCCCTTCACTGGAAAAGAAGGAGGAGAGGAAACAAAGAAACTCACAGGGTTAGTTTGGAAAAATGCTGCTTTAGTTGGAGAGGAGAGGAGGAGCCGGATGAAACTCCCCTGGTGCTTCATACATTAGCTGATTTATGGGTTACTCATACGGCACTTAATAACCCTCTGCTGGCCCAGGGAAAAAAGTAGTACAAAACCTAAAGTGGAGAGAAACAAGACCCAGAGGTCAGGGTGCTGAGGAAACCTCCAGTATTCAATACATTGACCTATTAAAGCTCCAGTAAGTTCTTTATTTGACCTTAAAGTGACAGCTACAAAATAAGTTTAACTTGATTGCCCCTTATTTCTTTGTTTGAGTTTGCAAAGAAGAGCTCGGACTCAATTTGAAGTTGTTAATGTGATGGTTGATAGCACTCTATTTTGTTCTAAAGTTGTTTTCATTGCCTTAAGATAAACATTTATTTCTTCCACACACAGAGGAAGTGGGCTTTATGACCTTTACGGCAGCCAGCTAACAGGGGTAGTTCCTAATGCTTTGGTTTCACTGTTGGTCCTGGTCGTGTTTGCTTTTTTTAGGCCATAAAGAGGCATCCCTGTCATCATCACTCTGTTTTAAAACCAGCTAATAACTCCTCACAGCAGCTTTAGAGAGGGGGGTAACTTTGGGGAGAAATGTTGAACTTGAAGTGAGTAATGTTTGAACTCTGTGTTCACATATTGTTCATGATGAATTGTTGTTGCTTGGACTGATTGGGTAATATGGTTAATTTTGGTTTCCGTCACTCTTTAACCACACTGTAATCAAACGTCACTGAGGGAAATAAACTATTTGGATTAATTTTGTGGTTGTATGAAATTTTTCCAGATAGAAACCTGACAGGGTGAAAGAGGTTTAGCTCCTACTGCTGGGCAGTGGCATCGCATGCAGGAGAAAAAAAGGGACAGTTTCAGGGCCAATGACTGACAGGAGCCCTGAGAAATATCAGAACTAGGGCTTTACAGTTAACACAAAAAAACGCCTTAAACAGCAGTCATTTTTTGACGTGGAATTGACACACGCACGTTCTGTGATTATGACCCTCGGCCGACCCTGTGGGAAATCAGGAAATGGTGCTACAGTAACATTGTGGAGGGCAAGTAGAAACAAATCTCCTTGAGCAGAACTGGGTAAAGGAACAGGTCTTCTGAATGGCAACAACATTTACTGTCAGCTGGTGCAGAGAGCCCTCCTTCTCTACACAAAAGTTGTCCAGTGTGTCCTTCTTTTCCCCCGTGTAAGGTCAGACCCGATAACACTGTGTGAGATTTTGCTTTATGTGTGAAGGATGAAGGAAAATGTAACTGACCAATGTACTTCTTATGCCAGGTGTCTGTTGTGATGCTTCATGCAAAAGGCTTATTGTCTTGTGTTGAGCTGTTCTTTGGTAAATCTTTGCAAGTGTTCAGTTAGACACTACATTGTGTTAGTCTTACTTGGTGATGTTACAGATCAATATGCTCATCTGTTGTTGCTTATTGGGCTTTATTTGCCATGTCATGTTGTGTTTTCACAGTCTTGCTTATAACTGAGTTTTATTCTTATAACAGTTTTATTTATTTATTTATCATCTAGTTCAATTTTTAGTCACTTTTTATTCTATTTGATTTATTTTTTAAGTATAGCATCTTATTTTATTTTAATGGTTTAATATTTTAGTGTTTTATTATCTTAGAAATGTATTTTATTTTGGTGATTTGAATTTCCTGTGTTGAGTTTTAACATCTTATTTTACCTCCAGTGTTTCCTCATTTAGATATCATAAGAGCGTTTCCTCAGTTCGTTTAGCAACTACTTTTTTATTTGTATTTATTTATTTTATTTTCATTGTTTTAATTATTATTGTTGCATATTGTGTTCTTCACTTTAGGATTTTGGGTGGGTTTTGGGGTCGGGGCTGGGTTGGGGTTAGGATGGGAGGTCTTTTTTATTTTTCTGTACAGCACTTTGTGTTACAATATCATTGTATGAAAAGCGCTTTATAAACAAAGTCTAATTGATTGATTGGTTGATGTTATGTTGAGGTTATTCTTGACAGTCTTTGTCTTTGTTTTGGATTGTTGAAATAACAATAGACACACATTTGCATAAAGCAAGAATATCTCTACTCTCATGTTGATATGTATTAATACTTTAAAATATTCCTTTGGGCTACATATAGAAGAGATAAAAAGGGTGCAATTAATTGAAATTAATCAACAGTTAAATGAAGCTTTGGGTTAGTTCATGCAGGACACTGAAGTCATACACCTCAGCTCCTGTCAGGCTGCATTTTGAAATCATTGTTTCCAATCCACACAACCAACCACAGCTCATTCTAACGATAAGGCGGTCTATTTAAACACTTCTTCCCTCTCGCTAATCCCTGCAACACCTTTGCTGCACACACTCTGCTGCTGTTGATTAAACGTTGCCTCTGCCTGTTTAGTCTAAATGTCTGTTTTACCCTTGCAGGGGATTTTGCAATGTACTCCCCTGAAAGCAGAGCCTATAGCACCAAACATAACTGTATTTCCATTTGACAATAAATGGTTAAATCTATAATGAAAGTGTTCCTGACTGAACTGTGGACAATGATGCCATTAATCAAAATCCAAACATTAATGCTCTAATCAGATCCTTCGCTGTAATGAAGCGCAGGCCGCTCATTTTCATATATTTTCATGGGGCCTAGAATCCCTGGCATTGCTCCTGCTGCAGGGTTACACAGGATGTTTGAAATACTTCACATATCAAACTTTATTGAAACTGTTTTTTGATTGCTTTAAATAACAAACACATTTCTCTTCAGGCCTTTTTCATAAATAAAGCACAGTGTCTGTCAATTCTTCTACAATCTGCAGTGGGATAAATCCCTTAATCTGAGCACTGTGGACCAGAAATAGGAGTTTTTAGGTCGATTAAGTATATAAAGTGAAATCAGGATCACTGTCAGGGCTTTCCCAAATCTTTACTGCTCCCCTGACACTCATGTTGGCAGCCGCTCAACCGTCCATGTGTTTTCTCTTTCACTGTGATGGACAAGTAAAAAACAGCAGATCACTGCAGAGGAGACTCAGTGCTGCTGTGTTTTCAGCTATCTTGCACCCCCTGTGGACAAAACTAAAACATACTCAGGATAGCACCCTCTGCAAACATGTCTATGGTATTCTCAACCTGAATTAATATCAGCAAATAACACATCAATTGAATTTCTTGGGGTGAAGACATCATGTGTATATAAGGATCTCATCAACTTCAGGGGTTTGTTTGAGTTGCTGGTTATTAAAAATGAATTGTCTCATGTTTTTTTTTTAAGAGAAATAAATCTAATTCTAGTTCTTGTTGTAAATCTCCTCCTCTTGTTTCCACCTCTGCTCCTCCACCATGACAGCCCTCACTCTCTGTCAGATCTTATCTCTCCTCTGAGAATCCTCTGGACTGTCCTTCAACATCTCACTTAAGTTTGACTCTCTGGTTTTCGTCCACACAGAATCGTGTATCAAACTCAACCCAAAAACATTCATGGTGTGTTCGGGGTCTCGCTTGGGTGTAAGAGCTACCCCTCAGTTGAGTCCCACATTGATGAATTATACATGGATCGCATCACACCTCCCACGCTCTCCGCTTATGTAATGTCAGCCACGCGTGGAGAATGGAGCGCACGTATGAGTGTCTATGTGGATGTATTTATATCCAGACTGGGATTGAGGGAACGGTGACTCACTCTCTTTGCTCTTTATTTTTACCCCACAATCTGCCCACCCACCCATCGCCTGTTTCCAAGAAGAAGAAGAAGAAGAAGAAGAGAAATTTTATTAGTTTAGACTTTTCCCAACAGTAGTGAGAGTGATGTTAGAAAATCACTTCATCTTGTGCTCTCAAACCAATATGCTTTCCTAAGACTGATGTTAAAACAAATATGATTAGATAAATCAGCCTCCTCTAGGATCATTTTCTAACAGTATACCGACACGTACACCAAACTTTCTAAGCACTGTGGCCTTCAATTGCTGGATTTTAAATTGTAGATATCAAATCCAAATAATGACATAAACCTTCAGCTAAAATAAATCCTCGGCCAAATGTTTTTCTTTGTGCTTTGGGATTGTTCAAACATTAAAAGCTGGCAGTCCTCTCCAAATGATATCACTGTCAGAAGTAAAACTCAAAGCTTCAGATTTAACACCTCCCACTGTGACTTTTAGCGCTGGAAACCAATGCAATGTTTTATATTTTTACCTGCCATTGTTCCAATATGTCTTCTTTTCTGACCAGGGCTAAGTATGGGCAGATTCCTGTTTATGTCATTTTTTTAAAAGGCTTTAATGATTAAATGCTGAGAAAACACATTTAATGTTATGTAAGAAACCATCATGATATAAAAGATAGAAACTTTTTAAAAAAGGTGCAGTGCGTAGAATTCTTCTTTGTTTTTGGGGTTTATACTATTGAAGTTAGCCGAAGTGAAGCCTCTGATTAACTAACTATTTACAGTGAAACTGAGAATCCCCAGACACATACAAAAGGGTACTTATTTGAGGGATGTAATGAACAAAGAATTGACTGGCTCTAATGATTAAATGCGGAGAAAAGACATTTAAAGTTATGCAAGAAACCATCATGATTTAGAAAAACACCTTCCAGACTTTTAACGGTGCAGTGCATATAATTCTTTTTTGTTTTTTTGGGTTCTTACTGTTGGGGTAAGCCAGAGTGAAGCCTCTGATTAACTATTTACAGTGAAACTGAGACTTCACAGGAACAAACAAAAGGGTGCTTCTTTGAGTGATGTAATGAACCAAGAAATGACTGGCTCTAATTATTAAATGTGGAGAAAACACATCTAGCGTTATGCAAGAAACATCATGATTTAAAAAAAAATCCTTACCAACTTTTAAAAAGGTGCAGTGCGTAGAATTCTTCTTCATTTTTTGGGGTTCTTACTGTTGGGGTAAGCTGAAGTGAAGCCTCTGATTAACTATTTACAGTGAAACTAAGACTCCCAAGATACAAACAAAGAAGTGCTTCTTTGAGGGATGTTATGACCCAAGAAATGTCTTGCTCTTGTGATTAAATGTGGAGAAAACACATCTAATGCTATGCAAGAAACCATTATCATATAAAAAAGAAAACTCCTTCTTTACTTTTAAAAAAGGTGCAGTTTGTAGAATTCTTCTCCTTTTTTGTGTTCATAAAGATAAAGTAGACCAAAGTGAAGCCTCTGAATAAATAACTATTTACAGTGAAACTGAGACTCCCCAGATACAAACAAAGAGATGCTTCTTTAGGTGATGTGATGAACCAAGAAATGACTTGCTCTAATGATTAAATGTGGAGAAAACACATCTAATGCTTTACAAGAAACCATTATGATATTAAAAGCTCTTCTTCTTTTCTCGTGTTCATAAAGTTGAAGTAGGTCAAAGTGAAGACTCTGATTAACTCACTATTTGAGACTCCCACAAAAAAAGAAAAGGTGCTCCCTTGCAATGAAACAAGAAATAACTGTTTCATATAGAAAACATAGAAAGGGTGGATTTCACTTTGTTTTTAAACTGAACACACAGCTGCTTCTATAAGGTTACTAATTGGACTTTGAACAACCCAGCTCACAGAAAAAGAAATCTTTCCAGGAAGAGGTTTATCACTAACAGCTGGCTTCACCAGAATTACTGAGAAATTGGCCGTAGCTCCAAGGGACATTCTGTATATCGCCGTCACACAATGGCTGATGGGTTCTGAGACTGCTTCCAAAAGCTATCATCCACATGTAAGATTCAAAGACTCTTAAAAAACAAAGGCCCGGATTTTGTGTGACTAATCAAACATTACTCCCTGGAGTTGGAGAAATAGTCAGAATATATTTCTAACAATTTGTGTTTAAGGGCATGAATTTCCTTTTTGTGTCGGCTACAGTTTAAATCTTTAGTTTAATTTTTGCTTAGTTTCTGTTGGAAACATGTTGCTGGCAAAATTATTCCACACATTTCCACAGTTGTCAGGGCTTTCAAGATTTTTTTAAAGAAATTCAATCATCTGTGATCACATTCATTTTAAACTTAAGAGTGACGACTTTCCCACAGAGTAATCATACAGTGAAGTACACTCAATCCCCTCCCCACTCTGCCGATGACGAGACCCGATCAGATTTGGTGCATAGTGACTATTTTAAGAGACTGCAGTCAGCACAATCCAGCATTATGTTTTATTACATAATGCTACACCTGCTGAAACTCTCTCATCCGGTGCTCAGACACCTGCAGGCTCCATTCACACCTGCCAGCTCATCACTGTCACATTCCCACTCACTACAACCGCACTAATCAGCATTTACCCACAAACTAACGCTGTAGTGGAAAGGTCAGCGTCCCGGCCGGCAGACCGAGCGTAATGGCGGGATGAAAGTCGTCCTGTCCCCTCCTTTCATTTAATGAAAGTCACAGGATGGCAGACCAAGCCATAATCAGCAGTGACATCTCCATGGGGGCTTGTTACTGCCATAGACCCCATGTGCTCTATCAAAATGTCAGAGATCCAGGCCCTGCAGGAAGGCTGAGGTTCAGACAGGCAGGCCTGGAGAACAGCTGATAAGGGTCCACCGTTGTGCCCTCCATCTTGAAGAATGCCATCCTTCCTGTCAGTGGCATTTAACTTGATGAGTATGTGTTGAACAGAGGCGAAGCAGAGAGGGGGCCAGGGGTGGCACAGACCCTCATTCAAGATCAGACTCCTCAATGTACAACAAGAAATGACCAACAAAGGAGGAGGATGCAAATCTCTGCTAATTGGTTCCTACTATTAATGCTACCTTAGGCTATGCTCAACTACTGTACCGATAGCTAGCAAACTTGCAAGAAATGATGGTACTAGAAAGAGCTACACATCTGCATAGAAACTGCACATTGCTGAATGCAGAGGAAATCTTCACGCAGGAAGACAGGTAAATCTTTTATCCCTCTTAGAAGCCCCAAAACACAAACTGCATATTAAATAAACCCTGGTGTGACTTATACTCCAGACTTTACAGGTATCAAAATGGAGGAGTTATCAAGTCAAGCTTTATTTATAAAGCACATTTAAAACAACCTCAGTTGACCAAAGTGCTGTACAGTTGTTAAAATACAATACAATCTAATCATACACAAATATAACAATAAATAAAACAATAAAATAATAGTAAGAGCTCAATATAGGAAATAAAAAAAGTAATAAAGTAAAAAGCCAAGGATTCTTGCTTAGCTGGGACTGAACGCCAAGCAGAAAAGATGGGTTTTCATTAGTGTTTTGAAATGCTCAACAGAGCTGCTGTGCAGCTCTTACCTGGAAAGGTAGGCTGTTCCACAGCTTTGGGGCCACCACTGAGAAGGCTCTATCCCCACGAGTAGAGAGTCTGGACCAAGGTACTGCCAGGAGCAGCTGGTTAGATGACCTAAGTGCTCTGGAAGTATTGTGAGGCTGTACAAGGTCTGATAAATAAGATGGTGCCAGACCATTTAAACACTTAAAAACAATTAATAAGACCTTTACATGGATCCTAAAGTTAACAGGCAAACAGTGCAAAGATGCAAGGACAGGACTGATGTGATCCCGCCGTTTCTTTCCAGTCAGCAGGCGGGCGGCTGCATTTTGGGCTACCTGTAGACGGCGCAATGCTGACTGGTCGAGACCAACAAACAAAGAGTTACAATAATCTAAGGGTGATGTAACAAAGATGTGAATAACTCTCTCTAAATCATTTCTGGGAAGATAAGCCTTTACTTTTGCTAATAGTCTTAGCTGAAAGTTATGTAACAATCAACCCCTGGATATTTTTTGTAAATAAAGAAAAAGGGTGTGGAGACCAAAACTGTTTTTTGGGCCAGGCTGTTAAAGTGGGCAAATTTAACATGGGTCTAATAGGCTCTCCTTGGCTTTTGGAACCAGCCTCAAGTGGACACTTAAGGAACTGCAGCTTGTGAACATATTGTATTACTGGAGGTTGCTGCTTGGCCATGATAGAGAGGCAGAAATATCTCTTAAATATTTTCCCTTTAGATGGCAAGAGCTGAAATGTCAAACCTGAGAATTCAAATTTGTCAAATCAGCTTGTCGTGTCCACTTTTGATACAGTAGGTGTTAGGAAGATGCAAAGTAACCACAGATAGGTCTGATATGACTTCAAAGAAATGTCAAATAAGAACAAAGACATTCAAAAGGCAAGTAGAACTACCTCACAAAGACACTGTGTGTGGTTGTTTTGTGTTTCTCGTTTGTCTGATCTCTTGCTCCCACACATGAGAGCTGTGAAGCCTTATTTCATATTTGATCTTGACTGCAGACTAGCTGAAGTTACACTAATGTCTAATGTTGAAGTATTTAAGTTTATAATTTGGTATTTATTTGTGAAGCTGCATTGTTAATATGACTGTGTATAGCTCTTCTAAGTGTTATCATTGGAGCAGGGCATGTTTTAGACTACCTTCAAACATTAGTGCCACCCTTCTGTAAAAGCCTTGACCTCCCCCTCCCCTTGAAAAGTTTCTGAACCTGCCGTTACATAACTGTTCTGGAAGAATGTCAACTCAGACAGAGCGCTCCTGAAGAGCAGGGGCGACAAACGTTTTTACGGTGGGGATCCATTATTGATGAGGACGAGGCTTGTTTATAGCACAACTCATTTGGATCAAGAAGGCAGCCAACACTGTGCAGCACTAACAGCACATTACATAACAGAGCGCTGAAGTGGGAGAAGGTGGAAATCCTTTAGTGTTGTGTTTGAAAGGCATCCGACATGCTCAGTGTGTGCAGCGTGATGCTATCTGAGCTGTGAGACATGCCAGCTCTCATCATCACACTGTGTAAAACGTGTCACTCTCAGACACACACATCACATCTGATGGAGATTCTTATCACGACGCCACGTCGCTTTGTCCTTCTGAAAGGAAAGGGAGAGAAATACGACCAGAGAGGGAACAAAGATAGTCTCTCTTCCTAAAAGGCATCATAAAGTCTGCTGCATGATTTCCAGGACATTTCACATCTTTCCAGTTTTCCTGAGGAAATGCTCAGAGTCAGACACACAGATGGTTTATCACAGGGTTTACTGAGATATCTCAGTTCTGTGGAAAATGTATGACAGCTGACTTTTTTTCACTCAGT
Organism: Notolabrus celidotus; assembly: GCF_009762535.1. NCBI lineage: Eukaryota > Metazoa > Chordata > Actinopteri > Labriformes > Labridae > Notolabrus > Notolabrus celidotus. Next base: position 25,581,024 of record NC_048287.1, on the reverse strand, counting down.
GTTTGGAAGTGTGGACACAATCCACTTAGGTCAGAGATTATTTAGATTAGGAGGCTTGTAGTAACATGCTTTAGGATTAGATTTATATCAGAAGTTATGAAAAAAGTATAGTTAAAGCAGTCTCTCTGTTTGTTGTCAACTACATCCAGAGAGAGGCTGCTGCTTCCAATCTGAAACCCTTTGATTGAGCTTATTTCTGGAGACCCTTATGACAAATATCTTTATGTTCTGTATTACAAAACATCTTCATATCTTTCTGCACAGAGAAGAAGAGTAAAGCAGACGTATAACTTATAAATAAAAGTCCTTAATGGATGTTCACCTACCTCTATTACATGTTGAGCTGGAGCAGAGGACCTCAGCAATAGATTTGTTTGTCACAGTTTGGAGAAACCAGGAGGAGGACCCCTAATGTGGACTTAAATAAAAGTCTTTAATAAGAAGAAGAAATCAACAAAAAACGTACTTAAATCACACAACACATTCAACATAATAAACCGACACAAAAGGAAGGAAACACAGAGACTAAATACTGACAGGAGCAATCAGACACAGGTGAGACAACGAGACACAGGTGCAACCACTCAGCACACAATCAAAAGGAGGGAAAACACACAAAGACAGGAAGTAAGACGTGACCAGACACTGCCACAAACTAAAACAGGAAACTCTTCTCCACACACAAGGAATACAACAATGACAGTTTCCCTTTATGAAGTATAATATTTTTTGAAATTTAACTCATTAGTTTCTGAAAAAGTTTTTCTGGAACCAAATAGTTGCAGCCCCTCTGTTGGTAATGGTGACTCAACCTAACTTTAGATTATCCTACAAAGTTATGGAGTTGAGGCGGGCCTTTAGTCTCCTGGCAAACAGCTACAACTCTTCCACCTGTCAGTCAAGTAACCACACCCCTAATTATGCAAATGTGTAAATACATTCTGGCCTTCATTCAATGATATTAAATCATATGTAGCTCTAGTGAATGTTCAGACCGGAAGACTACTGCTGTTTTTTCAAAACCGCCTACTATACTTACTAGCAGTACGTACTGATTTGGCCAAAATTCAGTATGTATGTGAACAAGAGCAAAATCTGCAGTATGCCAAATCTCCCCGGATGTTGTGGGAAAACTTCTCAGTATGGACCAGTCCCCCTTGCGTAGTTTCCCATAGTGCAAAGCGCTAACGTTCAGCTTCTTCTCTTTACTTGTTTTTTGACAGGGGAACTCAGTTTTTAGGTGCTGTGGAAATTATTGAATTCCATATAAACCACTTCTTAACTTTTTAAATCATAAGTGAATGCTAAAGAAGCACTTTCGCTAACAACTTGGTCGTTGTTTACTTCCACTATCCGAAACCGGAAATCCAGCTATGCCTGACCCAGCATACTGCAGACCAGATCCAACAGAACAGTCATACTACATACTACCTTCAAGTAGTATGCAGGACTTGTTGCATACTACATTTATAGGTAGTATGTAGCAGGCCGTTTCGATAACAGCCAACATTGACGGCAGTAGTTAAACTCTCCTCTCTGTTGCTCATTAGCTCACCCTCTTCCAGCTGCATGCTCCGGGGCTGTCATTGGTTAATCAGCGGTGGCTATCTTAGTTTAGTCTAATCATTAGTTTTAAAGTTTTTAACCTCTGATTGTACCTGTTTTAACTGACTTTGTGTAACATTATTTCAATGGTTGTAACATTACTTTTAATTGTTGTCTGTTTTTAATTGATCATCATTCTTTTAGGGTTACATCTTTTATTTGCTTGTCATGCATTTTAATGTTTCTTTTATATGCTCGTCGTCATTGTTAATGAGGGCTTGCTCTCAATGATTTTTGAGTTTAAATAAAGATAATAATAGTCTCTCATCCAATAGCACAGTGGCACACCCTTATTTGTGCACACCCCTCCATCTCTCCATCTCTGCTTGGTCTCTCTGCAAAGTCTTTAGTTTTCATCTGGTCCTAGAAAGTCATTAGCCACCACCACAACCACCTGTGTCTGGACTCCATGGGGGATTTCTTCTGCTGCCAAGATCGGACATCCTATACGCTCATGAAATATCCCCAGAGAGTCCTTACAGCAAAGATCTTCTGTCACGTTATGTTATTCATTAAGTTCTAATAAATAACATTTCATTCTTCAAATCTTGTCTCTCCTGATTGAAATATTGATATCTTGCTCTGGCGCAATCAGTGCAATATATCAGCACTCAATGAGGCGGTATTTTGTCTTCACATGTCACACTGGGGGAGATGAAGACACACCGTCCATATTAATTAACGATCAATTGTTGACATTGTTTGGATCTTTAAAACCCTAATCAGATTGGCTCATACAACATCTAATAGGCTGGGGCAGCAGGTCAATCTTTTTTTTCACACATATTTTCCTCACACATCGCTTTATACTGATGCGCAGTGACAAGGTGAACCTTCCCATCTGGTATTCCCCATGAGTTCCTACATCACCGGCCTATTTTTAATACTGACTGATGAAGCCTGGACTGTGCTTCTGTTGAACTTATGCAAGTATTTTTACACAAAGAAAACTGTCTTCACTGCAAGTATGATCAGAAGTAACAATAAGGGATGGATAACTCCTTTAATGACATGTTAAAGAGAATCTTGAAATCCACTTTACTATAACTGCTTGTATCATTCTTGTATTGCCAAAGTGAATTTCCTCTGACGATCTAAAGACACGTGTTTGGAAGATTGGTGTTTCATAACTGCTGTGATGGACTGGTGACATGTCCAGATGGACCTGAACTTTGAAAGACAACAGCCCCACTGGGACCCTGTGAAGAAAAAGCAGCAGGTAGACATGTCGGTACTAGATGGACAGATAGATAGATAATTACCTCCTGTCAGTCATCTGTACTATCACTTGAAATACACGTTACTTTGAGCTATTTTGGTGCAGATGTAGCCTTGAATATGTAATTTGTGCATCTGTCACTCTGGATAAATAACACTGAGTAAACCAATAAATCCTCTGCAGACCATCCCCTGTTTGCTTTTCAAATCATCCCCCGGTTTGGAGCCCCGGCCCTGTAAGCCGCAGGCCGTCACTCCCTCTGTGCCTCAGGTGAATAAAAGGCTAATGTGCTCGATTTAAAGGGATCATCACTGAGAGGATGGGATATTGACCGCATAAATGAGTGATGGGCTCTCTGACTGTCGTCAGTCCCAGTGGCTCGGAGGATGAATCACTGCGGGGATCCTGGAGGGGATGCAGGCAGAGCTGGACAGCATGAAGACACACAGAGAGGGGTGTGATGCTGCCCTCTAGTGGAATTCATGGAGAATAACAACTTGTGTGCAAGTTTTGGAAGACAGCAGATTCCACATGTCTAATGACTTTCCTAAATCCTGCTGGTTTGATGTTACTTGTCATTTATGTTCATCATCTTTGATAAAAATATACAGATACACCACATTTTTAATATCAGCTCTTTGATACTGTTGAGCTCATTGTAAAGAAACTATCAGCAACATAAGAGCTGAGATCTTTAGTTGTTGAGGTGAAGGAGATATAAAACTTGACCAGATCTTGGTGTCAGAATTTGTTGAAGGAAATTACAGATACCATTTTGGAACATACATGTGAATAAACAATATGTCATAAAGAAAATGTAAGATCATGTGCTCCAAATATTGAAGAATCTTACATTAATGATATGTTGAATGTGTCATTTTCACCTAAAAAACATTGAGGTTTGGTTTATATTCTCAGTTAACAAAAGATGTATTGATTTTTATTATTATTATTACTGTGCTTTGATCAGTTTAACATGTTAACACGTTAAATGGTTGTCAAAATGAGATGTAAACCCAAATTTCTGTCCAAGTTAGCATAGACTTTTTGAAGATGTTTGTGATCAGGACATTAGTACTGATAAGAGTTCTTTACTCTTTTAAGAGTAGGTTTAAAATTTTCCTTTTGATAAAGCTTATAGTTAGAGCAGGCTCAGGCTTGGACCAGCTTTTAGCTATGCTGATGTAGGCTTAGACTGCAGGGGGAACTGATACAGCGGGATCCCCTTTCTACCCTTTCTCTGCCTGTCACTTACTTTAACTCTTCCTGTCCCATTAAAGTTACTAACCATAGACCTTTCTGGAGTCCCTGTGCTCCCTTGCCTAGTAGGTTCCTCTGAGTCGCTGTCATAGACTTTCTTCCAGCTGCTATAGCTACCACCATCCGTCTCACCACTATCATCTCTCTCTCTTCATCTCCCTCTATCCCTCTGTCCAACCTCAACTCAGTCGAAGCAGATGTCTGTCTAACATGAGTCTGGTTCTGCTCGAGGTTTCTGCCTGTTAAAGGAAGTTTGTCCTTGCTACTGTAACTTGCTAAATGCTGCAAAGTGCTCTGCTCATGGTGGATTAAGATGAGATCAGACTGAGTCCTGTCTGTAAGATGGGACTGGATCTTATCCTGTCTTGATGTTGGGTCTTTGTTAATGATAGAACATAGAGTATGGTCTAGACCTGCTCTGTTTGTATATAATGTTTGTTGTGATTTGGCGTTATATAAGTAAAGATTGATTTATTGTTAGTAAGTGGTATGAGCACTAGTATATTACGGAGTATCTGCATCACTTAGCTGGATGTAAAAGGCCCAAAGATGAGATATGCACAGAAGAATTTGGAAGTGCAAAGGTCCCGCCCTTCATTCTTTGAGGGTTTTAAAGTCCCATATTTCAGATTTTCAAGGTTTCCCCATTCGCTGACTGAGTTCAAAGCCCTTGTTGTCTGGTGCTGGAGACAGAGGCAGAGAGTCAGGAGTGTGTGCTTGTGTTTGTCGCAGCATTCGTCACACGCGACCACTGTTAGCTGAGACAATAGTCCCTCATCAGAGCGTTATCATCAACACACCCAGCAGGAGTTTTCATATTGTTCTCAGCAGAGAGGAGAAGCAGGGGAGTGTGTGGAAGATATTCTGCAGAACAATGGAGGCTATTTTTTATGGCGATTATTTGAATATCAAAGGATGAAAGAAAGGAAGAAAGAAAGAAAGGAAGCTTGGTGACTTACAATGCCGGTTATATTAAGTTTTAGTGAAGTTCCTGTAATCTTGAGTTATACTTTTAAGAGAAATGTGTCTCTGACGTCCAATAAATCGAAATAAATCTGCAGACGGAGGCCACTTCAACAACTTTTGTTGGACAACCACCAGCTACTTTTTCTGTGCAAACTAGAGGCTGACACTCAAACAAACATGAACCATTACTGCCATATTCCTCTGATCCTGGGGCGGCAGCAGCTCAGTCCATGGGGGCTTGGCTTGGCAACTGGAGGGTAGCTGGTCCAAGTCCCAGCATGGACAAAGTTTGGCAAGTGGACTGGTGGTTGGAGAGGTGCTGGTTCACTTGCCTGGACCCCCAACTGCTCAGGGTGTGCTGGTTGATGGCAGCATCCTCACTCTGACATCTCTCCCTAAGTGCATGTCCAATGCATGTTTGTGCATTAAATTGTATGTACACCAAACTGTGCGTGTAGCACGACAAAAAAAAAACACGAGTGGAAAAATTGAACTTCCACCCTGGGAATTAATAAAGTATGTTTTTTTTCTCTCTTTCTTTCTAAATATCAGACCGGTGCAGCTTGATACAAATAAATATGGTGTGCAGATAACTAAACAAAAAGCCCTTTTGTCCTTCAAATTACTCTAAATTTCCCTCTCCATACATTTTCAACCATTCAATTTTTTCAGTCAATACAAATACTATCTTTCTCATTACAAAAAAAACATGACCTCTCACCTTGATTTGCATTTATCACCTTTATAAAGTGTATTACCATCAGCTTTGTTTTTCTCTGACGTAGCCATTGAAGGCATTATTTTTGAAGCCAAAAACTTAATTCAACAAACCTATATTTGGAGTTACTGGAATTCTACAAAGACATCAAATGTTTGCCATTCTTCAGCCGTACACATACACAAGCCTCACTCAGATTTCATTGTGTAATCACTGTTGGAGAAAATGTCTATGTTTAGGATATTACAGTCAAGGAGGAAGCGCAGACAGACATCACAGCCAGACGGCAGACGCTACTCTGATGGAGCCTTGACTCATGTAGTGTTTGTGTGTTGCCTTTGTTTTATATACTGTACATTATGAGCAACTGAAGTCAAGTCAGCCCGCACAAAGGCGAGGTGAATAATGTGGAGTGATCTGCTGGGTCAAAAGACTTGGCCTGGGTCCAGTCATTGTTGAAGGGGGGTTCTTTTCAAAGCAAGCATGCAATGCCGTTGTCTGCACTTACGCTCAACTTTGGAGTATTTCCTGAGGAGGAATCAATGAGACAATAGCTGCGAGTGGCTTGGTGGTCAGCGTACAGGAGAGGTCAGGACATTTTACTGGACTGAATGTTTGGATATGCAAAGTGGCAGGAAAACAGTAAACAAACACGACAAACAATACAGTTTTCACTTTGACAGGCGTCTCCTTACAGTGTGGACACAATGACATAACAGAAATACCCAGTGAGTTTAGCACCACAGACCTCCTTTATAGGCCACATTCACAAGTGGACCTCAGGCCTCAGTCATTAGAGGCCTTATTTACTGGACCAGGTAACCAATCTGACTTAATTGTTTATATTTCTTAGCTTAATTAGCAAATGAAAAGACGATGGATGGAATTCTGGCGAGACATTAGTTGAAAAAACTGATGCAGCAGCAAATATTTGCCCTCAGTTAGTCTGAGATAGCAAAGTGGTTAGATATAATTTAACTCCTTACCTATCAAACACTATGAAACTGTAACATTAGCATGGAGTTACTTCATTGCTAACAGTAATGTTAGGGGAACAGATGAAATGCCATTTTTGGCACGTTAAGAGATTGTGAAGTTAAGAGGCGGGCTTTGAGCCTCCTAGTCAACAGCTACAGTGTTCCCGCCTGTCAATCAAGTCAGCTGTGCCTCTCATTGGAAGACTCGTAATCTCAATATCTTCTAAATTGCGTTAGAAAAAATTCTACCCCCCTACAGTGTGTGCCTATCAAGAAATGAGCTATTCAGACTACACTCGTCTTTTGTACCAGGCTGTAAACATGTTTATTTCTGCTGTAAAGATTGGCTTTTTTTAATTGGTGTGTATGTGACTTCCAGTACTTCTAGAGCCACCCTCAAGTGGATCCTTGATGAACTGCAGTTTTTAGCACTTCCGCATTGGACTCATATTTTTGGACCAGACGTTGCCGCTTGGTATTAAGGAACATTCCTTCATTATGTTTTATTACATGCTTCTTTGACTGTTGGTCACACTTTGGCTCTACTGAACTGAAGCTACAACAAAATTTAGCAAGCTGGCTCAGCTGAATTTTCTATAAGCGGTTTTACAACTAACTGGTTTTTTAAACTAGTTAGCTGTTTGTCTAGCTAACTACAATTACTACAATTACTAAAAGTGAACAATTTACAAGCTGGTTATTGAGACAAGTAAGCTATTTGGCTAGCCAAGTAGCTAAATACAGCTACTACTATATATTTTTTTTAAGTTATGTTTTTGGGCTTTTTTGCCTTTACTGGATAGGACAGCTGAATAGAGACATGAAATGTGGGGAGTGGAGGGTGGGGGAAGACATAAGGCAAATGGTCAGCTGGCCGGGAGTTGAACTGGTGACCTCTGCGATGAGGACTGTAGATAGATTCAGTAGGTAATGCAGGGAGGCTAGACTTGGATACAATAACAAGTAATGACAAATATACTACAGATAAGTTGATGGTATGCTAGCCAAACAGATAACTTAGCTGGCTGGTTGTTTGTTAGATTTTTTTGTGAGCAAATAATGCTAATTCAGGGTTCTACTTTTGTGTATAGATTATTCCCTGCAAAATTAAGTGGTATTCAAAAGCTTCGGGAGTCTCGTTCTATTAGCCATCTATCCAAAATTGCTAAAATTTCCATGAGCAGAATTCAGAGTCCGACTGTCGACAGACGGCGGTGATTCAGAGTGATTTCAGGTCACATAAGGGCATAAACATTATTGTCTAAGCCGTCAGTACTGTTATACATTTTTTCTCAGTTTAACAAACACTCATAAATACCAAAAGCCACGTTCCCTGGCCTCTTATGAAACACTTCCTGCCCTCGTAGCAACCACTGACCTCTTATCAGCCCCGTTCAGCCTCCTTCAGGTTATAAAACCAGCATCCAGAGCTGCTGATGAGTGGAAACCAGAGGCTCAGTCACAGACTCATTAAAGAATGAAATAACAAAAACAAGGTGATAACAGCTCAAGACCTTTGTCCTTGTAAATGTACAAGCATGGTTACATTCCATCACAGTTATTCATAGCCCCCCCCCTCTCCTGCTTATCACAGCATTATAAACACATTAGACAGCAGAGACAAGTGGCTGCAGAGGTTTGGATGTGTTATGCAAAGAAAACCTTGAAAAAAGGGCTGGCAGTCAAATTCCTTCAAGCCGGGGAGGAAAGCACATCACAAGGCTGGAATAAGAAACAAAATGTCAAATCAGATACGAGAATCAGCAATTGTGTCTGAGACTGAATTGTGTTAAGTTCAGTCACGGAGTCAGCACAATCAGAATGCTTTAGGAGGTCCTGCCCTGTCATTATAACCATGAGGCATCACGTACTGCAAGCTTTTTTGGGTATCATACCACCAAACGAAAACACCAACTTCCTCTCCCCCTCGGGCAGACAAAACAAAACCTCTGCTTCTCCTAAAAAAGGTTTCAGCAAAGAGCACGTAGAGCAAAAGCAAAAGAGCCTGATTGTCTCATATTTGTGCCAGCAGGGCAGCAGCAGCAGCAGCGTGGAGGCCTCCTGTGTGATGATCCGACCCGGTGCCACCAGGAGACGAGCCGTGACTCGAGATGACGCCTCTCGCCCCGAGGACAATAGAAGCACAGAATAATAATTCATTCACAAACTGAGCTCTGTGGTGCCAGCTTGATGCTGCCTCTGATAGCATTCACAGAGCAGAAACACTAAGTAAGTAATACTAATGAGTTTTTTATGTGCAATTATAATTGAGCAGCCAATTTGGATTTATAACAAAATAAATCATTTGCAAGATCAAAGCCAAGAGGGCAGATCTCTGAAGGGTGGAAGTACTTCAGCTGGATCGTCAAATAATTATTATTTCAGGTTTACACATTTTGATACACCGCACATTTTAAGAGTCTATATTCTCCAACTTTAAGGCAGTTTTTGGAGATTTCAGTTTTCATAATTCTGTCTTTTTGATCCAGATCATTAGACTTTATAGACATGCATGTTCCTCTGAGAATGAATCATAACAACATGGATGTTATATTCTGTAGCAGTCCACTAGCAAGAACCCCGCCACACAAGGATATGAGTTTAAACATTTAATGAAGTATTTGTGCATAGTGTGGCCCAGCAGAAGGAGACTCAGGATGGGGGTTCTGTCTCAACGTTATCCTGTAGGACCTGATCTTGACCCAGGCTGAACCTGGAATTAGACAAGGACATAGAAGAAGCGAGCACATGTTGAGTAGAAGGGGATGAAGAAAAAGGTTAATTGAAGAAGGGTAAGAAGAGGGAGGGTGGGTTGAAGAATCAGGAGTAGGAGTAGGCTAGCTAAAGTAGGCTTCTCAGGTGATTGAGGGTGGGGTTTGGGTGTGGTCCTGCTCCTGAATTTAAGTTAACACCGCTACCTCATTTAATTAAATTTTGGGACAATTTTTGGTTTGACTTTGTTGAAATTTGGGTCATTTTTTGTGTTCTTTTAGAATGATTTGTAATAACTTTATTTTACTACCAGCACCACAATCATTTAACATTTTCTATTTCCCAATACTTTTGTTCACAACCAAATACGCGCAAGACTGATGTCATTCTCATCAGCATCAAGCTCTTACTTGTACAGTAAATGAACACATTAGCATACTTAACATAAGAGATCATCAGCATAAAAATTGTCTCTTTCTTTTAACGTATCTTTAATAACTACAAGATCTACTGCAGGTAGGTGTCAGAAAAGTCAACTATATGTCAGAAACAGCCTTTTTTTTAACATTTTCCTCCGCTTTTAATCTCAATGAGTTATGCATTATACTGTTAAAGAAGACACAATTTGACTTTTTGTTAAGAAATAACAATACTTAGACATGTACAGGACACAATCCCCAAAGACATGAGTTACTATTTTGTCCACAGGGGACGCAATAATAAATGCAACCTAAAAGTTCCTTACTGGGGCTTTAAAATTGTCACATTTTTCATGCTAGCATGCCAATGTTAGCATTTCGCAACAACATTGTAGAGGTAGTAATTTTGACTCAGTCAAAGAAGTTGAGCAGTGGCTGCAAAATGAAGCCAGAGTCCAAAGTAAGGTTCCTAATATTCATCAGTGATCACTCAAACAATGAAACTGCACAGAAACTTTAACTTTCAAACAACTTCAGTGGATTATTGTTTGAAATAAGATACTGGTATTGTACTAAGTACTGCAGCTGCTTCCAAAACCTTTAAAGAGACGTCATAAAGATGTCTGATAACTTTGCTGAAAGCCCCCGCAGTACAAACTCTGGCCTTGACTTTTAAAACAAAAGTTCAGCTAATCAGGAAACATTTTCTGTCCTTGGCCAAAGTATTTGATTGTTCTTTTACCTTGATACAATTAGTGGAAAGAGGAGGAAAGTGAAGGAGAGTAGAAAGTAAAAAGGCAAACTTAAATGAAAAGGAGAAGAGGTGAGAGACGTTAACCCACAAGGACACAGAGGCAGACAGAGGGACCGATGTATTCACAGGATGACAACACAAATGCAGGAAGGCCACGGAGACGTGAAACAGCACTCCTGAGCGATTATACTGCAAAAGATTTTTATTTCAACCAACTGTTGAGTATGTACAGGAGAACAATTTGTACATAAATAGGCAATAGTTATAAATATCAGCGGTTCAGCTGGTACAAAATTAAAAAAGAACTTAATGTACATTATCTACAAGTGCCACTTTGGGTTTTTGTACAACATTGTCTCTTGTTGGATTGTCCGTATCGTCCATTCACACGTTTTCTGAGCCGCACCGCTCACGCAGTCGCAGCAGGTACACAGTATGTGTCCGGGGGGAAGATGTGGCATTTTGGACGACGGTGGACTGAGGGGGCGGCTTTAGATATGAGCCTATGAAAGAGAAGGATTATTGAGCTGCAGTGTGATGGTGTGTGTTTTTGTCTTAGAGTCTACAGGGGATTATTAGTTGCTGGGTGTCTCCTTAAATATTGCAGTACACACATACACACACACACACTCACACACACACACTGTCATCAGCCACTTAGACGGCGGCTGAATCACAGAGCCTGGAGCGGAAAAAACAATATTCACTATGAGTGATCATGGCACTGGGTGTGAATACTCCGACTGTGTGAAAACAAAAACACTCTGCGGTGGTTTGTTTGTTCGTATCAGCTGTTTGAATCACGTTTATCATGTTGCACGCTCTTCTTCCGGTGGAGGTTTTTGTACACTATGGCTATATACAGCTCTGGATGTACAGTAAGTGCACTAATCTAACATCTTCAGTCCAGTTCTTGCAGCTTCATTGGCAGAAAAGTCATTTCTAACACCTCAAATTAAAAGGTTTCCATCACGTTATGTAAGACATCGCTCAGTGGACCGCTTTCAATTTCATCCTCAAGCTTTCTGACGCTTCAGGGGTCCAAAAAAGAGAACGTGAACAACCCCTCCAAAGAAAGTAATAAATTAATATCCTATTATAGTACACACATGGATACAGCACCAACAATCACACCACACGTGTCCTATGAAGCGCGCACACACGCTCACACACATGTAAGAACATGCAGAAACTGCCCCACGAGCAGCTTCAGAGATTTCATTGCTATGACAGCAGGTGAGTCATCAGCAGCAGCTCACATTTGGTCCCTGAAATTGAGCTTAAACATTCAAACAGGTAGAATGGACACCGAGCAGAGCGATCAGTGGATTAAAAAGGTTTTTTATCTAACGACACTCTTTGATCTAGGGGCTAAATTTAGTCTAGAAAACATTATTGGTTAAATGTATCAAAACACTCTGTACACACTCTGTTTCACCGTGTTAAAATCCACAATCATCTTCCAAGCAGTCAGTCCATCTCTTAACTCCTGTGCAATATCGCCCTCTTGTGTGCTGAGCTGGGACTGAAGGTGAGTTGTGTCAATTACATAACTCTCATAAATACACAGCGGTTATCTTTAGAGCTACAAAACCACACAGCACACATGCTTAATATCTCAAATTTCATTTTCATTTTCATCCAATTCTCATCAGCTGTGGTTTTTAGGAAGTTTAGGGGGAGTTTGATACCAAAGCCAATGTGCAAATGTCTCTAAAAAAGGAATAAAAGGAAGAAATCATGGCTGTGATATCAATAAAATGAGACAAAGATGATAAATAAAGCTAGAAAGTGAGCATTACTTTGGCATTACAACCTAACTCTTCTCACCCTGCATTAGAGCTGAGCACAAGAGAGTGCTTCCAACTTATGAGCCGAGTAATGAGCATTAAACTTAAATAAACACCAGTGTGTCTTACTCTTCTTCATCGTTTTCAGATAATGCAGTAGCTCCGAGCACATTCTGAGCACTTTACTCTTTACAGTGTCTGCTATTACATGTTTTTTAACGCTGGGCTGGGTCACACCAGAGAAGTTTGATCGCACACGGTGCTAAAACAAGGCAGATTAATCTCAGTGCAATATGCAAAGTTTAACTTAAGGAACATGGGTTAATAAATAAATCCAAAAAAGAAAAGAGGGAGCCATAGAAGAATGGCCGTCCGAGCAGCAAAATTAGTCCATCTAGGTGGCTTTCAACGGGGGGATTTATGTTGTATCAGTGCAGGTAATGTTAGTAAGCGAAGGAAGGCTGGGTTCCATCGTTATAACTAACAATCTGCACCAGGACTCACAGACACGGGATCGTTTGTCTGAAGAAACGTCACAGCTGACTCTCAAGCAGCAAAACACATTTATCATACCGTTATATCTTCAACCCTGAAATACAAGACCCTGATCCTGATCTCATGCACACCAGACCTGGACCGAACTGGCTCAATACAAACTGAAACAGTCTGCTCGTCCAGGCCTTTCTCTTTCTTCTTTTAAAGGAATAGTTCACCATTTTTGGGAAATTGACTGATACCACTTTTATATCTGATCCATAAACATGAAGCTCACTCAGTGGGCTTACTTTTTTTTTTTTTTTACTGCAAAGGCCCTTCGGTGCACGGCATCCTCACTCTCTCATCCTCTTATTTCCCATCCTTCGTCACTCTCACAGTGATTCAAGACAAATGCCGAAGTAAGAAAATCTCAAAAGTTAGTGGTAAGCTTAGCTTAGCACCAAGACTGGAATCAGGGATAGACAGGTAGCTAGGTTCTGCAAATGAGTAACAAAATCTGCATACAGACGCTTCTGATCCGCAAAAACTAGGACTGTCAAGCAATTACAATGTAAGACGAGTCTGTACTGCAAAATTTTGCAGAACCTTCCATTGGAGCATTTTTAAAAGCAAACTTTTCATTCAGTGGGAGAAGAACTGTTTGAACAGCTGACCTCATGCCGTCTACAAGGCGTCAGTAGACAGTTGTGTGCTCAGTCATGTATTTGGTCAAAGAATCACGTGAAGTGTGACTCATCTTTGTTGTCACCCAGCTGAGTTAAATACTTCATTCTGATTGGTCAAAACCCTGTAACAATGGTAATTAATTCTCAATAGCAAAAGCTAAGCTGGGGACAACCTGATCACACACGTCATATCAAATCAACCCACAGAAAGGAGTCCCGCTTATTTCACCTCAGCCTGTTCACACTGTGGCAAAAACTTTAGCTTCCATCTGAGGCTGGTTTTGAGAGTGACAGACATCAGGCACAGATGTGAGAGCAGCCTTAGGAGCCCGGACTATCTCTGATGGGAAAAGTGGAACAAGAACTATCCGCTTTACATCGGGTCCTGCTCACCCTGTTGAGGTTCTAATCAGCATAACCACATTTTCCCTTACTCAATATCTTTACAGGTTTAACACTAATTCAGGATATTGTAACAGACTTTTTCTTGATTCAGAACAACCGCTTTGCTAAAAACCCAGAAGTAGTCCGGCCTAGGAAAGCTGCAAATATCGTTTTTTCTACTAAACGTCATAAAGAACGTCTTTATAACACTTCTTTGTCGTTTCTTCATCATGCTTGGCTAGCCGTCTCTCCCTGTTTCCAGTAGTTATGCTATGCTAACTATCTCCTTGTAGCTTTAGATTTACTGTGCAGACATAAGAGTGGCATCATGTTCGCTTACTCTAACACTAGAAAATGAGTCAGCATATTTCCTTGTGAGTCTAAATATTCCTTTACCTTTAGCTCTCGTTGGCACTCAAAGAATCAATATTTCATCACGACAAACCAAACGTAGCGCTGATGCTGGTTTTCTCCTCCATGATTTCACACCTCTTAGGCAAAGAGCCTCTCCATCAGTTACAAAGTGCAAAATTTAAAGCTGCATCTCACTCACGAGTGGAGCTTTAAAACCATTTACGGGAGAGGAATGATCGTTATGATCTGTACTTGAACGCTGTGGAGAACAAGAGGTGAGGCTGATGTCTAACACTGAAGAACAAGGTTGTTTTTTGCTGATGAACACTGTTTGATCGCCACTCCTCGTCGCTGCACTGTTGTTCTCACGCTGATCACCAAAGAAGGTCATCAGATCACCATAACAGATCGTCACTTTGCTGTTTTTTTATTTTTCCCAACAAGTGCAACAGAAAGCCTTCAAGAGTCAGTGGCCACAAAGGCGTCTGGATGTCCAGAGAAGGCTGTTGGCACGAAGAAGTGATGAAGCTCCGGAAACACACAAGACATGGCTTTCAAGTTCAGAAGCTGAGCACGGCGCCTTCTCTGACAAGCAGTACTGCATTGAGTTTCCTCTGAAATGCAGTGTGATTGTGGCAGTAACCGAGCAGAAACACTGGGTGGCGCTCTCTTTTTCTCTCTGCTGCATCCAAAAGGTCCAGAGAGCCATATCTGCCTCCTCTCCTTCCACAAGCTCGGCCACTTTTGAGCATCTAAAAGTCTCTGATTGGCTCGATTCTTCTTCCCGCTCTTTCATCTCGGCGTCTGTCCTTTATCTCGACGAGCGGTTCTTCTTCACAGTGTGGCCAGGATTCTTGAGAAGGAGATGATGACGGAGAGGGTGGTCTGACCGACGCCGAACACCAGAGCCTCCAGCGGTGCCATGTCCTTCCCTGCCACGCGGTACACCCCCGCCACAGCCGCGCCTGAGGGGGGGGAAAAACACACACGAGCAGCGTTAATACACAAAGCGAGTAAACAGATGGGCAGGCGCACAAACACAGCTGTCTGTCACGGCCTGTCACCATTACTGCAGACTGCCCGCTCACACTGAGGACAAACTCAGCCTCCCACATATTCTCCATCCTTCAGTGAAGCCTCCGGCCGCGAGTCAAGTATCCTGCACTGAAGTTATTTTTTTTGGGAGCCAGTGTTATAAAAAGATATTGGAGCGCTCATGTGTGGCTCCATGCAGTGAGCGGGGACAGCAGTTAGCACACGGCCACCACTGTGCTCACTCGCCATTCTTTCTACACCAGTTCGTTTCCATGACAATTGGCCCATGCCGCATATGGTGAGGACGAGTGTCACAGACAGACACAGAAGAAGCTTTCATGAATCCCTCTTTCTTTGTGCTGTTTAACTGTTTGTTAGTTTAAAGTCTGTTAGGAACATGTTTGTAAAAGATGATCTGTCCACTGGCCAAGTTTTAACACAGGGATACACAATGTAACATTTCAAAATGTGTTATCTTTGTGTATATTTTAGATTGATTTTGGCCTTTCCTTGGTTTGAAGAGACAGCTGAGCGGATGAGGAGAGAATGGGGATGACGAACTATACGTACGAAGGTCAGGGTCGAATCCTGAAGCCAAAGAGAGGAGGCTCTGCTTCTGTATCCACGTCACCTGCTCTACTGAGCAAGCTAACCCTCAATAAATCAAAATGTCACACTGGTGTACAAATGACTGATGTGACAGGGGTTGTGGGCTCAGAGTCAATAGTCTTCTCTCACTGATTGTCTCACATTAATCATAACCTGTCTTTGTTTTGAAGCTAGCTTGAATCTAAAATATGGGGTGATTCATTTGGCGAGCCCTGAAGTATCCCTGCCTTACACTCAGATTGATAAAGGTTTATTTACACAGCCTGTGACTATACTCTGTCGCAGAGAGTGTAAGGTTAGGAAGGACAAACCAGACTTAGCATACAGAGCAAATAAAACCAGACGTGACGTGGTGTGGCGTGGCACGGCGTGGCATGGCATGGCGTGGCATAGCATGACGTAACATGGCATGACGTAACATGGCATGACGTAACGTGGCATGACGTAACGTGGCTAGGCATGATGTAAAATGGCATGTGGTGTGGCGTGGCATGGCATGATGTAACATGGCATGACGTGACATGGCATGAGTGGCTTGACATGCCAAGGCTTTAATGATGTGACGTAGTTTTAATGGCGTAGCATGACCTGACTTATTGTGGCGTTGCGAGATGGGTCGTAACGCCATGTAACGTGGTGTGACATGGCATGACTTGACATGGTGTGTTGTCGTGATATGGCGTGTCACCTCGTGATGTGGCATGTCATGGCTGGTTGGGTTTTTGGCCTGATATGACGTGATTTGGCATGGTATGACATGACGTTGCACGACGTGGTGTGGCGTGGCATGACGTAACATGGCATGAGTGGCTTGGCATGCCAAAGCTTTAATGATGTGACGTGGTTTAAATGGCGTGGTATGACATGGTGTGGCGTGGCATGACGTAACATGGCATGAGTGGCTTGGCATGCCAAAGCTTTAATGATGTGACATGGTTTAAATGGCGTGGTATGACGTGGTGTGGTGTGGCATTGCGAGATGTGATGTAACGTGGTGTAACGTGATGTGTTGTGTAGTGATGTGGCATGTCATGGCTTGACGTGACAGGATATGGCGTGGCATGATAGGATGTGGCGTAAATGGCTCGACGTGACATAGCGTGGCGTGATGTGACGTGGCAGGACGTGACATGACATGGCATGACATGGCATGACATGACATGGTGAGTTGTGCCGTGAAGTGGCGTGTTGTAGTGTAGCGTGACTTGGAGTGACTTAAAGTGATATGATGTTTGCTCTGGATGTTAGTATTTGCTGGTAGTTGAGGACATTTTTAAAGCAAATGTTCAAACAGTAAAGAGGATTCTAAAAAGCTCTAAAACAAGTCAGGTTAGTTTCTCCTCTGCCATACTTTTTGATATATCAGAAGTCCCGCCCCTTCTTGAATTTGATTGGTCGGTGTAGGGAGACATTATATTGATGAGCATTGCAGCTTTCTGTAACTTGAACTATTGTCAGCATACAGTTCTGTGAGTGCAGCAACCATAACAGCTGACTCTTGGGGAAGTTTTGTGCTGAGGATGCTCAACTGCATTAGCTTTGTACAGGAAACAGGCGTCACCAGTGCTAAAAATGGCGTGAAAAGAACTTCACCTTTTTTTATCACAGATTATTTTTTGTGGAGCTAAAGCATCAGTTTCATTTTTTGACTTTGCCTATACTTTATAAACTCAATTTTTGTTCTGTACTTTTAAAATTATTTAAAGTGGTGTCTGCTATTATCAAATTGAATTGACAAAGGTTTTTTGTTACTTTGTGATGGACTTGTTCTAGAAGTGACGGTTTCAGTGATTCCACAGAGACAACAACATCCTGAATTCAACCTCCTAGTTTGGTTCACATTCTGTTTACCCTGCATCCACCTTTTCAATGTCTCTGCCTTCACAGTTACTGTAGTAAAGCACTTCCTTCAGATTCAGTTTATATTGTGTTTGAGTTGTGCATTAAGTATGAATAAACAAAGATTAATTCAATTACCACAAGCTAAGGAGCCCTGGGGGCTGTAGCTGTTGCCCAATTTGTAATTCAGCCTTGCAGCTTTGCATCATTTCAGCAGATTTGTTAAATATTTAAAGCGATACTCAGCTCGTATTTAATGTTGAGACAGAGTTTAAATACTGTAAGTCAACATATCTGCATCACTTATTTCTGTTTTGAACAGATCAATCTGTCTTTAAGGTTGTCATAAAGGTGTTGAATGGAGTCAGAGACACTGTTGAGATGATTTTCACACTTTTAACCAGACATAGTTGAAGTTTCCTGCGCAGCATAAACAGGAACAACAAGGAAGGTAGAGAAAAGAAACAAGAGTCTGAAATCTCTCTGTCTCTGTCAGCTCCTGTCCTCCTCTGTGTGACAGGAATCAACCCTCTCTCTCTCTCTCTCCTTCCCTGTCACCTCCACTTTTCTTCTTCTTGGCTGACTTGAGGTCAGTCTAAAAAAAGAATGAAAGAAAAAACAAACAAATAAGGGTAGAAAGTGGACTTACTGGTGATGACGCCTCCGGACAGCGAGGCCAGGAAACCCACGCTGACCAGCACCAGGGTGATGAGGCGGCCCCACTTGTGGCGCTGCAGCATGACCAACATGAGCAGCCCCACCGCCCCGTGGACGAAGAGCGAGGAGAAGAGACACCACAGGAACACCCAGTACCACATCTCTGACAGGGAGACAAAACACAGGCAGGAGGCTCCATCAGATAGTGGCATAAACAAATCAAACACAAGGAAAAATAAAGTGTTCCCTGAATCTGTGATTGCAGGGATGGGCAATCTGGTAGACCGTATTCAGGGAAAAATCACCCTGATGAAGTCATAGTGATGTCAAAAAACGTTTCTTAGACTCATGATGGGCTTGGAATGGATTTTTAAGTGGCATTGTGGGAAATGTAGTATCCTGTTGACTCCTGCTGGACTAAAAAAGAATTGTGATGATTATTTCTGTCAACATTAAAATCATGCTATTTGAAATGAATCAGCACATTTCCTTCTGTCTGAATATAGCAGCGCCCTTTTCAGCAAAGATAAAGAGAAAACCATTATTGGTCCCAGAGGATTTCATTCCACTCAGATGAATATTCTTCCTCCTTCCTGTGAAGGTACGGATACAGCGTCCTGTCCTGCCCCCTGTAGCTTCAGTTAAATCTTCCCTCAGATAGAAACGCTATCCGGCTCGTAGACATCTGGCTGAATTGCTGATGCATTTTTACGGATTAACACATACCAGAGCTTGTTTGAGAGCCACAGATCAGGCCTGCACAGATACTCAGAGAGGGAGGATTTCAATCTACGACCCCCCCTCCTCTCTCTGTCAGGGCTCATGAAGGAGGCAGCCAAGCGCAGTAATGGACCTGAGGTTGAGATGTATAAAGACTGGTGTGAGTGAGATTTCAGAGAAGCTGCTGCAGATGAGACATTAAGCAGTAAATAGAAGAAAATAGAGGATTTTGTCTGAGACAAGCGCGAACAGTTAGCTTTTGCGAATCTTTAGATGGAGAAAAGATAAAAGACTCCACAAGCAATCATCTGAGCCCCCTTATAATATTAATTTGGAGACCAAACCTATGAAATATTGGCCATGTACCAATTGTTAATGACGCATGACAATCTCTTTCCTCTCAGGCTGATATCTATATTGATTTAGACATTCATATTTAATCAACTTTTAATTCAACATTAATAATTCACTAATATCATAGCATAGCTTTCAAGACAACTATTAATTAATCTGAAGGCTTTTTTTTTCTTTTTTAATTGGGGGATGATATCCACACCAGTATCGATTTTAACAATGGTATCAATCAATATTGATATCGGTTGACCAATATCGTCTTTTTAAAGGCCAGTGCCGATAAGAATGGCCGATCTATTAACTGGTCTATCTCTAATAGATACAACTCTAAATTCAACATGATTAAATCAGTTATTTTGGGTCTGGGTGACTTTCTCGTCATGCTTATATCGTCAGTAGAAGGGATATACAGCTGTGCTCATAAGTTTACATACCCTGGCAGAATTTGTGATTTTTTTGGGCCATTTTTCAGAGGATATAAATGATAAGAGAAAAACTTTTTTTTCACTTATGGTTAGTGGTTGGGTGAAGCAAAATTTTTATCAAACAACTGTGTTTACTTTTTATATATCATAAAGACAACAGAAACTACCCAAGAAACTATAAATTCTGCCAGGGTATGTAAACTTATGAGCACAACTGTAATTACTTTTATTGATATTTACACAAGCTTCAATTCAACATTAATAGTTCAGTAGCTGGAAAAACATAATTTACCTACAACTTGTTTATTATTGTAGGACTCAGGTTTAAGTTTTTTTGTGGAGTCAAATCAAGAGGCAACCTCCGGTCTCAAAACATGAAGCCCATGCGGAAGTGTTATAAACTGCAGTTCATCGAGTGTCCACTTGAGGCTGGATGCAGAAACACCGGAAACCACATACACATCCATTCAAAAAAGACGATCTTTGCAGCATAAATAAACATGTTTACAGCCTGGTTCAAAAGACGAGTGTAGTCTGGATAGTTCATTTCTCTATCAGCACACAATGTACGGGGGATGAATTTTTTTTTAACGCAACAGTTCAGAAGATATTAAGATAACGAGTTTTGCCCATTTAAGGACATGACTGACTTGATTGACAGGCGGGAACACTGTAGCTGTTGGCTCGAAGGCTCAAACCCTGCCTCTTTACCTCACACTAAGTTTGGTTGAGTTCAGCATTTTCAATATGGCTCCCGCCGACGATTGGCTTCAAAACAGTGCTTCAGAGAGAGATGGTTAAAGTCACTGATACTACTTCTATTTATCATACAGTCTATGTATCAAATCCATACTGTGTGTGCTCAAACAGTTCTGGTATCAATACTGACACACTTCTATATTTTTTTTGTATTATTAAGACAAAATAATACAGAAGAAACAAGTTGATTCTTAAGGGGGCTGATATATGATGTGTTGATACTGAAACTGGCATCAATTGTCATGCAACTCTAAATTCAACAAAAAATAACGCAGTAAATAAGACACTATAATGTCCCTAAAATCAGTTAATGTTTGGGCCATCTACACCCACACCTGTGTTGATACAGAAATTGGTATCAATACTGATAAAACTCAAAATTCAGCATTAATACTGATAGATTCAAGTTGATAATGGTAAAGGTATTGAAATCAATACATTTCTCAATATTCCTGGAAAATAACAAATGGACCACAACACACTGAATTGACTTTACTCAGACTGTATTGTTTGCTAAGAATAAAGTCTGATTAAAGTGTTTGGTGGTGTATTTGTTATTTTCTATATGTTCCTGCAACCAACTAGCACCTGAGTACATAAGTTGGTTGTTCATGAAGAGCCCTGTTTACCGTTATTCTCAATATCCCTATTGGTACACACACAATTCTATGATCAGTGTAAATAATTAAGTAGTAACAGCTCTGCTCTTCTCAGATGGTTACAAAACAAAAAATGCTGAATTAGTTTGGTTCCAAAACTGATGAAAATCCCTTGATGTTGCTGTAAGATGAACTCAACAGTAGTCTCAGAGAAACCATATTATTCCCCAACAAGCACAAGACTCTGCTACTTGTATAAACACCTTAATAGAAGTCAGACTAAATATAATCGCAACCCCATCCACTATCCCTCTTCCTCTTTCTCCTTATGCCTCTCTCCTTCTGTCTTCCTGTCAAACAATCTGGCTTCACATAAAAAAAAAAAACTCTGGCTTAATCGCACTGAACCAGTGAGGGGCCGAGCTTTGAACCACTGGCACGGTGGGAGCAAAGAGGAGCCAGCTGGCCCTGGGATTATTCTGGAAGAAAAGAGATGGACTACAGAGAGGGGGTGTCCTGCACGGATGGGAACCACCGATCCAAACGCACAGGAATGTCACGTAAAAAGCAGAAGCCTGTTTTTTTTTTTTGTATTATAAGACGTAAACAGGAAGCGTGACATTGTTGTGTGGTGTAAACATCTGAAAACACAGAGTATTCCTCAGCCCAGAGGGAGCTCTTTAGCATATCCATCTACTCTAGTTGTTCCACAGCCGACTGAGCTCCTACATCTACTTATTGATCGGGTAATCAGCCGTCAAGCTGGGTGGAGAGAGACGTGACAGCACAGCAACACAACAGCTCTTTGTCCTGCATGATAGGGCATGTCACACTGTTAGATTCCCCACTGCTGTCTCTATACAATATACAGGGATATAGGGGTAAAGAGAAAGAAACAGGATGTAGCAGAAGACACTTTAGAGTTACACTGCCTCCAATACTCGATCTTTCGTCCTCTGGCCTGTGACCCAGAAATCAATCAAGGTCGGCCATCTTTACTGATGTCTTCACAGTTTGAATTTGATCACCGAGAACACGGGGAACAAAGAAGTGAAACAAGGAGTGTTCAAGACCTAGAGTTCAGACCGTGATTAAAATCACATATAGCTCAATTTTCAGAGCTTAAATATTTTTCACTGCAAGTATTGGCACCAGAGAGTGTATTAAAAAATGGACATTATGATTGCTTCCCTAATGTGAAGCAATTAAAAAAATACACATCAAAATAATTTGTTAAACATGGTTTCTTCTAGTTTCCTCTCATCATGCTGGTTTATTCCCAGGTGTGCATTCTTCTGCAAAGTTTAGTTTGTACTTGTTGTTTGATGCTGATTGACAGCTCTGTAACAAATGCATCACCTGCAGCGTTGTGTTTCAATTTATGTTTTAGTTAGCGGACATGGTGGGTGGTGGGATGTCAATACCCAAGTTGTGGAGGAGGGTATTTTGGCATTACTTTTCTACAGTTGGAAGAGGTGGAGACAAAATGTCCATCTTTATACACAGGCAATGATAAGAACTGATGGAACCAAATTTGCTGATTGATGACTAATATAAAGTTTGTTGGGATCCAGTTTGAGTTAAAAGAACACAAAGAAATATGAAGGCCTCCGTGGCTCTCTTTGTAATTCTAATCTGTCTGTCTCTGAGTTCCTGCCTACATGGAAATGTTTTCAGTAGAAAACAGTACACTATTGTTGTATTACTGTTGTATGTGCATATTTTGTTACCAGTCAAATAGCCATGTGCAAGTAGAAGGACAGTAACAGGAATGGTGGACTGCAGAGCTGTGTTTGTGCTGCTGACTACTGAGTTTATTAACACTTCTCCAGACGGTTTTCAAGCGTGTGTGCGTTCGCCAAAGTACTCTGGTTTGTTAGTACTCAATGTACGTATACCACCAACTATTGCTGTCATGCATACTGCAGCTTACTCAGTTGTTTTTGCATTGTCATGAGCGCAGATTTCTTTAAAAACCCAAAGGAAATACTGTCCTTTTTTTCAATCAGCCGTTCTGTTCAGTTTAGGAACAAGGCCTGTTCCTAAACTGAATTGGTTCTTCCTTAGCCCATGTACCAAACTTTCTAAGATGCTCACAATAGCTATGCTAGGAGTTCTTTCACAGTCCTGCTAACAGGCCTGCCATAACCATCTGGGTCAACCTCACAAGGAGGACAGATGTATTTGATTGGAAAAGGTTTTAAGAATGAATACAGGGTGAAGAAGGACAGTTGATGCTTTCCTCTGTCAAACAGAGCATCATTCAGTTATCCATCAATATCTACCATCAGTAGGAAGCTCCTATATTTTTTTTTCCTGTGAGGAGACAAACCATAATCACAGGCAGCCAAGAGCTCTTCACATCAACCTTTGAATGGTGTCTGAAAAACTGATCAATAGTCTCCCACTTGGTGATAAGTACTGCAGACTGCAGGTGAATGGTAGCAAAGCCAGAACAGCTTGCAGTTACATTGAAACGGAATACGTTATTTACTCACGTGGAACCAATTCAGCTGATTTACATTGATAAAAGTTGTTTGTACCTGATTTCACTTTTGAACAAACACAGAATTCAAAGACTGCAATCCTCTACCAAGGCTTCAACTGAACGGGTTCCTCCTTGTAGCCTTGCACATCCTTACACCATTGTAAATGGAAATGGAGCCAATAGTTCCTCTGTAATTCAGCTAACGGGCCAACAAACCTTGGCAGAGATAGTAGAGGAGTACAAAACACACAACACAACAACAAAAAAGGCTAATTAAGGATATTATTCAGATGGGACCAGCAGTGGAGATAAACAGCTTGGAATGAAGCGTGAACGTTTACACGTTTTTGGAGTAACTGTTTTTCAGTTCTTCAGATTCACCTCCCAGAAGATAATGTGTGTGTGCAGCAGAATTTAGAAAAATAACACAGCTGTGGACTTCAAGTTATTATTTTAGGAATTCCTAAATCAGTTTTAATCTGGAGAGTACATCACATGCACTGTGCCTGCGTCTTTTAAGCAATAAGTTAAATTATATGATTAAAATAGAACATTCATGACTGTATTCATCCCTCAGCTGTGATAAACATATTTAACTGGTTATTGTCACTAAAATAAATTCTATACATCTGATTCACTTTTGAATATGCTGGTATAAGCAATGACATCCAGTGCAATCTTTGATCCTTTTGAATCTTCCTACAAAGGAAGCGGGGGAATGAGGGAGCCAGGTTTGTCAAGTGAAAGCTACCCAGACATCCCTCCAGGCTCTGACAGGATCCCTCATCAGGTCCTGGTCACATAGACTGGGCATCTGTCGCTCAACTTAAGCCTGCACGGATTAACACAACACTCAACATAGGAGCATGTCAGGCCACCGGAGGACGAGTTTCACAGACCACACTTCTGTCAGAGAGCCTTACAGCTAGTGGCAAAAATATACTTCTATAGTACCTTAGTTTGGATTCGGCACATGTTGAGGTTTTTTAGTCTGCCGCATTTGTCTGACAGCTATAGCTAGAGGGTACTTTACAAAGTAAGTGTCACAAAAAATGTAGAAGCTTAGAAAACACACAATAAAGGGTCAAACTAGCAAAACCTCCAAATGTCATAAAACAATAACTGTAACTGTTAGGGAAGCACCGATCATACTTTCAGGTCCAGATACCGATATCTGGGCTTTGGTATCTGCCGATACCGATACTAGCCGATCCGATCCCAGTATTGATTTGACAATCTCTACTCCTTAATGTGAGAATAGAATCATGTTTTAGCAACTTCAGGCTTTTCTGACTTGATGGTGAACTGTACCTGGGTTCCAAGTGCTAAACCAGAGGCTGGAATCTCTTAATTTCAAGGATCTGGAACAATTAAATCCAATAACAGTTTTTTCACACTTTGAATCCATTAATAGAAGGTTTCTTCCTTCTTTGCAGTACGCTAGAGCTGACTTAAACTTCTTCCTACGGGCAAAAATGCCCAGACTGGCCGGCGCTGATGACGTAGATGCACATGGCTATTTTAAACACAGAAATGCTTGGAATTGAGATGAATAGATCTGCCATATGGATCGGCACTATATATCGGCCCTTTGTCATCGATATCCGATCAAGCTTTTTGTGTCCGATGTAGCTGTTATTCGTTACCAGGATCGGATTGGTGCATCCCTAGTAACTGTAATGACAACACATGTGGATGAGGTAAATACAACTTTTACTTCCTAGTCATGTGACCAGTCTAGGGTGGACCCTGCCTTTAGCCAAATGACAGGTGGGATTGGCCTCAGCTCTGCAGACCCAATATGGAAAAACTGGTGTGGATAATGGGATAATGGAATAATCTATTCATGATTGAGGGATTTATTTATCCTGTGAGTATTATAAGTGTGAGGACAACATTAAATTAATCTCCTTATCATTACTTAAGTGTTAAAACAACCGCCATCTTGACTGGCTACAGCACTCCTTGTTTATAATGTGATGCACCAGTATGCAAGGCCTATTAATCTACAATGACATATCAGGCACGGATCACATTATTCACTTAAACCTGCACTGCAGTATTATAATCAATGAAAAGATCTTTATTTATACAGCGCTGATTCACAACAGAGTTATCTCAATATAATAATGTAAAACTGTGTCATTGGTTATTCCTCTAAGGTAAATGATCTGCTTCAACCACTGCTGAGCAAACACTGAGGGGCAGGGTCAGACGCCGACACCAGCTGAGAGCCAAATGTCAGTAAAATCTGTCTGAGGTGGATAAATGGTCACAGTAACCTGCCAAGCTGGTTGCCGACGGTCAAAGCCTCCATAAAACGGATATATATAACTTTTTAGAGATTTAAATAGACAACAAGAGATGAAATATGTTAGGGCTGAAATGTTTTAGTGAAAATACACGGCTGTATATTTACTCAGGATAGAAATCAATCTTGGCAGGTTGTTTTTCAGACGTAAGGAGCTGAGTCAAACGAGTCCTTTTAGGGGACAGCAGCGCAGGTGGTCACAGCTCAGAAACACACCTTTGAGCTGAGAGATGTGCAAGTCTCAAGTGCTGTGTCATGTTCAGAGATACAAGCAGCCAAAACACACGGTCAGAGCGCGGCATTAACTTCGACTAATCCCCAACTACTGATAGAGGTCTTTGTCAGCACGGCAGCTTTAGAGCTCACCCGTCAACGCTGAGGCATGAAAGAAAATCAGAGGATCATAATTTTTAGTTGCTTGATAAGAGGTCAGAGGTTTTATTTTTTTTTGCATGAGCGTGCAGGCCGCAGTACAACATGAACAAGAGGAAGTGGCATGACTGCAGGCTCACTCAGTGGGAGCTCTGCAGGGGCGTTGAGTTCATCCATCAGCAGGAAGAATGATGGATTCGTCCCAGTATAGGGTGACACAGAGAGGAGGGCTACGGCCGGCTGGTAGTAATACAGCTGGAGCTGTCTTGACTTCCATTGTGCAGTGAATAGCTGAGGTTTGCAGTATCAATGACAACTTTAACATACACGCAAATACTTTTAAAAAGACGCTACTTGTTACTCTACAATGGTTTATGTGTTTGATAAATTCAGTTGTTATTTCTTTATGATAAATTGGTAGAGCTTGCACAGTCTAATGGAGGGTAGTTCAGTCAATGTTACTTTAAAAGTATACATGTACAGTTTACCGAGGATACGTTCCCACCAAGCGTTGCGATGTGGTTCAGTATGGTTTGTTGCAGTGTGGGAAAGTAAACCCTGAACTTTTTTGTGTTTCCGCAACTGTACACTTTAGGGCTTCAAACAGGAAGCATGTCAGCTGTGCGCTGATCTCGACCAAAATACACACAGAAATGAAACACTGCAGTCTGTATAAGCTAACTTCATGTCAAAAGCATGCAACAAATTGCTTGAAAGCACTACTGGAATGCTTTTCGAAGCAAAAGCCTGATCCCTTTTTCCTATGGAGAACCTCCCTTTGTTTTCACACAGTGCTTTTATTTTGAAGTTTTGGCCTGGACATTTAATTGGTATAGAAAGTACCGTGCATAGCATATTCAAGCTTGGGGTGAACTTTAGTTGAAGATAAAAGTAGTCATGAAATAGCTGCAGATGAGCTGTGTTAATGATCTAATAACATCAAGTTGCAGGAAATATTTTGTCTTGTGCAATCTCCTTTTCCCTTTACACCCATCTCTGTGCCCCTCTCTCTGCTCAGCTGGTGTCTGTGTTAAGCAACCGTTTGTTTTTTAACAACACTGTTTCCTGATAGGAACAACTTGTCTGACATTGGAAAGCATTACTTGATATGAATAAAAATGTACATAAAATTGAGTCACCATTCTTTAAATGACATAATATTTATGATCAATTAACATCAGGTTAGGTGATAAAATCCAGTACGATCGCTCCTCCAACAATGGATTGCAGTTTGTCTAGCTCCACCGTTCAGGGTTGGATATGCTTGGTACACCCAACATAAGGAAGCCAACAATGTAGGACCGTACTGATCAATCATTTTGGTACCTTTCACAACTTTTGAACAACTGCATACTGTTCAATACAGTATTATACTGTACGTATCAAATCGGACTACTTGGTGAAAACGCAGCTACAGAGATGTCATTTTTCTAAAGTATTTCTTATAAAACTTGTTTACAGTAAATATTATTACAGATCATTATAAAGCTTTTAATCTTACTTTCAAAATTTGGGAGTCCCAACTTTCTAAATTAAAGCTTAAGTACACACAAACCTTGCATATAATAACCTTTATTATACCATAGTTCTACCATGTCTTTTTGCACACTCATATTTTTCATAATGAAACATATGTTCCTTATATGGTTTGCTGAAGTGAAACTGCTGTGAGCACACAAATCATAAACAGGAAGTCCATTTGTTAAGGCAACTCCCTGGGGCCTCAGAGAGAAAGGGCAGAGGGCCTGAGGTCTCTTAAAAGTTTACATCTGTTTCTAAAAAGCACTGCTCTTGTTATTCACTACTCACACTCTTCCCCTGACCTTATTTACGTCCCAGGAGGTTGTTTTTCACCTGGTGGTTGACTGCGGGGTCAAGGGGGATCGGGTGGCGGTTTTCATGCACCCTGCTAGTCTATGCATCAGCTTCTCACAGCTCTCTGCTGCAGCTCTGCTTCCGCAAACTTCTCCAAGCGCTGCAGCTTCCTGCTGAGTCAGCATCATTAACTACCTCTTTTTATGTTCTTGCATGATGTGTTTCCCAACTCAGGATGTCAGCTGCGTTTCATGGGATGGGTCTGTGCCAACTCTGCTGTGACCCGACATCCGCCTGTGCTTCACTCTCACTCTGCAGGGAGGATTTCAAGAATGTCTATAATCTTGTGTTTATATCACAGAGCAGTGCTGTTGTTGGCTTCATCCCTCCAAACCTCTGGTTTTCATACATTCAAAAGTGAAAATATTATGTAGTGTTTAACAGATGGTGGCCAGCAATTTTTGTAGCATCAACTTCTCGCTGAGGAAGTTTGGCCCGCCTGGGGAGGAAAAGATCAAATGCCCACACTCCACTCTTCTTCTTTTATTTCATGTGGACATGACTGAGCATGCTTCAACCTCAGACTGTCCTTCCTTGAAGCTCCCCTACAGAGATCCTCAAAAAAAAAAGGTGCATAATCACATCTACCTGTGAAAGAACATCCAGCACAGCACCTCTGTCAATCAAGTCCTCATAAATTAAAAGGAAAGGCAACAAGAAAATCAACGTGCAGGCGGGCATTGTATCATTTTTTTGTGCTTAAAGTTCACAGCACTGACTCCTCAGCTATCGGCCCATGACGCTCCTCAAACCACATACTTACAGCTGATGCTATCCATATAGGAACGCTGATATCACCTGCCCCTCCCATTCAAAACTACAATAAGAATAGCATTGATTTTACTCATCCTCACTATTACTGAGTCTAGACTGTCCCAGACAGACATCCTGCCCAGAGTTGAGGATGCTGCCTCTAATTGCCCCTTCATAACTGGACTGCAAGACAAAAGGAGGAGGGGGGGGGAGGAGGAGGAGGAAGGGATACTTAAATTACTACACAGTCAAGGCGCATTCACGCAGCAGAAAGATTAATTAGCCGCATGTTGTGATTATTTCTAAGTCATACACTGACTCCTGAGGCGTGGAAAGAGGAGTGGCATTTTTTACTGAAGCTAGAATCCACCAGCTGGGAGCGGGGGTGGGGTGGGGGGGCTGAGGTGGTACCCCCTTTTCATGGGACCAGCCTTGCCCTTTCTGCTCACTAAGCATGTGAGATGAAATATCACACATGTAGTCTGCTTTAAAATGGACGCGCTAAAACGCCAGCAACACAACTACACAGTACACGCTGCTGCTGCTGCTGCTGCTGATGGTGATGATGATTTGTGTGTGAACATGAAAACAGCATTCATTCCGCATACCTGTGAAGTGCTGCAGCGTCGTGCCTTGCACCCAAAGGCTCAGCACTTGCTGCACCGACAGATTAACAGAATAATCCCTGTTCGTTGTCATGTTTCTGCCGCCGCCGCCCGGGTTCGCACCCCTCTTTATCGAATAGCTGTACTTGGCTTTAGACGAAGGCATGGAGGAGACCGGGGTGGCATGGGATGTGAGGCGGCTCTCCCCGGCGCGGCTCGCCTCTACCGGTGCCTCTGTTTCGGCTTGACGTCCGTCTCCGCTGCGGGAAGGGAAGGGCCGCTGGCTGGTCGGTTCATCCTCGGTGGTGGCGTCGGTGGCGGCTGTGTGGAGGCCATGATGAGGATGGCAGCGGGAGCGCAGGCAGGCAGGCAGACGCACGGTCGGCTCGTCCTACATCGGCTAGCCCGGCTACATAACCCTTAAAGGGCCAGTCGCCTGTTCAGTGAGGGAGGGGGGTGGGGGCTTACAGTTTACGTTGACACATCTCCGGGACACTGACGTCGCTTCATGAATGGGGAACAAAGGGGAGGATAGACGCGTAAAGCAGAAAATGAAGCGTTTTTACGCAGCGTAATTATTAAGCAATAAAATCGGAAGTAGGCAAAATTAAATTGAATAATAGGCTGGTTACACCCCTACGAATGCCATTATATCCACTCACTTCCTAAGGAGGAGTTAAATTTTCGTTTATGTCTTTTTAATCTGTTTAATTTAATTAATGTTGAGTGCTGATCCAAGGCCAAACAATGTGCTTATTAAGCGACAGATATAAAACCATTAGTACAGGTGGATTCAGCATCTCTAATGTTGTGGAATGTGCTTCAGTGAATCAGAATTAAAAACGACATCTGTTTACAATACATCTCCATATCACTATAAGTCTATATATGTATATAATATTTATTTAAATACTATTAACAATTTAATAAGTGACACATTTATAAAAATATAATCATATGAGCTCGTGCCAGCTGCTGCCGGGGCGTTGTCCATGACGATGGATGGATGTAGGAGCTCTCCGTGGTGCTGATTGGCTTCTGCTCTGTCACCACAAAACGCCTGATACTATAATATATAATATCACAGGATACATCTATGCATGGCAAAAAGGGAAGTTGAGACTGAATGGAAGGTTTTATAATAAAAGATACGACCTATTGACAGTTTATATGTCAGTATAGTGAGCCTAAATGTAATTATAAATCAAAACTTTTAAGCTGAGGTGGACCTAAACTAGGGTTGCCAACTTTCTCACTACTAAATAAGGGACAGATGCACGGTGCCATGGTGGTGTGAGCATGATGTGTGAATTCAGTGTATATTCATATTCTGATTCAACTGGAAATGCAGAAAGTGTGTATATTCCCTTGAATCCTTACTGTATCATTATGTAACCTCATACGAATAAACCACAGTTTGGCTCTTTACATAAAAAAACAGGCAAAAGAAAAATGAAATACAAAAGAGGAGTATGACTCACCAAATATACTTTTTCCATGGATACTTTTTGACAGGCGGTGTGATTGGCACATGATCTGCCACTGGCACTGCAGTTTTATCTAATCTAGGATCTGTAGAGTGCAGTCTGCTGTATTTACAAGAGTTAATAGTCAATAAACTGGACAATTGAGGTCCCAAACAAACCAATTTAGCCCAATATACGGGATGTCCCGGCTAATACGGGACAGTTGGCAACCCTAACCGAAACACACATCAGACCTCTCTTTTATCACAGAGCACCTACCTAAAGACATTTCGTGCTGATTGAACTACGATGTCAGTCCCAGCAGGTTTAATCTGAGAACAGATGAAAGCTATTTTAAATAGTGTGAAGCTCGACACTTCTCCGACACCTTATTCTCACACGGTTAAGCATGAAAAAGACAAAGCAAAGTCAGCTGTGGAAAGACTGCGAGGGAACCTGAGAGTTACGCAGACACTAAATGTTCTGGTACATTTCTCTGAGGAGGGCGGTATTTTAAGAAGTGGCCCAGTTCAGAGGTATGAGGGTAAGGAATTGTGTGACATTTGACATCTTTTGCGTCTGTAGAATTATCTCGAAATGCAAAGGTTAACAGAGTGGCTTTAATAGGCTGCTGGATCATGAGGGAATTCATTCACACTAACATCTCCCTCTAAGCTTCACCATTGTTCTCAGACAGGCATCTAGAGAAACAATTAACAGGACAATGTACTATTCAGCTGCAGAGAGATACAGATAGCAGCAAGTTTTTGCCTCATAATTAAAACTAGACTTTTTAAAAAGGTTTTCCTCTCAGACAGTCACTATATTTATCTCACTTCATCACTTTTTTAATGTTTTACATTAAAACCTTTTGCAGACTCATGCAAACTGGTATGAGTTATATAATCCACCAAAACTGAGATCGGGACATTTTTAAAGGTTACTGTTACTTGTGCAGCAAAAAGTAATGACAAGAGACAGAGTTAAAAAATACATAAACACTGGACTTAATGCAAATGAATGTGCAGAGAAAATTAAGCACAAAACAATCTATTAAAACTCCTGTATCCTAAATTTAAGAGGATTACTTGCAGAAGAAGAGTGCTGCATGTTTTAATGTTTCCCTCTGTTGGTTAAGACAGCAGGACACCACAACCATGAAGTGCTGCCACAACTTGTGATACACTTCCTTTCCCACTTACCCTGAAGACATCTGGTTTTATCACAACATCCTCCTGCAGCTTTTTGTGCCCCGAGGGTCTGGCAGAGACTGACAAATCTGGGGAAGAAGTTAAGGCGAAAGAAAAAAGTGAAAATAAGAAGAAAAATGCAGCTTTTTCCTTCAACTGTAAAAAGTGATGGTATCTAGAAAAGGACATGCTGTTTTAGTGAAACTTGCTTCTTCTTAGATCATTGAACACCCTTCATAATCTTGAAAAGTACTCAACACAAAGCAAAACAAACATTTCTTTACTATTCTGTTATTCCCACTTTCTGTCTTAATTTCTGCTTGATGCACGTGCATCATTCTGTATTAACACAACAGAAGAACAAAGAAGTGTTACCTCTCTCAGCAGCACACTGATAGGTGTTCTTTGAGTGACGAGGTAGATGAGACAGGAAAGAGACACAATGATCAATGTGTTGTATCTTCACCCTCAAATTCTTGGTTGGCCTTCTTTCTCTTGGCTGTCAGCATTAATTCAACAAGACAGCGCCACAGAGGTGACCCCAATGCGAGTGTTAGGATAAGGTCATATACACAGTATTTTGAACCGTTCATGAATGGATCAAGATGTGTACTATCTAAAATAATCTGTGTCATTTCATAAGAAATGTTCAATATATTGCATCTACATGATTCTGAAATACTTTAAAGTAAGTGGTAGAAT
Organism: Notolabrus celidotus; assembly: GCF_009762535.1. Classification (NCBI taxonomy): domain Eukaryota; kingdom Metazoa; phylum Chordata; class Actinopteri; order Labriformes; family Labridae; genus Notolabrus; species Notolabrus celidotus. The sequence goes on along the minus strand of NC_048287.1, from coordinate 25,547,944 downwards.
GGATCTGTACCTCAACTCAGGAACTGAAAGTTCAAATTTTAGGCACTTGAATCTCTTTTTGCTACTTCTGCTACACTCTACACCTCAGAGGTACACACTGTACTGTAAACGATAGTTCAGATACTTCATTACTTGCTCCATTTTTCAGATGTTTGCACATATATAAGGCCTTAATGTTAATAGAAAACATGGGATTATACTGTTCAAATACTGCAATGATATGAAGTGATTTAATCAAGGATAAAAGTGGTAAAAGTGGTGATACTTTTCAAATTAATTCAGTCGAATACTTCATGTAAAATATTTCACAACAACATAGGATTAATCATGTGGCTTGGCAGGTGAAGTCTTTCCTATGTCAGCACAGTAGCATACTGGGAGAAAAAATGCTGGGCTAAGTAAACACACAATGGTTGATCATTCAGGCATGAGCTCTCTGTCTTGAAAATACCAGCATCATTATTCCCTCTTTGGGCTAAAGAACAAGAATACTGTGGTGAGTTGTAGTCTATATGCAGGAGGGAAAATGTAGTCCACTGTTAGGACTGGTAATTCTAATCTCACAAAGCACCTAACTAAACAACATGCTTTCACTAAGCTAGCTGCCAGAGAGCCCAGTGCTGCAAACACAGGTGACTCAGGTACAGTTCACATTAGCTCATCAGACAAAGATGGAGCCACTGCATCCAAACAGCCAAGGCTTGGCTTTTAATCCCCACCATCTCCACAATCTGTAATCCAGGGAGAACTAAACAGACTGACTTTAAGGTATGCTGTTGAAGACATGCTTCCTGTATTAACAGTTGAGTCTGCAGCTTTAAGATAACTAATAATCTCAATACCAGTGAGATGAGACAACACTTAACTCAAGTAACCAATTACTTTAATAATAGTGTAACTCAGTAATTCTATTGCTTTTTGATTGTAGTGTCTAGTACTTAAACCGAGTAGGACTAACTGCTTTTTTTCATGTATTACATAGAACTTCTGTTTGCATGTCTCTCCTGAATCCTCAACAAATCTAGAAAGCATGTTTTCACCACTGAATACAAAAGGTCAAATGTTTGCATGTAGAGCGAGAAAGCATTGCTCATTATTGCAATAAATGTAGACTTTTTGCAGTGTGGTTGTTATTAATTCTCATATCACAACAATGATGAAGTTGTGATTTATTGTGCAGACCTAATTCCAGTAACAGTATAACAATCACAGGGGAGATTTTTTTCCCGGTAGCCTTTTACTTTTTATGCTTTAAGAACATTTCACTGATAACACTCGAATTTAAATGTGTTTTTGATTGCTGGACTAGTGTAGCAGAAAAGGTTTTACCCCGTTAGTCATAAATCTAAATGGGTTAGAGTCCATTTATCACTGTATACAACACACAACTATCAATGTATGTAATGTTTTTATACTCATCACATTCGATCTTCAAGACAAACCTACCCTCCTCATTCTTTACCAAAGGAAGGGGTAAAAAAAAATGAATTCTGTCTTTTTTAGTGGGGGAGTTTTTTTTTTTTCTTCGTTGGTCCTGTCAGCCAGTTGAGGGTCATCCGGGCCACATGAACCATGCTGGCAGAGGTGGAGCTCTGTGGGTGGAGCAGATGAAGGATGAAGATGAAGGAGCAGACACATCAATGGTCATGGCAGTGGGATGAAAGAGTCCTTTGACTCCCTCACAGCTTTGCTGCATCTTTGAATCGATCTGATCTGACTCAGTCCATGAATCTGAAACCCCCCCACCCACTGCATTCTTTTAGTTAACTCTCAGCTAATAAGCACAGAAAAAAAGCAGTGAAGGGTATTTTTCTTTTTATTTACCCCCCAAGAGACTGCGGCTCTGTTTATTGAAGAAGCACAAGGAAAACAAACAAGCTATTAACATATCAGATGCAGTCTGGGTCATGTAGATTTAATGAGCCGCTGACTGAATGCTGAAATAAAGGTCAACTAGAATTAGGTCGAAACTTAATTAATGATCTTCGTTAGATAGTTAGTTAAATGTCATGTAAACCGTCTTTGGAATATTACCCAGACTGGAAATCTGCTGTCTTTGATCATCTGGACAGTTCCTTCGTTTGACCAGTAGGTGGCATCCTTCCTCCAGTTTTCAAACATCTCCTTGTAGTTTTCCATAACAGAGCAGTGATTTCTTTTTTCCAACCATCATGTCCATTTTTAGAACTCTACAAAAGAAAACAACAAGCTGTTAGTGTGTCAGACGGTGATTTAAATTACAGTGTATGACCTCTTTCAGCTTTATGACACTTTGTTTTTTCTGGTATCTGACTCTTGACTTACTGACACTGTCATTATGTTGGTGTGCGTGTCACAAAGTAAAGCCTCCACCACATCTGTCATTGCCTTCCTTTGACCTGTCAGTCTGCTTCTGAATATACAGAGTCTTTGTGAATCTCCTCTCCCATTATGAGGCCTTGACAAATGGTTTTGTCCAACTTGGGGATTTTTTGGGGAGCAACCCGAGCCGTCACCAAACCCCGGACAGATCCATTGTGCTCGCCCACAAACTCACCCCAAGGTTCTTCTTGGACCTGCATCATTTTGGACCTATTATCTTCAGAGTTTTATTATTTGATCTCAGGTATATTGCACCTATTGTGTTCATTTTGCCTTGATGTAACCTGATCCCCCCTCCAATCTTTTCATCTGGAGGTGCGATGGTCTCTCTGTCATTCTCTCTCTCACCGTGTTTTTTTGTTCCTGAGGCCCCTTGGGCAGATCAATGGCCTTGACTCAGGTGAGTCACCAGCAGAGCCCCCTCATCTGGATAACATCCCTGTCACAGTGAGGATGCTGACTGGAACCAACCGGCTGTGTGATGACTCAAGGTGCTACTGCTTTACTATTACACAGACATGCAGTCGTCCTCAGGCTGTTTCTGTTTACTTTTACTGGTCTCTCTTTGGGTGGCCATTTTTCCATTCATAAAAATAAAGGTGTTCAAAGCTGCATCACAAACACAAAAAAAGACAAATTTAAAACCCAATACAACAAATTCACATGCATGAAAGCACAGATATTAAAAAACGTAATGCGTGGAGAAAACTAAGGATAATGAAAGTAGTTACTTGGTGTGTCGTTCTTTATGTAGCCTAGATGTAATAAAGAGCTCACTAAAAGTTTAATAGTGGTCTTTTATGTCTTAATTTAAAGAGATAGGACCGTGGATAGTAGGAAACCGGGAAGAGAGAGTGGGGAAGGGCTGCAGGCTGGAATCAAGAACTCCCCGTTTTGAGGACCATAGCCTCTGTACATGGGGTGCACTATCAAACCACCAAGCCAAACTGGTGCCCAAGATTCTAAGATATTTCAACAAAAGTTTTTGCTCTCTTGCTGGGATTAAAAGGGGAGAACTGAAACTATTCTGTCCTGATGATAAATATGATACTATCCTTACCCAGGACTTTCACCAGATCCATGACTGGTCCATCTCTGATCCGCTGTGCTCACTTGTCTGTCAACACCCATCGATTGCGTTTTAAGAACGCAGCATGGAGCAGGACCGCTGGACAGCTGGAGTCATGTGACAGAGGTTTTCCTGTGGTAATTACTGTATTAATGAATATCTCCCCTCTCCTTATCCATGTTGTCTTTCTGGTCCTCTAAAAACCTCTGACCTGTTGACTCCAGGCCTGGCTCCGCTTAACACGACAGTTTGTTGTTGTAGTCAAGTGAAAAACAATCTAACGATAACACAGTGTTTTATTTTGAAAATTATCTGGATGTTTTCATTTTTTGTTTTGGTGCCTAACTTCCTGTCCCACACGATCTGCTCTGTGGAGACTGATGCGTCGTGCTCCAGCATCCGGCAAAAATATAAGTCTTGCGTATCTGATCCGGGGGGCTCCAACCTGTATGATCAGAGACGCAGCAGGAACGCAAAGGAGTGGATCCAGTGGAAGTTAATGCATTGACTAGAAACCTATCATCTTTGGTGTTTGTGGAGAAAGACTGGACACGGATCTGGTGGAATTTGGCCGTTAGACTTTTAGCTTAGCCTCAACATAAACTTCAGACTGGTTACAGGGAGGAATGGCTAGTCTGGTTGCCTCCGTCCTTCCACAACGAAATCCTGCTAGCAATGTTTCTTATCCTCATCAACATCTAGCTTCTTTTTCTTTAAAGAAACAAGAGTACAGTAACATATTTTAACAATTTACTGCACAAAAGAAAGCACAGAACAACCAGTTTCAAGAGTGAAGCTATAACTTTTAGAGCTCCGCCTGGTGACTATTTGGAATTTAAATTTCCATTAAACAACTAGCTAAAAAATGTTTTTTATATGGGTCGGTTGAAGGATGTTTTCTTCTTTAGCAGGAACCAGACTAGCTGTTTCCCTCTGCTTTTAGTCTTTATGCTAAGCTATGCTAATTGTCTACTTGCTCAAATGCTAGCCTCCTCCTTTGTACTAGTATGTCTTTGTGGCCGAAATGTTTTGCATCATGGGTCAGTTTATTGTTCCGACTGGCTGAAAAGATCATAAAAACTACACCTAAACCATCAGTATCCTCTGTGTGCCCAACAAAAGCAAAATCATAACACCAGAGCTCCCTTGTTTGATGAAGGATTGGTATACAAATCTAAAGTCAAACAGAGTTCAGGGGGAAAGGTGCTCTGATTCCTTTTGTAGTGAGAACAAGGAGCTCCCTTAGACTCAGCAGTGGGGTTACTGAAGCTCACCTTTGATGGCGCTCCGCAGGCAGGTGTTCACAATCACAGTTTAAACAACGAGTCTGTTTGAAGTGGCACGAGTTATATCGACTGGGAACGACTGACGGTTTGATCTCTCTTTGGCTTCACATGAAAATAGCCGCACCTGAGAGACCCACTGTTTGACCCCTACCATTGTCTGCACCTGCATCTGACAAAACCTGCCCCTGGCAAGTCTTGATCTGCAATTTTATCTTCATTTATCCTCCTATGAAAACATAAACCTCCTGTATATATTTCAGTGCAGCTTTTTGCACTCTTTACTTGTTCTTATCCCTAAAACAAAATGCCTCCTTGATGTTATTTTTGGTTTCGGTTCCCTTTGTGTCCTGGGAAACTACAACAAAATGACACAAGTGATTTACAGCTATGCATTAGAGCTAATTTATTGCTGCAAGTGGTACAACTCCGGGTTTATGTGATTAGAGGGATCTTGTCTCTTTGAAGGGTTACATCAAAAAAGTGTTGAGTGACCACCGATGATGTTGTTGAACTGTGGGAAACCCAGAATGAGATCCATATTGCTTCAGGCGATGCAATTCCCATGACAGACAACCTTTACTACTAGCTCGTAATGTTTAGCTATGGCTCGGGACTCGAGCAGTGTGGGTGAGTCATTAGAGGGAGGACGAGCTGCTTCATGCTCCTGCACGTGGGAGGATCTGCTCTTTCATTGAGAGAAACTTGTCCTCAGGGCACGGATTCTACGTTTTGGTCAAAGCAAGGGCTTTAGCATAACTGGTGTCGTATAATTCTGCATGTCTTTATTAATAACTATTTCACTTTCATGGTTTCTATAGCAGAGAAATATCACCAAGAGTTTTTTTATTGTAGCTTAGAATAAACACTTAAAAAAGAGAACTAGTGAGTAAGTACACCACACAAAGTGTTTAAAAAGACATCACAGTAAATCACAACAGGCATTAAAGACCACAGACCAGCTCTGTGAGGCTGTATCAGGCAGTGGAAGGCTACAGATCTGAGCAAAATGCCAGTGTCAGTATGCTAATAATGTCCATGCTAACATGCTAATTTAACCTTCAGACTAACTGACTCGTCTAAAGGTTAGAAAACACTCAGAAAACTGAGAGCACTGAAAACTAAGTACCAGTAAGGTAAACTATACCAAATTTGTTTACCAAGTGTGGCTAACATTAGCAGAGCTAGCACCACAAGCCTTCAGTCTTCTCTGCAACGTAATGTCCATATTCTGTGGCTCAGTGGGTAGAGTCGGTCATGTATCAATTGAAAGGTTGGCGGTTCGATCCCAGCTCCTTTAGTCACATGCCAAAGTGTCCTTGAGCTAGACACTGAACCCCAAATTGCTCCCGCTGTTGTTCAGAGGTGTGAATGTGTATGAATGAGATTGGCTAATACTGATGTTCCCTTACTATATATACCATCAGTGTGTGAATGGGTGAATGTGATGAGTAGTGTTACAGCGCTTTGTGTGGTCAGAAAGACTAGAAAAGCGCTATACAAGTACAAGTCAATGGTTGAGTGGTTACATGCCAGTTTAACCAGACTACATACAACTGTATCTCCATTAACTGTGCTGCGTTACGAGATGCCATCTGTCATCTGTGCTTGTTTACATCCGGGTAGTAGAGCATTATAGCACTATGGCAGTAGCCATTAACCAGAACTACTGCGCGGTTAGTGGCAGATGACTGCGCTACTGGTTAAACCAAAGACAGTATAATAAATGGATGGATCTGTTTCTGAAGCCCTGTTTTGAAGCCAATCGTCTCTGGGTGCCATTTTGGAAATGCTGAACTCAACCTAACTTCTGTTGAGCTAGTGTGAGGTAAAGAGGCGGGCTTTGAGCCTCCTTGCTAACACCTACAGTGTTCCCCTCTGTCAGTCAAGTCAACATGTTTATTTTAGCTTTAAAGTCAGCACCAAATTTTTGAATTGGTGTGTATGTGTTTTCCGTTACTTCCACAGCCAGCCTCAAGTGGACACTTGATGAACTGCAGTTTATAATACTTCCACACTGGCTTCACTCCTCGCAGCCAGAGGTTGCTGCTTGGGTTGAACCCAGCAATTCCACACCAATAAAAAAAAACATGTTAACAGCTGTTTTTCTTCTTTCAACTATTCTCAAATGTCTCGCCATGACAGAGCTCCTGCACAGAATAAAAAAATGTGAACTTTTAAGGTGAAAGATTTGCATTAGGAGAGGGAGCCTTAAACATTAACATGGCTCAATACCAGAATTCACTTCGAGAACAAATCACTCCTGTCTTTTTCAGCTTGGCTTGGGAAGTAGTTGTTAGTGTTAGATATTTAAAAACCCTTACACACTGACTGCTGAACGTGGGCAATGTTACTTTTTAACTAGGCAGCCAATTACAGGGTTTTATGCCCAGTGTACATTCTGTGAATTTGAATAATCTGAACCAAAGCAGTGGTCTGAGAACTGAAAATTTAAATAAGCTCACTTATACGGATGTTAAGTATAATCACAGATGTCTTTATGCAAAGTTCAAATTTCAAAAAAGGACATTAGAAAGTATAATAATACAAAATAAACAAATAAAAGTCTGAAACAAAGGCTGCATGGTCTTCTGTGAAGCAGAAGCCATTCTATTCATACAAGACAGCCACAATCTGAAACTTCACTTATCCCAACTTAACTCTCCCCTTGAGGCCCGTATCCCTCCTGGGGTCACTATAACTTGTCTGGAAAGCAGAAGGAAAAAAGCAGAGGGATGGATGCCAGGGGTATGTGGGTGATGCAGACAAGCTTAACACCAAACTTTCCAGAAGCACAAATGTTCCCGGCACGTTTTGAGTCAGACGAGCAGCCAAGACCATCCAGTCCCAACAGGCCTATCATCGTCTGGGATCTGGCCTTACTGATCCTTCTGTAGGAGGGGGGAGCACAACGACCCACATAAAGCTGCTGTGTAGATTACACTCAGGCTGTAAGGACACTGGGCTCTTTATAAAGGCCCAGGTAAGCTGTGAAAAGCGTTGGACTGTGTCGGCACTCAATGCTCAACAAATGACCATGAGGCATTTACGGTTTCCGCTGATAAGATGTCTACGGTTTGTGACAAAAGGCTCTTGAATTACCAGAAAAGGTCTCCACGGCGATAAGAGCCCTTATTTTTTATTTTCTGCAGAAGTCTAAGAGAGGATGAGAATGATTGTGAGGATAAATACCTCAACAGCCTTCATATCAGCGGCTGAGAATGTGTCAGAGTCCTATCAGTCCAACACACTGAATGGACACTAGATAAACAAAGGCACTTTGGGGCATTGTGGGCATCGGGATGTGGTCTTGCTTCCTCTTTGTGCATGAACAAGACTGAAACTGTATTCCAAATAAAAGCTGTCAAGGCTACAAGACATGATCATTAATTTCATATCTGTATCCTGGACAAAGGATTCTTAAACTGTTGAATGAATGTACCTTTTTTAGATTATTTTTCAGCTAAGCAGTCAACACAGAGCACAAAAAAAGGTCATAATTGTGAGATAAAAGCCCAAAGTTGGAGAGGATATAAACATAAGCATCAATAAATGTTCTCTCTGATGCTGAGGGTTTTTTAAGGTCTGTTTTTGCCATCAGTTTCTTTTTATTATTGTTATAAACTGCAAAAAAAATCCCCATTTCAGTCTGCCTTCTAGTATCAAACAAACAAATATAAACCTGAACTTGGCAGCTTTCATTGTGACAGTCAGCAATTTACTACAGTCAACAATTGATGGATGTAAAATGTTAAAAATTGTAATGTTAAATATTTTTTAAAAAATCTCATGTTACCCCGAAGCTCATCAAAATACCACAAGGGGTGCTAGTAACTAAATTTGAGATACACTGTGCAAAGCTATTCACTATGTTCACACTGCAGCTGTTTTTACCATAGACATATAAAGAGTAGACGCCGCATTGGCTGCTGGGGCGCAAGAAATACGGCCGCCATCTTGGTCCGGTGATCCTACCTGTAAACGTAAACTTAAGCAGCAGAGACTTCAAGATGCCAGGGCACTGTGCGGCAAAATACCTATCACACATCACATATATCACATATCAGAATATTCTATTACTGTTCAGCCCACTATGAATATTAAAATACGCTGAACCATGTGTCCTTGTATCATACGTACATGTATGACGTTTGCAGAAAAAAAGAAAAAAAAGAAAATCAGTTTAGTATTCAGCGAGTTATGATTTATTAAATGCACTGACACTTAATTGCGCCTGCCAAACAGATTACACTGAGTGGAGCGGGTGACCGGACCAAGATAGCGGGTGACCGGACCAAGATAGCGGCCCCACGGCTTGTCAGCACCAATAGGTAGTAGCGGTCGATGTGGCGTCTACTCTTTATATGTATATGATTTTTACCCTGGTTGGGGGAGCTATAGTGCTAAGCCTATGTAGTACTGCTTTGTTCACATTTTGCATAACACATACATCGACAAATATTTGTTGTTTTACTGTTTCTTGATTGATCAGGAACTGAAAAGACCATGAAAAGTCCACATTTGGGGGCGGAGTTTAGCCAACATTTTACCCTGACAGTTTTAAGAAAGCAATCAAAGCGCACCTTTTCCTCAAGGCCTTCCCCATTAGATATCCCCACCTACCCCCCAGACCCCCTACCTGACCCTGTGAAGCAACCTTGGGTTTCTTGAAAGGCGCTATATAAATACCAGTTATTATTATTGTTGTTATATTTAATAACACATTAGCTGCGGTTGAATGACGGCAAACGTTAGCTTTTAACGTTAGCTCTCCATAGCTAATATTACCTCCTGAGACTGTCAAAAACAAACACATATTTCTAGTGATGTTCAGCCTATGTTAGCTAGCTTACAGCAACTGTTAGCTGGAAACTAGTTGAATGCTAATGTTTAATTTAGCTGTTGTTCGCTAGATGTCTTTGTTTGTGTTTTACTTTGACATTAGGCTTACTGGAAACATTTACTTACTACTTGGAGATATCTGTTCGAGTGTGACGTGATGTAATCAGGTCTGGTGTTTACATACAACTATAAAACATAACAGCTGTGTGACATGTATCAAAGAGATGCTAATCCGCCTCACGACCTTCTCTTTTACTATCCCAGCACAAATAGACTTTTTCGTTTGATCAGCTCTCTGACCTGAAGATGGATAGCTACACTGTGTATTCAGTGGCGTAGTTGCTGTTAATTTGTTTCTCTTATTTGTGCATCATCTTAATATCAACTAAGCCTTACTGCTACTGAACACAAGAAGGAGATGAGCCCATGAAAGCTTTTGTGGTACCACTACTTGGCTACACAAACACCTTACTGCCGCTGCCCCATGGAAGTGAAGAAGAACCTTACCTCACTTAGTTTGAACTTTCCACCTTCAAAGTGAAGTGCTCCCATAGTAAGAAAAACTCCCTCATACAACTTCCTGTCTTCCTCTTTCTATCAAGACGTGTGCTTTCTGTCGTACTCACTCCGTATGAATAATGCTGTGGGTGTGTAGCTTATCTAGTCAGAGTAAAATGTATGACTGCACGCAAATATTTAGACTTAGCCGCGCAGTAAGTTTTCCTCTGGATTCATTAGGGCTCCAAACTTTGAATGAGTCATTAAAGTGTGCAGCGTGAGACTAAACAAAGCTTTTGCTATTTAAAGCTGTGATGTCATTGTTGGAGGCCTGAATCCTCCAGAGTTATTTCTGTGTCACTATTCCCATAATCTAGTCCATTCATTCACTGAACACATGGATACAATCAACACATTTACCTCAACATTTCTCGTCTGTAAATGCAGCTAAACCACAATGAAAACATGCCTTGACTGTTTGCTAACCCTCACCACAAACAGCGGTGATGTATTGAGCACTACTTTTAACTGGGGTCTGTCATTTCATGGAGTTGGTTTAATATTTGTTGACCATCCAGCTGTGTACTGTTGCTGTGAAGAAAACATAACTATTAGAGCTCGGGCAGTGAGATGGGATCGTTTGCAGAACAGGAACGATTTAGTATTTTACATTATCCTATTCACAAAGTCCTCTTGTTTTTTTTAAGTTATATTTTAGGGCTTTTTGTCCTTATTCGATAGGGCAGCTGAAGAGAGTCAGGAAATGTGGGGAGAGAGCGGGGAATGCAGGATATGGTTGCGGCTGGGAATCGAACCGGTGACCCCTGTGACGCGGACTGTAGCCTCTGTATGTGGGGCGCTTAGACCGTTAGGCCACCAGCGTCACATTCCTCATGGTTTTTAATCATCCATATATATCACTGCAGTGATATATGACCCTCAATATGCTTTAACACACACATAGGTGATGATAGGGTTTCATACTTTTAAATAAGGATGTTCTGGAATGACTAATTTCCTAGTTGTTCAAATAAAAATACAGATGTAGGCTAGACTTGTCTAAAGGTGAGGAAAAATGACGCAGCAGTTCCAACATGCGCCATTCAAATGGTGAATGGGATACTGCTAATTTGCAAGTGTGTCCTTTGGCTGAAAATAAAGTGCGTGACACAAAACATCCCTAAAAACCTGGGGAACAGCTTACCACTTCAAATACGATCGGACCCCACTATTGAATGTTTTAAATCATTGTTGAAGACCCATCTCTTCTCTTTGGCCTCCTCCTCGAGATGAGAACATTTACAACCTGACAGATTTTACTATTTTATAAAAAGTATGTTGTGTTTGAATGGCTGTTGGGTAGCTATATTCCTGTCTTTCTTTTTGATTAGCTGGTGCGTGGCAAGCTCCTTCTGAAGGAAAAGTGGCGCAACTTGGTGGTCATTGTCCTAGTAATTATTGTGCGTGAGAAATACAAAGTGTGGCGTGTGAGCGTGTGAACAGGTTGAAATGCGTGACTTGAGAGCCCTGTTTCTCCCCTGAAAGCACTGTGGCCAACACTGATTGTTTTAAATGTGCTATATAAATAAAGTTGAATTGACTTGACTTGAAAACATGCAGCTCAGGGTGGTGAAAAGACTGTTGTCTGGTCAATTGGGCGTCCATATTTCAGCCCTAACAGCTAGCTACTAGCATAAACTATCTACAGTAACTAAAGCCCTATTCACAAAGGACTAGTGTTAACAGGGGACTTCTGTTTTACCAAGACAAACAACCCATCTTAGTCTTCTTTCTTACGCATTTACACATGTTGAAAAAGAAGTCTGTGCTTTGTCCCATTTTGCACACCACTATAAGGCTTGACTGTTTACTATTAATAAGCTAATCTTAGCGCTGCTTGTCAAATTATGTCTCGGATAGGCTTTTAAATGTTAGAAATATTCATAGTCACACACTAATAGCTATTTAGCCTACTTTTAACCCTCTTTTCATTTACTTCTGAATGGATCACCAGTTGGAAAGTGAGCTGTTAGCTTTAGCTTCAGTTTTAAGAAACCAAATTAATGACTTAAAGACTTGAGGAAGCCCACTGGAGGGAAATTGTCAAAAAAACCTATGTAGTTCCCCTTGCTAATGTTATCCTATGTTAGGTGGGGATTTCTGTGGAAGTCATGCTTGAATCTAGAAATGAGAGGATTTTTTTTTAGAATAAAAACCAAAAGTAAAAGAGAATTTCTGTAGAAAGTACTGAGATCTTTACAGTAAGTCTGACTCAGGAAAAAAAAAAACATCTATTCCCCAGAAACTATTTACTTTGGTAGACATATGAAAACAGATGTGCTGGGGGTGAAAAATCCCTCTCAATGACCACATATCCGTTTTTCAGACCTCTGTTCGGCTTTTGTTTCATGCTCGGCCAGTTTCATCAAAAGGGCAGAGTGGGGGCAGGTGCAGCGCTTCATTCCAGGTGAGAGAAGGATTTGTTCAGGCACGAAAGAGGAAACCTTTCCAATTAATGATTACAGGCGACTTCAAGACAGCAGAGATGTGGAGGAGGGTGGAAATGTATGATAAATTAATATACGAAAGTGCGATAACATCAGGCTCAAGAACAAAGACTCATTCACGGTGACTTTTATCTGAAAGCCACATAAACACCAACAAAAGTGTTTCAGTCTACAGAAAATGACACCTGGGATCACCTGTGTTTTATCTGGCATGAATGGATGCTATTGTGAGTCTGGCAAATAACTTGTTATTGAGTAAAGTGTCTACGTCTGAGGTCAAATTACACCTTTACCTTGTTTTTATGAGACTTGAGTTCACATTTAGAGATAATAAAACCTTAAAATCCAACCACTGTGGGCTCCTTTGTTACAAAACCTCAATTCAGCTGTGTTTTCAAAGCCAGGGAGATGTGTGCTAACTGGACAAACACCCCTTCCAGGTCCTCCCCTTATAAGGCTGCTATACAAACTTCATTGCATAACACAGCTCACCCCAGACTTGCTCAATATACCTGCACAAACAGTGAGGAAAGACTAACACATTTTGTGCTCACACACTGGTCTTTGTGGTGCTGAGTGAGCGATGGCTGCTGGTTAGACACCGTACCTCTTTGGGTTTCGTGCCCAGAGAGAGAGATGATGTCATCGGGTGCTGAGCCGTGCCAGTCTGCAGCGGCTCAGCTGAAAATTACAGGGCAACACTGACAACATGGATACACTGTGAGGACAAACAAACAGTGTTCACCTATGACCCAGCAGTGTCTACTGAGACAGGATGTTCATTCTGAAAGTATTCAGAAGACAGGGAAACTCGTGTCAAATTAAGTGCTTCAAATTTCAAACATTAAAAAAAAGAAACTGGCTCCATGTTTCACATGCTGCTGGAATTTATTTTAGTTGTAATGAGTTGTGAGTGCTTTAAATAGAAGTCTGAGTATTTCATAACAAATGGAAACTAAACAGTTGTTGTTGAGTGTTAATGGGATGAAGGCGATGTGAGTCAGATGCCTTCACTTTGTAAACAGCAGCTGTGAGCCTGGACTTGCTTTCAGTATTCTTACAATCCAAACAACTCCATTTAGTTTGTACTACATCAGCCGTTTCTTACAAGTGAAGTGTTTTGGTACACTTATTTTTTGGTAACTTGGTGCCGCTGTGTTGGCCAGATCTTGCAGATTCCTTGACATTCAACAGTTCATCACATTATCATGGTCTACATCAGGGGTTCCCAAACTTTTCAGCCCTTGACCCCCAAAATATAGGTGCCAAAGACTCGTGACCCCCACTGTCCCTCAAAGTGATTTAATGTGGCCTCATGTAGCTGGTCTGCGGAAAAGTAGCCTACCTATATGAGCATGTGGCTGTGTTTCCTGTGCTGTTATGAATTAACCTACTGCTACTGATGCATTTGATAATTATCTGTTCACTAACCCTTAACTCAGGATGTCATCTGGCAACAAAGAAAGGCAGAAAAATCATTACATTTTCTATTTTCAAGGTTTTCTTTCAAATTTAGCTACTATTTTTGTCAATATTTTTCACTACAATGGATAACTTTAAAACAAAAAAAACATATGAAAGACATCTCACAATCCCCCAGGGGGTCCCGACCCACACTTTGGGAACCCCTGGTCTACATGACAAATACATTTGGACATAAATGGGTACACCAGTTGAGAACAGAAGCGTTAGATGTGTCCATATCTCTTTACTTACTATTTTTAGAAATATTCTACAGGATAAGAAGATTAAGTTTCTTCAACAGCGGCTGATTATAACGTTTAATCCAGTGTTTACAAAACATTTGTTATCAGCTAGCTTAAGCTTCATCTTGACACCAGTAACACTTCCTCCAGAGGAGTTAAGATCTCTCTTGGACGACTTTTATGTACCTCCTCCTCAAATATTTAACAAAAGACTGGATGTACAACAGATGCCTTCCTCTAACTTTACTCTCTTTTTGTATGCAGGTGGTGGTAGTCAGGGTGGGGGGTCATAATGAGTCCTAAGTGAGTGACTTGATGGGTCACAGTTCAGCGGTGGAGCTTCAAATGAGGAGGAAGGGAGGTCTGGCAAGCATGGCTGCTTTTTGCATCTGCATTACCTGAGTCTCTTGTGGCTGCTCTCGTACTTACAGCCCTTCAAAGTGCCCATGGATAGCTCAGCCTGAACTCTTTGTAATAATGGGATCACACACAAAGGACAAGGCATGCTAGGCTTTTACAGGCTCCCTTAGAGAGTATTAAAAATACACAGGGTTTCTGATCAGAGGCAGCATACCAGGGGATGAAACTGGGTTGGAAAATAGTTTGATTGTGTGTATATGTGTGCAAGACTTCAGAAATTCCTCTGCATAAAACGTCCCGTTTCAAAATCTGATATGTTTAGCAGAGTTGCCCCATCTGAAAGCCCCCAGAATGCAGAGTATTTTCTTGATCTGGGTTGAGCTAAAGTGGAAGGCATGCGGGTCTGATCTGAGGGTCACCACGTTTAAAAGCAGATGTGGACAGCAGCCAGTGGAGTAAAGACGCTACCGCAGAGTGAGGCTGTGACTCAGAGAGCTCGCGTGCATGTATACGTTTGTGTCGTCTTGTTTGTCCTCGTCCTGCATGACTGGGATGTCAAAGGAGGACTCAGATTTGATGTTTGAGGTATTTGGTTTTATGTGTCCACAAAAAGCTAGGCATCAGCTGGTGAGGCAAAATCCTCAAATTTTCCTGGAAGAGGCAGAGGTTCCTGCCTCTTCCTGCACGTACTGAGCGTCTTACCATATAAGAAAAAAAATTCATAGGAAGAGAGGAGATTAAGTTGTGCTTGGAAAAAGTCATTAACATTCATGAAAGCCTTGATTTTTATTAATGCCACCTGTAGAAAAAGACTGAGAAAAATCTAAAACCCCTAAAAAGCACCTGTCACATCACCAGTTTGGGTGGTTTCTAAAGGATTCTTATGGCTCCAGAGTCCAGTTCAGATTTGATTGGCAAGAATCCCTCCCTTTATTATGGCAGTAAACAGAATCTGGGCTTTGAAGATGAAACCAGTTGAGAAGTGCCAAAAGCTGCAGTTCCTCAAGTGGCCACTTGAGGCTGGCTTCATACACAAGTCCATCTTAATAAGGTAAGTGCCCATATGAACAATGTTTAAAGCCTGACATAAAAAGAAATGAAATCCATAGCTCTATTTTATTTTATTTTTTTTACCAATGGCAGCTTTAGGATGGTTTAGCTTCTATACAAGTTACTAAATTGTACAAAGGCTTCAAGTTAGCATGATTAGAGGACTTTCAGTGACTGCCTGAGTGAGTGTTGGGCGACTTGGAGATTTTTTTGGAAATATCTGAACATCAGAAGTCCATGCTTAAAAGCACTCTGTTTAACTCTTATTCTTACTTTTATTTTTTTACTGTATGGGTATTTGCATGCATCTGTGGCAATGCCTATGTTTAGGCGTGGCTATATTTACATATGTATGCAAGCTGATGGGTGGGTGTAGGTATGTGTATGGGTCTGTGAATGTATGTACAGATACACCTTTTCAGTTCAACATTAGGTACACTGTTGTCTTTGTATTTCATATGAATACTCATCCGTAGATGTGTATGTATATGTATGTAAGTATACAGTTCTCTTAATGTCTAAATTATGAAAGAAGAGGACTGAGTTGGGTTCGGGGAGGGGGGGGGGGGGGGAGAAAATGTTATATTTTTTTACTATACCTTTGTAATGCACCTCTTTTTTCTAAAAAAAAAAAAGTTGAAAAACAAAAAAAAAGAAGTCCGTATGGCCAGGTTAAAACGAATGTTACTGACAGACTGTGAATGTCACACGGGGTAAGTAAGGATACAGGGCTAAATACACCATTAGCTGCCGAAATCCTTGAACTTGCACCTTAAAACAGGTGGGTCATGAAGCGCTGTAAAAAAACATCCTTTTTAACAGGAAGAAACCTTGAGTAGAACCACACTCATGTTAGACAGCCATCTGCCTAAACTGAGTTGGGGTTGGAAAGAGGGATAGAGGGAGATGAAGAGAGAGAGATGATAGTCGTGAGACGGATAGTAATGGTTGTAGCAGCACGTTAACAGCAGCAGACCGTCTACAGCGGCGAATCAGAAGAACCTACGAGACAAGGGAGCTCAGGGACTCCAGAAAGGTCTATGGTTGGAAACTTTACCATAAAACTTTTGGCCCAATATATCTTGTTTTCGTGGCTGCCAAAGCATGAGAGTCAGGGTTGCTGTTTTCTTCTCCCTGTGGTAAACAGAAGTTACTGGCTAGTAGCAAGATTGCTGCATTCTGTTATTTACTTCTATTTATTATTGTTTTAAAGCCAACTACTATTGAAAGAACAGCATTTTAAGCCCCCACTAGCAGGACCAGCTCTTGCCAAAGCACAAGTATGAAAACCATAAATAAAATTGTATTCATCATGAATATAATCATCAGCATAAAAGGAAATAAAACAACAAAAGACTAAGGTAAAGAATGTCCGAACCTGAAAAAGAAAACTGGACCCTGGAGTTAGCAGGTTTGACTCAGTAACAGAGACATGTTTAATTCAGCACCAGTACACTAACTATCTACCCAGATTTCCATAATAACAGGGTTCCCATCATAAATCTCTGGGTCTGAGCAGGATCCACCCTCACGGCTCAGCAGCCAGCCTGCACATCTTAACTCCGTGACACTCCTGAACCCCAAACCGCGGAGCTTTCACCAGCGAGGCCCTATGGAAAAATTAAACTGGACACCAAAGGAAGCCCGGCTCTGTGGTCATGGCGAGGGACTATGATTGGATAAACATACGGAAAAGCCTCAAACTTGTTCGGTCGATGCCCGGTGGTGATGTGACGAGAGGCAGGCGGTGAGGTTAGGAGAGAGGAAGAGGAGGGTTGTATCTGCAGGGCACATTCTGTTCCTGCTGGGTCAGAGTTAACACAAGATGAGGGAGGACGTCTATCCATTTAGAGCAGTGACATCCTCTGTCACTGTTTATTAAAAACAGGCCTCATTATCCAGCCTGCACCGCCTGCATGAGCTATTTCAGTCTGCAGAGAGCAGGTGACTCGAGTTACAGCAAACTGGGTCGAGCGTTTGTACGTCATTCAGCGTCTAACCTGAGTGTGCACCAGCAAGAAACAAGACTCAGTTATCAATTAAAGACAATTATTAGTGCGTTATTTCCTGTATGAATCTATAACCAGCTGTGATCCAGAGATAATCAATGTACTGCCCTATGGTGTGTGTGTCTGTGTGTTTGTGTGAGTGCATGTGTGGGCTCTGTTAATAGTGAAGAAGACACAGAAAGTTTGTAGCAGATACAGATGGTACACTTACTCTTAATTTAAATTCACTTGTAAAATAGAAACAGTCAAAGAATACACACTCACTAGGCACACTAAGCTAAATCTAAGTAAGGGATAATATCAAGTGAGTGGGCGATATGTGAAACAGAATCTGGACAGGGTGAGACCGCACTAAAAAAAACAATGAAAATAAAAAAAAAAGTCATTTATTTTTCTGAGAACTTTTATTTACGACCAAATTTGTGCTAACTATTACGCAATCCAATCATGGGAAAAGTTAAGTAGCAGCTTTTGACTGTTTACTCACAGCTGGGGTCATCTGCGGGTCAATTATTCAAGGTTATTGGTATTGAGTCGCAACCAAATCTATCCAATTTTACCTTTTGGCTTTAGTCAGTTTTTGGTGCCCCTTGTGGACAAAGTGGTGCATCTTGACACTGTATCTGGCAGTGGGAAATCATGTGACTGGTCATACCCACAGTATTGAGAAATAGCCTGAAACAGCTGAATTAGCTGTTTTTCTTAGATAGATTTTCTATTTGTTGTGATTTATTGATTTAGTTGGTTGGTTGGTCTGTTGATTGGTTGTTAAGTTGGTTGGTAGGTTGGTAGGCTGGTAGGTTGGTAGGTTAGGTAGGTTAGTTAGTTATACTTTTTGGGCTTTTGTTTCTATTTAGAGAGGATAGAACAGTGCATAGAGCAGGTAACCAAGAGAGACAGTGTGGAGTGACTGGCAGGAAAGGGGCCTCAGGCTTCAATCCAACACAGGCTGCCCATCTGATAACTGTAGCCTCTGTACATGGGACACACAACTAAATCATGAGGCCAAACCAGCTCCCTGTATGTCGAATTTTCACTCAGGCTTTGTGGATTGTTACTTTGACTCAACATTGATACCAAATGTACATTTTTAAATATTTGTAATTATAGGCAGGTTGGGGAGAGAATAAGCAAGGTAGGTATCTAAAACCAAATAATGAGCCTTTAAAAAAATCTATTAAAAAAGTACGTCTCCAATTTTGTTATTCTCTCCATCTTGTGAACATGTTAAAAATATGTTTTATGAGCAGCTGCAGAGAAAGAGGTGAAACACCCAGCATAATATGTATGACTAAACTTTATTTGACACAACTGTTGCTCTTTTAGAAGCAGATCATCACTGTTTGCTTTATTTAAGTCAAAAATTCCTCATTAAAGCTTATCTTAACCAGCAGACATAATTTTGTGGATGTAATTTGGACAAATTCATTTCATATTAGATTATAAACTGTGATTTGTTTTTTATTTAATGCTTCGCAGACTGGATTCATGACAATTTGGTTGGGAACTCCTTCATTGTTTAAACTGTCTGCAGGAAAATAAACTTGCAGTCGCCAAATATTATCTGCATGCCAAGAGGAAAATTTCTGTTATCTGTTCCTCATCATGTTTTTTCTTCTTCTCTCATTCTGATGAACTCATTTGCATGTTATAATCTCTCCGTTATCCGCAAGACGGAATTAAATTTGAAATGCAAATCATGGAAATAATTACTAGTTGGCTGCATGGCAACAATTCACTTCAGTTTGCATTAATTCCATCATCCAGAAAAAATATGATGGGGCTTTATTTTTTATTTATTTATACTTTTTCTTTTCCATACAATCCTCCACAAATCTTTGCCTTTTCATTCCTCTTTTGCTTTTCTCTCAAAGACTAACTGTTTACTGAGAGAGGAGAGTTCATTAACTCATCATTAGCCAGTCTTTGTCAAAGTAAACCTGCTAACTGTGAGTGTTTTCTAACAGATTGGTGAGAGGATTAATTCAAATTCCACTCAGACTTTTTCTCCAGACTGACAATTCTCAAGCCAAAACAGATGTCACTGTAATTGCAAATAAATCTTTGTGGCATTTTAGAGATTTAAGATTTAAAATATATATATATTTATATATATAGATAGTGAAAGCCAAAATAAGAGGGGAGATAACAGATTTTAAAAATGGTGTTGCAGAACAAAGAAGTTGAACAGAAAACTCCTACAACAGATGTAATGCTATGAAAAAATAGTGACCCACTTTAGTGTTTTTATGGGTTTTTATCAAATGCATGTTTGTTAATGTTGATTCATTTTATTTTTAAAAATTCAAGAATTATTTACATTCTGAAAAAGTTAAAAGATGACGCCACATTTTGAATACTTGAACCTAAGATTTCCAGAAGCCAGAAGAAGTTCTTCTGGCTGTTAGCGCTGTGGCTAAAAGTTATCTGCTTGGATATATTGTGTCTGCCTTGGCATAAATGGAGAAATTAGAATCTTAACATTTGATTGAAATGCAAACAATGACAAAATAATTTGGTAAGAAGCGGTCTTCAAACACTTAAGCTACCATCTGATACGGCTATGAGATGATCAGCTTCTCAGTAATTCTGTTAGCGATTAACGACCTCTGGCCAATACGTCCCTTGCAGTCTAACTAGTAACTTGAAAAGTGGACATGTGTTTAGATCAAAGCAAAGTTTGGCTCTTAAGATATTTCTGCAAAGTAAACACCATCATTTCTAAGTTCATTTAAGTTAATTTATATTTCCTGGAGTTTCGCCCATTTATCTATTTCTTGTGAGTCTCAGTTTCACTGTAAAAAGTAAGTTACACAAAGGCTTCACTCGAGGTTACTTCAGTGGTATGAACCTGAAAATCTATCAATCCATTTTCTTGAGATATACTTGGAATTAACAGGGTTGAAGTTTGTTGAATATACCAATATGAAGGTGAAGAGTTGAATGAAGATCTGAAGATCTTTATTGTACTTGGAGCCGTTCATCACTTCTGACACTTATGTCACTTTAGTGTCTGGACCTTAAGACAGTCAACATGTGTGTCAGTGTTTGTGTGACACACACACCCCCGGCTGATGACAGAGATGAACCTCTGTCCGTGTTTACACAGGCCTGCGGAGAGTCTCTCAGTGAATGTAATGGCTGCTTTTTGCTTTTTCAGGTGGAGACACAGACAGTCGCTGAGGTCAGACGGAGACGGTGTCCTCCTGCAACGACTGCTGTTTCCTGTCCCACCCCCGCCGTCCCAGAGGAGCTTGACAGTATCGATTCATCTTTTAACGCTCAGCTTTAAAATTCATCCAGATACGGATCTCGTAATGTGGCCTTCGTCTTGTATTTCCTACAGGTGTTTAATGTAACTGATTTGTATGGTTCTAATGCTTTGTATTTGATGTCAGTGTTGTTTATCGTTCTGTATTAATTTTTTAAAATACACTCCAGACAATTTTCACTTTACATTGCTATTAAATATATCCTCTACATCAGGTATGTCCAAAGGTGTAAGGTCCATTTATTTATGGCCCCAAGCTTCCATCTTAAATTGTGTTATTTATGGCACAGAAATGAATCCCATTCTGAATCATCTGTACATTTGCAGTTTCTTTCATGCGCACAAACTAAACTAAAGTCAATCCAGAAATGTCTCAAAAAGCTTCATATGGACTTCTTGTATAAAAGACAAAACACTGGGAATTCTGCAAGACGGCAATAAAGAAGAAACCCAAGAACTCTCAAAGTTGACAGGTTTTCAAATTAATGTTTTTATCATGATGTGAAAATGTTCTTAATGAACACTAAAAGTTCAGAAGACACAAAAGAGGACACAAGACAAGATCAAAATTAGGAAATCGTACAGAAAAGGCATAAAAATTGTTCAGAATGCAGGAAAATAATTATTTTGTTATAGAATGTTATCTGCTGGTCAGAAAAGTCTTAAAAACAACATGAAAAAGAAGTGTGATGAAATCCAGATAGTGATCCTGCCATAGGAAAATAATGAAACAATATTTTTCCCACATTGCCCGACCCTAATGAAAAACATTTTCCTCCAGAAGAAGATACAGTTTGTTAATGTTTAGGTGGCTTGTGGAGAACTTGGGAATTCCTAGTTACTGTTTAATTGAGAAAACATTTAAAATAATTGTTATTAAATAGAGAGTTCATATATAAATTTCATGATTCCTAAGTCTCAGATGGAGCCACTGGCCCTGAGGTATTCTGACAACATCAAATGTGGCCCTCTTTGAAAAAAGTTTGGCCACCACTGCTCTACATGATAACTTAATTACTTATGGATATTTCTTTTCTATTAGTTTTTAACTATTCAACAATATATGATAATTGTTCCCTTCAGACATGTCTTAAAAGTTTGTTTTGCATCTTTGGCAGTAGTTGTGTCTTTTTGTGGTTGTATCACTATCCTCGTGTCGTGTCTTATTTTGGTCATTTTGTGTCTTTTGTTAAAATTTGCTCTGTTTCTACTTTAGTTGTGTTTTTAATGTTTTTCCCAGTGACCTTTTCATTCTGCTCTATTTTGCATGTTGTTGTCTTTTTGTTGTCTCCTCTACTCTAACATCTTGATGTTTTTTCCATCTTTCTTTCAACAGTTTTTAACATTATGTCTGATGATTTCATTTTGCATCCTTTAGTCATCATTGTGAATCACACTGTGGTCTTTTTGCCCCCTTTGAGGTAATATTATTGTGATTTTGTGTCTCTTCGTGGTCCTTTTATTTCTCAGTTCTTTTAGCATCTTTATGTTGTAACCTTGCATCTTATGTGGTTGTGCTGCATGTTGTTTTGTTGTGGTGTTTACGTCACCTCTGGAATCTTTTTTAATCATTTTGTTCATCTTTGTTGTAGCAGAGGCTTTTCCTCAGTGGAAAACAACTATGAGATATTTATCTTGAGAGAGTTACAATGCCTCATTGAACCAGTCTGTCTGAAGGGTTCAAAGTCAGAGTGAAAACATGTCAAAGAACGCTAGCTTGATGCTAATCTTCTCTTTTCACTGGACTGCTTTTCACTCATCATTTCATGCCATTTAGTCACTTCTTATTTAGAGATGCGTGTCATGCAACCGGTGACTGTCAGAGAATAGTATAGACAGGCGAGCCTATAACAACAATACATTTGGGGTGGATGGAACTTTCTCATATATCTAACATAACTCCAGTCAGTTTACTTAACAGTGATGATCTTTTTTATAAACCAAGATAGGTCACTTTTATGCTTAAACTTAACCAAACTGATGATATAATGCAATATAAAATATGATACAGTATGTTATAAAATATGAAGAGATGGGATGATACAATGAAATATGATGCACAACACGATGTGATACGATACGATACGATGTGATACGATACGATGTGATACGATACGATGTGATACGATACAATACGATATGATGCAATACGATGCAATACGATGTGATAAGATATGATGTGATACCCCCCCTTCAATTTTGCTCCGATAAACTCCCAACCATGCACATTTTGAAGTAGACGATTCAAAGTTATCATACCAAATTTCTCTAAGTCAATTGGTGTGGGCGTGGCACCTCGCTACATTTGGAGGAAATTTTGACAACCTCTAAACAATAATATCTCTCATATGCAATAATGGATCAGGCCCAGGCAGGTCATGCATGATAAGTGCCCCAGCCTGAATGCCTCCACAGGCAAATATTCACCAATATCATATAGCGCCCCCTACTGGCAGCAAAAATGACATGTCAGTTTTTATTGAATCAACTCCTGCTTCACTCAGAATGTTGTTGTCACATTGGAGATGAACATTTGTCAAAGGGATCTTCCTAAGTCAATGGATGTGGGCGTGGCAGAGGGTCACAGTTGGAGGTTTTGCCTACAACCTAAAACTTTTATAACACTCTTACCAGGGCGCTCATGCATGACAAGTGCCCCAGCCTGGATGCCTCTATGTGCAATTATTCACCTATATGTTTAGCCCCCATACTGGCCACAGGAAGTCACATCTTACTTTTACAGTTTCAGCCCAAGCCTCATAAAGTGCAGCACAGCAACACCTGCTGCACTTCAGGCGGTGGCAAACATCACGCGCATCGTGTGATCAGGCGGTGCTTGTACGAGGGCCCACACATATCCGCTTGCAGTTTTAATGTTTTCTATATTTACCTAAATTAATATGAGGTGCCACATGAATAAATCATCATGCATTTGTACATTATGAGATATTTTATGTTAGGTTCAAAGTACAGGCATATATCAAGCTTTATCAAAAAGAGCCCTGGGATTTTATATCCGCTTTAAGTAAGAAGCTATTTTTAGGAGGGTTAAGTCTTGCCATGAAAAAAACAAACCTCTGTTCTCACACTTTGTCATTTTCTTTCCCTGCTCTCAGTCTACCCTCCTCTTTCTATTTTGTTTTCACTCTGAGTCTCTTTCTCTGAACACAACAGGAGCTGAGATAATCCTCTCAGAGTGATGACGTGAACCTGTGGGTGGTCTTTATGCTCAATAACGTCTCTGTCCCACAAACTGTAGAAACTAAAGCTCATGTGAATCAACAGGAAGCTTCTTTCTCCTTATCCTCTTTCTCTTGTATCTTCCCACCAAGAAAGTGTTCACCACTGATCAGTAATTAATTACTCTTTCTACTACTGACAGTACAACTAGGCCTAGTCAAGATTCACATATCACCAGGTTAAAATGGGTTTCACCAAACCAGCAGCCTCTTAGAACAGCATCAGATGTTTAAGCTAACATTACATTTACAGGTTCGCAGAGTTAAAAAGATGAAATGATTAAGTGACTGGTTGAAACTTTAGAATATTTGCCAGGCTCTGGATTAAACAAATCTGGAGGTGGAAACATGTTGAGTTGGAAAAACGGTGATGCTTTTTTTGTACTTTTATGTCTTTTTTGATCCAACAGCTAAAATAGAAATAATTGCCATGATAGTCAATAATGACTGTAATCATAAGTACCAGTCCTTCGTGGTTGCTTGCTTTTGTTTGAAAGAACCTAGAGGTAATAACTGAGAAACTATGTGCAATCCATTCCAGGTGTGTCTGCTCACTTCAGGTTTTTGTTGGACGGTTCACAACAAAGATGGAAAAAAAGTCACACAAGTCTCTGATTAATCATGTTTCTCTTTCTGACATCTACCGATCCCCCTCCAACTCTAAATATTCCCCTCAGTAAACCCCCCACAGTCTTTAAGCCTGTTTCCATGAACAACACCCCCATGCTGAGTCCCTGATGACTCAAATCTAGGCTGCCATAATATCTAAGTGTAGACATGATAAACTGCACACATGTAATGTCTGCTGGAGTAAGTGGTAGTCTGTGAGCGCTGATGCAAAATGAAGATGATGAGGTAACTCATGTCTGCACAGTTATTTTAAGAACAATATCAGATATCTGAGACTGCAGCATCCCAACAAAACTTGAGTATTGTAATATATCATACTATATTTGCAGGATTACTAACCCTAACCCCCTTAAAGATCACATCCTCATGGATTTTGAGAGAAGGGAAAACGTTTTTATTAGGAATGTGTCCATTAACGCCATTTTTTGGTCCGGTGTCACCACTACTTCAATTTCAGAACCCTTCACCCCGGCACATCCTATTGCTAGGTTAAATAAGTTGTCCTGCGGCACTTCTGCTGACCTCTGTAGTGACCGTTTAGACTGTTATAAAATGCTCTGCTTGCTTTGTATTTGCTTTCTCAATGACACAAAGAACACTTAAAGAGCGCACTGACAAATAGCATGTTGTAGCGTTAGCAGAAGCTCCAGACCGAAAGATTGAGCCTTGAAAAAAACTATTGTGGTTACTTTCCCTTCTACACCGACCTCTGATGTTTTTTTTGACAGAGTTTTTTTTATTTATTTTTTTTATTTAATCTTTATTTTACCAGGAATAGTCCCATTGAGATGCAAAGTCTCTTTTTCAAGGGAGTCCTGGCCAAGACAGCAGCATAAAAAGTTTCACAAATAGAACAGGACAAAACATACAGTGGCAAGTAACTATTACATTGATTTATAAATTAGCAGTGTTAAGCTTTAAAACATGTGCACAAGCTGATCAGATCATCCTTTATCCTAGTTTTGAAATCCTCCAATCGAATTAAACAGTCCAGTTTCAGGCGACCCTGAAGCTCAAACCAAGAAGAGGCAGCAAAGACATTAAAAGCACTTTTACCAAAGACAGAGTGAGTCCGAGGAATGCCAAAAAGAATTTGTCCATGGGACCGAAGATGACAGCCACTGACAACTTTAGGAGTCAATAAGGAGCATAAATAAGATGGCAGCTCCTGGAGTATGGCCTTATAAAGAAAGACATACCAATGCTCCATTCTTCTGTTGTATAAGGAAGACAAGCCCGCCTTCTCATACAAGATACAGTGATGTGTGCGGAAACCTAAACCAGAAACAAACCGCAATGCAGCATGGTACACAGAGTCCAACATTTTCAGAGAGGCTGAGGAAGCATGCATATAAAGAACATCACCATAGTCAATTACAGATACAAAGGTTGCTAGAATGAGCTTTTTACGCGCAGCAAAGGAAAAACAGTGTCTGTTTCTATAAAAGAAACCTAACTTCACCCTCAGTTTTTTAGTAAGACTCTCAATATGAGTTGATATCATCCGAATTGTTAAGATCAGAAGCCACATCCACTCTTAATTCCTATGGGTCGGTTATGAAGAAGTGTCATTGATGAGATGGTGCACCAAAAGTTGAACTATTCTGAAGTAAAACCGCCGTGAGAGCAACTGATGCTTCGAGTTTGCAGTGAGGACGCAAAGCCTCAAGCGCTGATCTGCATTGGTTTAGAAGAGAGAACAGGCGCTGCAAGCACAAAGAGCAGTGATAATGGACACAGGCCCTCAGTGATTCTGATGTAGAGACTTCTGGAGTTATGTTGCACCTATAGCTGCAACTCTTGAGCAAGAATAATCTTCCTGAGAGCCAGACTATGGATTATGTGCTTTTGTGCTAACCACCTCTGGGTCCCAATTTTAGACCAACATCAGAGTGTTAAAAAGGCTGGTATAAAAAAAGTAAACCCACATAATTCACCAACACACCTTTTTTTAGCATACACTCTGATTAAAGTGTTGCAACATGGCTGGTTTGGCAAATGTGTTGTGGCAGTTTTAGAGGATTTGTAGGAATTAAGTTCAATTTCTCAGATATTCAATGTTGCATTTGGAGCTGATGCTGTGTAAAGTGTGGCTCTTTAAGAATCAAGATTAACATGAAACTACAACTCATGTAGTCAAAGACGTGCTAATGCATCATTTAACCATGTCCATCAATCAGTTTCTATAAACACTGGTTTCATGAAGTCAGAGGGAAACATCAGGAACAAAGATCAAACCTCATTTTAGAGAAAAAACAAAAACGTGAGGAGCAAACAAACTGCACTCATCATCAACACGACTGTGCCAGATTTTACATCTGAGTGACGGTGGAGCAGAGGTAAGTAGTAAAGTACCAAGCTTTAAGTCTGCTGCATGTTGGCAAGTATTGACCTGCCCCCCCTAGGGTACGTGAAGAACAAATGGGAACAAATGTGGAATTTTTTGTTCTCTCAGACAGAAGACGGTCTCAAAAGAAAACGCTCTCCTGAGCAGCGCTGTCAGCTCTCGGTCCCTCAGCGGCTCTAAGAACACGTTCTGCTGTCAGTCTGGCTCAGGATGAATCCTTGGGGAACCCTCCGGAAGACAAGATCAGTGTGAAATACGTGATGAGTGCAAAGGTCAGGAGTCAGGGGCCCCGCAGGGATGAACTAAAACTTCAACTCCACTCTCTGTACCTGCACTCCCCCGCAGACGCCACAGAGTCAGTCATGCAGACCTGCAGACGGCCGCAGAGCGTCGTGTAAACATGTTTAAAGGTCAGACTAATTCATCCATGGTCAATGAAGTCAGATTTGTTAAATGTTGTTTGTGTACCATGATGAGGGTTTATTATGAGACATAACGCCCCACCACTCCTCTGTGGCAGTGTGACACCCAGGCTGAAAGAGACTCTCTTTAACCATTTTCACACATGAACTCCTTTAATTTGAGGACATACAGGCCCTGACATTTTCAGGAACTTACCTTCCACACATGCAGCTCACAGCGGGAGATTATCTGAGTCATACACACTCTCACAGCATTAGTTCTCAGATTATAGGCGGTGGTAGAGGTGGGATCTTGGTGGCGCGTGCAAAAGCAGGAGTCATTCTCCATAATAGTGATTGTGTCTGGGTTGTTGTCACTACAACATGTATGAATTGTTTCCATAAGACAAACACAGCAGTTGAAAATTGTGAACTGACAACTGAGGCGAGCAGTAAAGAGCATAAATCAGGAAAACTCCAGTGACCATGAAGGATGTCATCACTCTACCTGCTGCGCTCACACATTAGCTTACCCTGACGTCTTTTAAACTATTTACTCAGGGGCTGTCTCATCACTATCATCGCTCTCTCTCTCTCTTATTCTTCTCTATCCCTCTTTCCAACCCCAACTCGGTCGAGGTAGATGTCTGTCCAACATGAGTCTGGTTCTGCTCGAGGTTTCTGCCTGTTAAAAGGAAGTTTTTCCTTGTCGCTGTAACTTGCTAAATGCAGCAAAGTGCTCTGCTCATGGTGGATTAAGATGAGATCAGACTGAGTCTTATCTTGTCTTGATGTTGGGTCTTTGTTAATAATTTAACATAGAGTACGACCTCAACCTGCTCTGTTTGTAAAAGCGTCTTGAGATAACGTTTGTTGTGATTTGGCGCTATACAAATAAAGATTGGTTGATTGATTGAAAAGGTCTGGATAAAGCTGATCTGAACAAATTTCATTATGTTCACACATGAAGCTCAACCACACAATGTCACAAAGTTTTCAGAAGTGCAGTGCATGTTTGTATTTTAGCTTTTACGTAGTCCTTTTGGATCTCTTCGTACTCACTAGGGAGGTTCTTAAGCGACTAATGTCCTCGTAAAATTTAAATTCCAACCCAATGACAGGTCTAAAGTCTAAGAAATCCCTCAGTAAACAGTTAAAATTGAGCACCCTTTTTCAACATGGCCAAACAGAGTCACAAACAGTCTGCAGATAATGTTAAATTGGTTTGCAGAGTGTGGCTACCACTAGGAGAGCTAGCACCACCAGCCTTAGTCCTCTTTGCAGGTTCACGCCCACATGCCTGTGCTGGTTACACAGTGCTTTGGTTGAGAGCCGACCAGCACTTCACCTCCATTGTCTAGATATGAATAAGATGCCATATGTCATCTGTGCTTATTTAAATCCAGGTAGTAGAGCAGTATAGCGTTATGGTAGGAGCCCTGAACAGGGGCCACAGTTCACTGACTCACTGAGGTTTTCTTTTTCTCCTTTTGTACATGTAATCTGGTCAGTTGTGTCTCTTTGTTGTCAGTTTATACCTTTTTATCATTTTTTGTCATTTTCCATTACAAACTTTTGCATAATTTTCAGATTACCTTCTTGTTTTGGTGTTTTTGTTCCCTCGTGCCTCTTTGTTTCTTTGTTGCTTTGTTTCATTAATAGTCTTGTGGTTTATTTCGGGTCTTACATTATCCTTTTAGCATTCATTTAGCATCTCAGTTGTTCTTTTTTTGTCTCTTTTTAGAGCCTTTTCGCTTCTCTGAGTGGTCTTTTTGGAAAACAATAAGCATTCGTTTTTGCTAGCCCCATAAAGGAAATTGCTCAGCATATTTGTTTTGTGTCATATTTATATCAAAGTATGTTTTTCAATTAGTTGTGTATTCCTTTGACATCATTATACCTCTCCTTGTGGCCTTTTTGTTTCTCTGAGTGATTCTGAATCCTGACATTAAATTTGAATCTTTCTGTGGTACCTTTGTATTTTCCATCCAAAATATTTTGCATCTATTTGTGTTCATTTGACTTTTCATTGTGGTCATTATGCGTCTCTTTGAATCCAATTTGCATCTTCTTCTGTTGAATTTGCATCTCTTTGTTGATCTTCTTCTCTCTGTGATACTTTTATGTCTCCATAGCCATTTTTGGTCTCTCACTGTGTTCTTTTTATGTCTTTAAATGTGGTTGTTCAGCATCTCTTTGATGTCATTTTAAGTCTGTTTCACTCCCTTTTTGCAGTTAAAGCCGGGGTACTCTCTCACCTCTTGATCTCCTGGACCTGTCCCCATTAGGCTCATTCATAAATCTATCAGTGATCATGATGCTCGAACACTTTGATGCTCTCCATGTTTCATCGTAGCTCTTTCTCTGTGTGGATGAGTCATAAAAGAATGCCGCCATATTGCTCACCTTGGCAACCCCCTCTTCTCTCTTGGGGCCTCATGAGTCGACGTCTAACCAAGCTGCACACTAGTATGTCTCACGCTAACTCATTGTGTGTCCCCCTTCACTGTCCCCGAGGACTTCTCTTAACAAGGCGGGGGAGTACCTGATCTCTCTTGTGCTTTAAGTGGCTAACTCTCAGGTTTCACTCTCCTCTGGGGGTGAGGCTCTTTGCGTTTTGTTCCCTGTTTTCCCACAGAACCTCGGAGCGACGAGGCCTCCGTACCCTCTGTGCTAACGAAACACTGGAAACACGACACTCCTTTCTCCTCAATCCAGGCTGAGGGGATCGGAGCACGCAGGGAGATCGTCTTTCAGCTCCCACGTCTGACACGGTTTACCTGAAAGGGCTGCGCCAGGTTCAGGCTTGTCGGGCCTCTACTCTAAGTTCTGCTGGAGTAACAGCAGCATTATTAGCTCAGATGGTTAAATCCTCAACCTCCTCTGACCTGACTTCGTCTCACACACCTCAAACAAACACTTCAGGAGGAGTAATCCTCGTAATTACAGCAGAGATAAAAAAAAGAGCAGTGGAGGTATAATTATTCTAAACTTCATAGGTGTGCGATTTGTGTTTTTTGGCGTTTGCCAATAAAAACTAGGTCACAGCGCTCTGGATGTTTGAAGCTGATTCAAATAATATACAAGATTTCAAACAGTAAAGTGTGTGCGGGGTTGGCGGATAATAATATCTTATGGTTTACACAATGAATTCTTGAAATTCTCTCTTAAATGTGATCATAACTTCAAACAAACAACAGGGTGTTTATATGTTGGATAAATGACACTAGATTAATACACAGTAGGTCTGTAAATTCTGTATTTTAAAAACCGACTTCTTAAATTAAATATAAAAATAATTTATCAAAGAAAAAAGCTCAGTCTTCTGATTTTTCATCTCAAAGTTATATAGGCATTTGTCATGATCGACAGTTAATTCAACTTTAGGAAGTTTGGACATCAAATGTGTGTTAGCTTGCACCTTGTTCATGCATTAACTGTATGAACAGCTAGAGACATGAATCACAATCTAAATACATTAAATACGACTGTTCTGGAAAACACTACATACATTAAAAAAACCCTGAATAGATAGATTTCTTCCTCCTCTGTTCTCACACAGCTGGTGTTTATCTCAGTTCAGCTGAGTTCAGCTCAGCCTGTCACGGTTCAACAGGTGTTTTTACCATCAGACAGTAAAGTCTCGACACCAGCACTGCTGCTGCTTCTGCTTCCCCCCCTCTATGAATCAAACACTGCAAATCCTACAACCGCTGTCTGCAGAGACACATCTTTACCAGTGTAGGCCATAGACTGTATAAATAATGGAGGTAGTATCTGTGATGTCACCCGTCTGTTCCTGAACGCTGTTTTGAAGCCAGTTGTCATCGGTAACCATATTGGAAATGCTGAACTCAACCTAACTGCTGTTGAGCAAGTGTGAGGTAAAGACTGTTTTTTGAACCAGGCTGTAAACATGTTTATTAATGCTGCAAAGATCGTCTTTGTTTTTGAATGGGTGTGTATGTGGTTTCCGGTGTTTCTGCAGCCAGCCTCAAGTGGACGCTCAATGAACTGCAGTTTTTAGCACTTCTGCATAGGCTTCATATTTTGAGACCGAATGTTGCCGCTTGGTGTAGGCATTATAAATGGTTATCAAGTACGTCACTTCAAATTCACTGAGGATAATCAGAGGTTCTGACTCATCAAGTTAAGACAAGAAGCTTCAACAAAATATGTCTTCCAAAGGTTTCATTGTTTTCATAGAGTAAAATTCTGAAAGTATCCCCAGATAGGATAAAGGGTAAAGATAATGAATGGATGGATGGATGAGTGGATGGATGGATGGATGGGATTACGTTTTGTCAAGTGTCCGAACGCCATCATCATTTAGTTTCTAATAGTAGACTTTAGTTACTGATAAGCTAATGCCATATTTTGAGGCTCCATTGATGGTGTTGTAGGAGACACAGGGTGTGGGTAGCTAGCTGGCTATTAGCTCTCTATCTAGTTTAATAAACTTAACTGTCTTACCTTGATAGTTTCTGAATGAGAATGTGGTGAAGTTTCCAGAGGAAAGCAAATACTAGCTAGTATGTTAACTTTAAGCTACAGATAAAATAAGTAAAACCAGCTAACCAAACTAATGTCTGTGCTGAACCTACCTTACATTAGATACATAATGTTTTCCAGTTCATGGCTCACCTTTTCGTTTCAACAGCTGAACCTATGTTTGGCATTTCAAAATGTGGCGTCAGTTTAACTTGGGGTTTAAATTAGGCACCCCATGTACAGAGGCTACAGTCTTCAAAGTGGGTAGCAAAGGTTTGAATTTGACCCTTGACCTTTAGCTGCCTGTCATTCCCCAATCTCTGTTCCCTATGCATTTAACTCGGTTCCCTTTAAGTCCTACAGAAAAGGTTAACACCCTTCCTATCATAGTTTACACAACAGGCCAAATTCAGCAATATAGCAAGTTAATTTAAAATGTACAATAATAGAGTACTCAAACTTAACCCACAGAGACAATCTGAGAGTTTTAGGTTATATATTTTTGGAGCTTAAGTTTAAAGTACATCAGAACTGTTGCTGCTAATTTAACTACCTTTAATTCCCCCTGCTTTAATGCTGACACTGCATGTCTTGGATTTACAGCCTCTGTTCTGCTGTTAGTTCAGACTCCTCTGGCATCGCCCCAAAAGTCTGCTTCTTCACATAAAGAAGGAATCTTATACTTCAGCACACTGGGGATGTTTTATTATCCGGTGGAGATGCACACACACACACGCACAGGGCTGAAGTATGGGGATTTTTTTGTGAGTGTGTGTAGGTGTGTGTGCTTTTGCATGCATTAACAGGTGGTAGTAACTGTAACACCAGAGGTCTGACTACAAACAAGACTGTGTGAGGGAAGTGAATATTTAACACCATCATGTAACTTTCCTCCTTAAGTGAGGGAGTTACCGTCACAGATCAGACGACTGTCCAACAGACACTGTCCTCTTTGTTGAGTCAGTCTGTTGGTTCACTTATTACAGAAACTGTGACACAACTGAAAATTTAAGTGGTGGGTTTGGTTGGTCTACTTTGATCCAGGCTGAAATAATCTCACCGGCTGCTGGAGGGATGACATGAGTCAAACTGAATCAAATTTGATTGCTCGCTTCGATTAGCCTCCAAATATTTGGTGCACAATTAACCAGCTGTGCCGATCCAGCGTCACATTTTTGGCAGCATTTTGACGTCCTTATATTGTGCTGAATTTTTTTTCCATAAACTGTATAAAGTAGAGCAAAGAAGTACTACTTGTTCACTGTTTTAATGTCAAACCAGTAGCTTGCACTTGGTAACTTTTGTTCGAAAAAAAACACAGAACATTTTATAATTGGTTCATCGTGAGGTTATTCCAGAGTAAGCATTAGATCAATAAGTTTCCCTCTAAATCTTAAACCCCCAATCAAAAATGCTGAGGCTTCCATTACCCGGTGGGGAAATGAACAATATTTCATCCTTCATTAAAGCAAAGACACCACACAGTCCCACCACCAGGCTCAAAGCCATGTCAGAGAGGATCCAATCCAGTCTCCAGCATGAACATAGTCTGGATGGACATAATGACTCTTGGTTTCCCTCTTTAAGTGCTCCTTGTTCCTGCTAATGGGCTGCCGGGAGGCCAGAGGAGTACATGGGAAACAAGCTTGTTAACTCATCCTACTGCAGGGTTTCTATGGGCTTCTCTTCTGTGACAAGAGGGGAGTGAGACAAAGCCAAACTAGCTCCTTCTTTAGTGTTCTTAGCAGTAACAAAAAAACAGCCAGTAAATGAGGCACATTCCTCACAGTGTGAACGGCGTTATATATGTTAAATACAGCTCAGAAGTTAGTCAGGGGAAAACAGCACTATACTGGGGCCTCTGATTAATGTAGGAAATGCTGTATGAGATTTTGGCTAAACAATATCTGTTAAGTCTGGCTTTAGTTGTATCAGCCCTCATGTCAACAGCAAGCGGTCTGAAAATATGAAGCCCATGCAGAAGTGCTAAAAACTTTTTTGTGACTCGTTATTTTTGAAGATATTAAACTCACAAGTTTTGTCTGAATAAGGGCAAAGCTGCCTTGATTGACAGGACAGCACCCTGTAGCTGTTAACAAAAATGCAAACAGTCGGCCTCTTTACCTCACACCAGCTCGACAGAAGCTAGGTTGAGTTCAGCATTTCTAATATGGCTCCCACTGACAATTGGCTTCAAAACAGCGTGTCAGAAACAGATTGGTGACGTCACAGATACTACCTCCATTTATTATAGTGTATGGTTGACAGTTTTTCTGGTCTCAAGTTAGCTGCAAACGTAGCATGTCCAGCTAGCTAGCTTACCAAATACGATATAAACTTCACTTGTCAGGGTCAAGTAGCATTTCCATATGTTAAAGCTACATAGGGCTGGGCGATAAATTGATAATGATAATTACCATGATATAATTCAATCAATCAATCTTTATTTGTATAGCGCCAAATCACAACAAACGTTATCTCAAGACGCTTTTACAAACATAGGAGGTCTAGACCACTCTATGTCAAATTATGAACAGAGACCCAACTTCAAGACAGGGTAAGACTCAGTCTGACCCCACCTTAATCCATCATGAGCATTGCACATCGCAGTATTTAGCTAGTTACAGTGGTGAGGAAAAACTTCCTTTTAACAGGCAGAAACCTCGAGCAGAACCAGACTCATGTTAGACAGCCATCATGCCTCGACCGAGTTGGGTCTGGAAAGACAGATAGAGGGGAGTAAGAGAGAGAAGTGATAGTGATGAGACGAGTCGTAGAAGCTGTTGCCGCTAGAGTCTAGCATGTCCGGATCAGCTGGAGTCCAGATCGTCCGCAGCAGGAGGACGTCTACGGCAGCTCAGAGGAATCTACGAGACAATGGAGCTCAGGGACTCCAGAAAGGTCTATGGTTAGTAACTTTAATGGGACAGGCAGAGTTAAAGTAAGTGATGAGGGGGTTGGGGGGAAGGGGGTGAGCTAGGATCCCAGTGTGTCAGTGTGCCAGTTCACCCGGCAGTCTAGGCCTATAGCAGCATGACAAAATTTTCCTCTAAAAAACTAAATTCACATACAAGCTAACAAACCGTCGTCCACTTTCACTCAGGGGCAAAAATCGCCTTTAAATTTAAAGGAAATAATGATTCGATATGTATCGTAATAATTATTGATATCGACTGATATGAAACATTTTATTGAGATAACATATTTTTCAATATCACCCAGCTCTACAGCTACATCTTCAATATCTTATCTTCTGTTTTATTTCTAGATTTTTACAACAGCACACCTTCTCTTTGAAGCAGTTTGTAGCTTTGTTACAAAGGATGCTCTTTGTAAATACATTCGTTGTACTGAGTAACTAAAAGCATCGAATAGGATGTAAAAGTGCATGCAGCTAACTTGGTCTGGTTGGGTCCTCACTCCTCAAAACCACTGCTAACAAAACTTGTCGAACAAACATGTGCTAGCTAAACATGTTGGCTACAGCAGGAGTTTGTTTATCTCTTGTCCCCTGCTGGAGCTCAGCCTGCCAGCTGCTGTCAGTCAAACAGACACCAACACCCCTCCTCCTGAAAGCCAGCTAAGAAAAGAGGGGCATTACTTATCCTTCCTCAAAGACCAAACTCAGAACAACATTTCAAATACATATACTGCAACTATCAACTTGACTGTCTTTTAAAAAATGGAGGCAAATGGATCCATTTTTCAAAAGCCTTTAACATCCATTCTTTGCATTCACAATGGGACAAAATCTTCCAGTGGGCATTGTAATTCTAACAAAGTCTGTGTGAAACAGAACCTCCCCCTGACTTCTTTAAAGTTGTGTGTACTGTTCCTTTTGTCCAATGCATCAAGTCTGTAGCATCCCTTATATCAGTGGGGTTAAATAACACCTCTTTATTACATCCAAACTACAATCATGTTTGTAAACCAAATCTGGTAGTAAAGTCCTGTATATCATGAAATGGACCCTTATTTATTTGGGACATTCATGGTTGACACCCCCACAAAACTCTGGACTTAATCAGATCTGACGGCCGAGGTCAGTTGAGGGACTGAATGTTCAGACTGTAACCAGAACAGAAACAGTCTGTCTGCAGTTTACACTGAAACAAGCTCTGGATGTTTCCTAAATAACATGCACAAGTTGGAGAGGCTCCACAGGTACGAGGTAGGCAGACAGATTGTCTCGTGTACTAATGTATCTTCTGAACAGTGTTTGAAATTCAACACACAGAGGATTTATCTATATTGGATATAATATAGAAGAAGGACTATGATGTGACGCTGCATCATCACACGCTCTAACCAGGCTTGATGGATGGCTGTATTGGTTAATCTTTAAATCACCTGTGATTTGTGACAGACAGATACAACATTAAGCCGTCACCTCACAGCAGCTTTGTTGACAGTGAAAACGTGTTTGTTGACCCGAGCTCTCCCCTGGGTGCTCTTTATGTTGTCTGTGATCAAGACTGAGCACCAGATGAGCACAGCCAGTGACCCCAGCCATCAGCCCGAGGCTGGAGGGATTTCCCAGAGTATAAACAATGGAGTGATCCCTTTGAGTTAACACATACACATGTATTATGTCTACTTGCCACTTGTCCAAACAAGAGCCAAGACAACACCATCAGAGACCGTACAAACTAACATCACCATTTTAGAGCAGAATATCTTTCTAAAACAAGTTCTGTCCATACTACTTTTCTTTACATGAAGAAACAGTACCAGGTGAATGTTTTTAAAACTCCTCAGTTTTTTTCTATTAAGGCCAAGAGTTATGTAACAGAACACAATGCACAATGGATTTGATTTTACCCAATTTAAATGATAAAGGGTTATATATTGTGTTTTTTTATGCTTCTCTCGCCCCGCCCCTCTTTTTTCTCTGTCTACAAATAACACAATGTGTGATTCCATTATAACAACAGGTGATCTGTGTGTTGAATAAGCTTGTCGGTTAGTCACATAGCCCTACTTAAAAATCTGAAACTAAGAGTGCATAAAAACATCTGCAGTAAAGCCGGCTGGATGATCAAGTGTGTGTTAGTAAAGCAGAGGGCCGGAGTGAGTCAGTATGTTTTTAAGTTTTTTTATAACTTCATTTTGCTTTGCATTTCTTCTTGTTTTTATTACCCACTGTGAAGCACTTTGATTTATTGATTGATATAGCACTTTTCAATACAGGTAACAATCAACCAATCTTTATTTATAAGGCGCCAAATCACAACAAATGTTATCTCAAGGCACTTATATAAACGTAGCAGGTCTAGACCGTACTCTAAGTTAAATTATTAACAAAGACCCAACACTAAGACAGGGTAAGACTCAGTCTTACCCCACCTTAATCCACCATGAGCATTGCACCTCGCAGTATTTAGCTAATTACAGCAGCGAGGAAAAACTTCCTTTTAACAGGCAGAAACCTCGAGCAGAAGCAGACTCATGTATCAAGTATTATATTATATAAAGTATTATACTCTATTTTGTCTACCCTAATTCTTGTACTACTACTTGCTACTATATCTGTGTTGCTACAACACCCAAATTGACCCCTGGGGATCAATTAAGTATTATCTTTTCTCAAGTACATATAAAGTATTATTTTATCTTAAGTGCATACCAGTTGCAAATATCCGTTATCGGTGTCATGAACTACTAATAATCAGAATCAGTATCAGGGTTGAAAAACCAAGATTAGTTGAACCCTAGTGAAAACACTCCACTACAAGTAAAAGTCCTGTATACAGTGTATTACCATCAAGTGAAGTCAAGTCAAAGTTATTACAAAATAAAGCTCTGATGCTGCATTAAATGGTCCCTGTCATCGTTTTACTATTAGAGTTTTTTACTATAGATGTGTGAGGTGGTGCTAGTTTTAAATTTAAAGCTGTCATATTGGTCAACTGTTAAAGACCTGCGAGGGCAGATTTCTTCGTCCCACTTCAGCCCTGACAGTAGGTAAGTATCAGAGTATGTTTTTAGAACAAAAAATAAACATTAAACTAATAAATAAACATGACTTTTAATAACAATCTCCATATTGATAACAATAATCATGATTATCATCTTAGCCATAATCCTGCAGCACTAATTAGTACCCGTTCTCAGAGGCAGTTCTGTTTTGACTGACTTTGCCAGTTTTGCAAGTTTGTTGAAATCGCATTCCTAAGAGGGCCACTGCCATCTTTGGGCTTCATAATGCCAATGGGTGATGTCATTGTATGACTATGAATACCAATAGTATTTTCCTAATATTTCTGGTTATTTCATCTCTAGGTTTCAGCCAAAGAGCCTCCTTTGAAACCCAGTGGGGGTCAGATTGACACCAGATGGAGGAGGAGTAGTCAATCTTTGGGGTGTTGGATGAGTATTCTGACAAAGAAAGACAAGTGAATGCATCAGCTCTGGCTCTGTGGACTTATGTTGGACCTGATCAGTACTTCCTGATAAACTTTAGACCAGATAATTAGCAGATCAAGAGATATTCATGGTTGAAGCGGAGCAGTTAGTTTTGAACAACTGAAAAACAACAGGAGGCTTCACTGAATTCATCACAATAAAAGAGGAGCGTTCATTAGGCTTCTCTTTTATCATCTCTTTTCATTGTCCTATCAGTCCCTTCATTATGTTTCACTCTGTTTGCCGTCACTCAACTGCTGCCGGCACAAAGAAACAAGAATCTGTGCCAGAACTCAGCTGAAAATGTCTTTGTGTGCTGAAACAGAAGTTAATTTCAAGCTTGGTTTGACACAAAAAAATGATAAGAAATGTGTAAAGAGAGGAAAACGTCTCATTTGTGTGTGACAAAGAGCGCTATCAGGAAGGAGAAGCAGTATACTGAAGGTGGACAGAAGCAAAAGTTGATAAGAGGAAAAACCTTGACGTTTTTCAGAGGCTGAGATGTCCTGACAGCTCGGTAAAACAAAGCTGCATCTGTTCTTGTGTTCTGCAGAGACGGATGTGAGAACAGCAGGGGAGCAGGTACGGATCCCTGCAGGCCTCCACACACTCACTCTGCTCTCTGCTGCTACAGCTTAGACCAATATTTCATTGATTTTTTCTGCATTTCTGTGACAAGGCAGAGGAGAGGTTTCAAAGACATCACATCCTCAGAGCGCTAACCCAAATGTAGCAGCGGTGGAAAAGGCTTGAGGTTTCCGTGCCGGTGGGACTGAAGTCTGGCTGGGTTTTACCGAGAGGAGCTCGCATGGTTAAGAGACAGCTGCCATGACCCACTTTTCTGCTCTGTGTGAAGCTTGTCTCTTGATTTGATACGGTGGTTTTGTCTTTGAATATCTTTAAGTTTGAGCCTCAAATAGACGATAACGCTTGAATAGTTCGATTACTGTCAAAGGTAGGGGAATGTTAAAAACATTTTCTTTGAACAATCCAACTTTTACATTTGTACGTACTTTCCATACTTTGCTGCAGTCGACTTTACACTACTTTATATACCAAGTTCACAATTTTTGAGGCAAATATTACACTTTAAATAGAAGCCTCTCCAGTCTTTAAAGCATTTGTCTCTTTTACATTTTTCTACAGGGTTAATAACTAAAAGGGGGCAGCGGGTGTTGTTGGTTGGGGAGACAGACATGCCATGCAATGTGTCTTGTAAGCTACTGGATGCTACAATTTTACCTCAGGACCAGAGATTATTTACCTAAAAGTACTTTACCTTTTTAGCTTCTTCACAGAGTAATACAAACAAAAATGTTTCATAAAAGTTGTTAAGCTTTGCAAAACAAAAATTGTTGGCAGAAACTTAGATTGAGTTGATATTGACAAAAGTTTATCAGTTTAACCCTTGCAGCAATCTAATATATGTTTAAAAAGCCAATGTCCAAAGGCCATTTTTGCAGTTCCCTGGGTGGCCACTTGAGGCTGGCTTCAAAAGTGAGTCACTCCCCATAGAGGCCCATGATAAAAAATGACCAACTTTAAAGCAGAATTAAACGTGGTTACAGGAGTGATGTCTACATTTAGCCAACTAAGCAATTAAACATCCAATCACTAGCTGGTGCTGTAATTCTGGTTATAGGCAACTGCTATTATGCCATAATGCTCTACTACCCAGATGTAAACAGGCACAGGTGACAGATGTCATCTCATAGTGCGGCATGGTGTGGCATTTTTTCAATCTAGAAAATGTAGATAAAGTTGTATGTAGGCTGTCTGGTTAAATTGGCATCCAGACCTGGTTAGATCCACTCAATTTGCAATGTGTAACCTAAACAGGTATGCACACTTTAACCTGCAAGGCTGGGGTTGCTAGCTCTGCTAACTTTAGCCACAGTCGGTAGATCAATTTGATCAATTCGTCCCTATTCCTGTTAAACTAACTGCACTCAGTTTAGATTTTTTCTTGCCTGTTTTCTTACAGTCTGTTACAGCACCAAAGTGAAATTCTGATCATTTCTTCAGCTCTTATAAGCAGTAATTAAGTTTAAGTTTAATGCACAAGGTAAAGCCATTTTAGGAGGCAAAGACTGCCAATTTAAATCAAAGCTCACTGAAAACTGTTTTGTATATTGCATTTGTTTAAACAACAAAACTAAAAGGCTTTCAGTAAATTGAACAGCCTGCCCTCATGCAGCCTGCTCGGCTTATGTTGTAGTAACTTGTTTCAAAGCTGAAAATGGCTCTCTGGTCTCTGCTCTCTCAGTAACTTCAGTTCACACACACCTGTACTCATCAAACTGAGCTCCTGGTGCGTCCTGATTTACATCATTTAACAAAAATTCCTGCAACTGCATTAAAAAGGCCTCCTACAGATCCAGCTAACCTCAGGATTCCTGCTTTGTTGAGTAAATGAGAAACACAACCAGTCACGTGACTTCTTCAGCCAATCACAGACAGAGATCTTGCGATTCAAACTCACACTAAAGGCAGACTTTTTCCGTGATTATATTGAGGCTGAGTAACAACCAATTGTAGAGAGCACCAGAAATGATCTAGTACAAAGTCCAAAGAATATTCAACATGTGAAGAAAAGTTCAGTTTGGACTTTAGTTAACTATCTCATGCCTCTGCAGACAACATCTAAACTTTACAATCCTTGCAAATGACCTCCCCTCCACCCTCAGACATTCATGGGACCTGCAAGATTCAGCCATGTTTGTGGAGCAGCGTAATAAAAGAGCTCAAGTTGCCCTCCTGTTCATTCACTGAAGACGTAGTACAGCAAACAAACAAGGAGAGTGAAAGACTAAACCTTCTGTTTGGAGTCGACTACATCCTGTACAGTATAATCCCTAAACGGAGCTCTTTGTTGTGAGGGGTTGAGTTTACTGCAGGGCGTGGTGCCATTACAGTACAAATACCTCTACAGAGCTGTCAGGGTGAAATACGACAGCCTTCAACTCACACAAAACCCAGGAGAAAGAGGAGATACACAGGCTGATAGAGAAGCAGAAAATAAAAGCTCAAAATAAAGGCTTTCGTATTGTTGTTCCGCCCTGAATGGATTATGGTTTAGATTGGACAAAAAGCCTGCGGTCTGAAAGCTTAAATCATATTCATAGCTCTGAACAAAATCAGGTCACTTCATAATGGGAATGTTGTATCCCAAGTGACGGACAGATCCAGCCTCAGTGTGACAGTGATATACAGTAAACGCCCCTGCAGGCTGGAAACAGACGAGGTGGCAGCGAGGAGCGAGAGAATGGTTCACCCAGCTTGTTATTATAACAGGACGAGGCCATTTGCGGCCGCGCTCGGCACACATCCAGCTGCACAATTGCATAATATGAAGACTCGGAAATTCAGCTGATAAACTGTCTATTGTTCTAAAGTGCCCGGCAGACCAAGAAAATAAACACAACATGGGCTTTGTCCGCTGGCTAGTCCAAACAACAACACTGGCTCATGAAGTAAATGTAGAAAGGTGCTGTTAACACCAGAGAATTGAAATAACCCCCCTGTTTTTTTCACAAGGGGAAAAATGTGATCAGAAAAACTAGTAAGCCATTTTACAGTTTGATTTCCGTGAAATAGCTCTGCGTCTACAAAAGAGCGTGATTGAACATGATTAGAAGTTACCAATCAGCTGGAAGCCGAGCAGCTGAAGAATGAACCGGTGATTGTGGAGCGTGAATAAAGCAGCCGACACCAATCAAGCCAGAGCACGCTGGGTTTAAGACCTCTGCCTGATGTTACGGTACGTAGAGAGGAAGGTCTCCAGAATACTAAAAGAAATAATCATGGTGATTAAATAAAGATATGGAGATCATTTTGAGAAGTCTGCAGAGGAAGAGAGGAAGAGCTGATTTAGACGCCCCAAGTTCAGAAGCTATCGACGTGATTTGGTGCCTGTTATCCCCTTCTCTCATCCCATGTTTCCCATCTCTCTCACTCAAGTTGTCCAATTAGATCTAATCTTTTAAAACAAACAGTGATACTGCTTTCACTGTCATAACATTAAGACCACTGACAGGTAAAGTCAAAGCATTGATCATCTCTTTACAATGGCACCTGTGTGAGAACACAGTGATAACAGTTTGTATGTAGAGTATGTAGCCGTGGACCCACACAATATAAGGCAGGAAGTCGTAACATGTGATGCTTCCATGTAAGTAAATAAAGTACAAACCTTCATCGTTTCAGGTCTTCGTACCTTGATTCACACTGAACCCAGCAGCAATCTCTGGCCGCAAGATGTGAAGCCAATGCGGAAGTTTTAAAAACTGCAGTTCCCCGAGTGTCCACTTGAGGCTGGCTCCAGAAGTACCGGAAACCACATACACACCTATTCCAAAAAGCCGATCTTTACAGCTGAAATAAACATGTTTACAGTCTGGTGACTACGAGTGTAGTCTGGATAGCTCATTTCTCGATCGGCACACACTGTACGGGGGTGAATTTTTTCAGAACGCGGCAATTTCGAAGATATTAAGATTACGAGTTTTCCAGTGATCACAGTTTGTTGTGTATGTAGCTGTAAAGGTACATGATATAAGGCACTTGGTCGTACAAACAATACAATTTAAAAAGATATATAAAGACAATTCAGACTTCAGGTCTTCGTTCCTTGATTCATACCAAAGATAACAATGTCATGTCAACTTTATTTATATAGCACACTTAAAACAAACTTCTTTTAACAGGAAGAAACCTCGAGCAGAACCAGACTCATGTTAGACAGACATCTACCTCGACCGTAGAAATGACCATTACCGTAGTATCTGTAATATCAATTAATCAATCAATCTTTATTCATATGGCGCTAAATCACAACAAATGTTATCTCAAGACTCTTTACAAACAGAGCAGGTCTAGACCATACTCTGTGGTATATCATTAACAAAGACCCAACATCAAGACAGGATAAGATCCAGTCACCTCTTACATACAGGACTCAGTCTGATCTCATCTTAACCCACCATGAGCA
This sequence comes from Notolabrus celidotus, assembly GCF_009762535.1. Taxonomy (NCBI): domain Eukaryota; kingdom Metazoa; phylum Chordata; class Actinopteri; order Labriformes; family Labridae; genus Notolabrus; species Notolabrus celidotus. Next base: position 25,504,485 of record NC_048287.1, on the reverse strand, counting down.
GAGCACTTTGCAGTATTTAGCAAGTTACAGCGGCAAGGACAAACTTCCTTTAACAGGCAGAAACCTCCAGCAAAACCAGACTAATGATAGACAGCCATCTGCCTCAACTGAGTTAGTGTGCTGCTTCTGTTGACAAGTTAAGAAGCAAATATGTTCAGATTTGATATCTAGCAGACAGCAGGTGTTTTTTACAGTTTAAATGAGGCTTAAATCATTCTCCAAACAGAAAATGTAGCACTTGCGTTCCCACAACTGTTCCCCTTGTCTTGAGTTTCTGTATTTTTATGCAGAATCTATTAAAAGAGAAGAGAAACAAGGTGAAGTTCTATAAAACTTTTGTGCACTGAAGCCAGTATCACATTCCACCTTTATAAGATTTAATGAGCGATTATGATTGAACGGTTTCAAACTAAACCTGTGCATATTGATAATGAAACATATGGTGTAAAGTATTCACAGCTGAATGTTCCTGTCTGATAGAGAACCTGAGGTTTGTCTCCACTAATTAAAAAGGTTTATTATTAGAAATCTACAGTTCAGCCTCTTTACAGAAACGTTCAAACAGTACAATCCAATGAACCCACATACAGTAAATATAGACCGCAGACTGTAGTCTTTGAAGTCCAAACAACCGTCCTCTGGAGATTTTGTTAGCGAGCCCTCAGGTCTCTTTGCGCTCACAAACAAACATCCTTCCCCCTTGCTCTGAGCGGAGCGCGGCCTCCACACAGTTTGTGCGTCTAACGAGCTGAGATGTGGACTCTGTAAGTGGGTGAAGTCGGGATGTGGGCTCCATTCAGCAGCATCTGAGCCCTGGGGGAGCCTCACACAGGCAGGTTATATCAGGTCAGGACTGGAGCTGGATACCCCGCAGCGACCGGCCGAGCTGGTACCCTGCCCTGTTTTCATTCCAGCCGTCTGCTCGGGGACCGGCTCCAGTGGAATTGGTTTAGCCCCAGGTAGCGGTGGATGAGGAATCCATATTTTCATCTAAGTAGGGAAATCTGTGCTGCACTTTTTAGTGGTAAAACCAGACATGTTTCCTCAGAGACAAAGGTTGGCTGTTTACATTGTTCCTCTGTGTCTCTTTATGGCTTTTTTCATCACTAAAAGACTCCATTTTGGTGTATTTTATTGTAGTTGAGCTATGGAGGTTTGGATTGTAAAACATTGTCCAAATGGCTCATGATTTAAATTTCCAAATGCCGTATTTCATGCAAGAATAACACAACAAAAACAGCCTTTCCCCGGGATCACAACACATCACGTCTCTGGCTCAGGCTTCCTTTGTTTGCTCCATGACTCGGGATATGAAATGATTTACAGTGAGGCACAGTTTTCACCCACATTCAAACACAGAGGTGCTCTCCAGAGCCAGAGAATACAAATATAAACATCAGTTCAAGTTCCTGCGCCCACATGAACTCGATAGCAAAAACAAATGGCTGGTTAAGTCAGGCAGTGAGCCCTGTGTGCATTCTTTCACTGAATGGATTTTTCATCTGCCATGAAGGTTTTTTTGTCGTTTCTTTTTCAGCATCTGTTGTTTGGAAATCTGAATGCAGCATCAAACTGAGGTGGTAAAAACCTACTGGAAATGTTTCTTCCTCGTGGGGGAGAAGAAATATGGCGTGCAAATGTTCTGGAAGGAAATGGTTTGGAAAGCAAGGAAGAGGAAAATGATTGTGGTGACTTATTGATCAGTCTTGTACATTTGGTAATGACAGAAAAATGTGCAAAAAATGCTTGTGGCGTCTATTTTGGAACAATCTGGCAAGTCAGGAAAATAGTGATCAACTTAGTGGCTTTATTTTTCATAAATGTTCAAAGACAAGTGAATGTTATGACACGATCACACCAAGAGCAAACGATTGCGTTATTGGCACGAAAAAGAAGACAAGAATGTTTTTTGTTTAATAGCTTAATTTGCGCAAATATCTCACTCAATATGCGTGTCAAAACCGTGTGATAGCGAGTGCCAAAAGAACAAATTTTGGCAAGGGGGGGTTCCTTCAAGTACCACACCAGATTATTGTCATTAGGGTTAGGGGGTTAGGGTTAGGTGGTTAGGGTTAGGGGGTTGGGGTTAGGGGTTAGGGTTAGAGGGTTAGGGTTAGGGTTAGGGGTTAGGGTTAGGGTTAGGGGGTTAGGGGTTATGGTTAGAGGGTTAGGGTAAGGGGTTAGGGTTAGGGGGATAGGGTTAGGGGGTTGGGGTTCGGGTTAGGGGTTAGGGTTAGGGGGTTAGGGTTAGGGGGTTAGGGTTAGGGGGTTAGGGGTTATGGTTGGAGGGTTAGGGTAAGGGGTTAGGGTAAGGGGTTAGGGTTAGGGGGTTGGGGTTGGGGTTAGGGTTAGGGTTAGGTTTAGGTTTAGGTTAAGGGTTAGGGTTTAGGGTTAGGGTTAGAGGGTTAGGGTAAGGGGTTAGGGGGTTAGGGTTAGGGGGTTGGGGTTGGGGTTGGGGTTAGGGTTAGGGTTAGGGTTAGGTTTAGGGTAAGGGTTAGGGTTTAGGGTTAGGGTTAGAGGGTTAGGGTAAGGGGTTAGGGGGTTAGGGTTAGGGGGTTGGGGTTGGGGTTAGGGGTTAGGGTTAGGGGGTTAGGCTTAGGGGGTTAGGGGTTTTGGTTAGAGGGTTAGGGTAAGGGGTTAGGGTAAGGGTAAGGGGTTAGGGTTAGGGTAAGGGTTAGGGTTTAGGGTTAGGGTTAGGGGGTTAGGGTTAGGGGGTTAGGGGTTATGGTTAGAGGGTTAGGGTAAGGGGTTAGGGTTAGGGGGTTTGGGTTAGGGTTAGGGTAAGGGTTAGGGTTTAGGGTTAGGGTTAGAGGGTTAGGGTAAGGGGTTAGGGTTAGGGGGTTAGGGTTAGGGGGTTAGGGTTAGGGGGTTGGGGTTCGGGTTAGGGTTAGGGGTTAGGCTTAGGGGTTAGGCTTAGGGGGTTAGGGGTTTTGGTTAGAGGGTTAGGGTAAGGGGTTAGGGTAAAGGTTAGGGTTTAGGGTAAGGGTTAGGGTTAAGGTTAGGGGGTTAGGTTTAGGGCACCGCCCAACCAGAAATCGCGTCTATTCATGTTTTTACACTGACTTTACATGTAATTCACTCAGGCAAATTAATTTGTATGCGTTGGTGTGAATGCCCCATTAGGGAAAAGATATTAAATCAAGAGTCACTTTTCAATAGGGGTGGTAATCACTGACGACAAGTATCAAGTATCAGTATGAAAACTGATACCTGATACCTGATAACAACCTGATACCAGGCCGACGATGGTGCTTATATCACGATACAGCAATAACCCAATAATCAGATATATTGCAAAACCGTCATGCAATGATACATCAGGATATCTGATTACCTGGAGAATACAAAATTCCCCTAAAAAGGCAAAGAGCAGGAGTGATGTATTTATTCACCACTTAGGTTTGGTTTCACTGAGATGAAACTATGTTCATGATTTTAGTCTGTAAATTCAATTTAAAGAACTATAGCCCATAGTCCTAGTCGCCACAATGTCAATAACTAGCTGGGTCTTTTTCGGTCAGCTTCCATTGCTACTGTAGTAAAACATTTCTCTCTTCATCTCCATCTATTCCTCTTTCCAACCCACAGATGTGTGTCTAACATGAATCTGGTTCTGCTCGAGGTTTCTGCCTTTTAAAGGAAGTTTATCCTTGCTGCTGTAACTTGCTAAATGCTGCAAAGTGCTCTGCTCATGGTTGATTAAGATGAGATCAGACTGAGTCCTGTCTGTTAGATGGGGCTGGATCTTATCCTGTCTTGATGTTGGGTCTTTGTTAATAATAGAACATAGAGTACGGTCTAGACCCTGATCTTCTCACCTGTCTGACATCCCGCTGTCTTCTTCTGGGATTCTGCAGCTGTCGGATGCTTTTTCTTCAGCTAATCAACTATTGTACATGTTACCCTCATGTCATTAATGCTACTGCATGGAATCATGAAGTACTAACATGGTGAGTCACATTGTAAGGGAAAGCTATTTATAGTGCGCATCGGTAATTGTATTACATTTTATCACAATGATATATCGATATTTTGTCCCACTCATACTTCTTAGCATCTGTAGAACCATTATTAGCTCCATGTTAGCATGCTTCACCTTCTTTCTACAGTATGATAACTTGCTCACTCAGCACACCTGATATTTTCCTTAAACCTAATATCAGAAGCCATAAACACTTTCACAGAGTTGGTTTTCCTTCAGCCAAATCAAACATATCAGGAAGTAAAACCAGGAAATGACAAAGGGGTTTTGCAGAGCAGGATTATTACAATACTTTGCAGAAACTACATATTCAGTCTGAAGGCTAACATATAACTTCAGTATGTGTGGCTGCCTTCATTCAGACTGACTCTGACTGCACAGGGGACATAACACTAAGAGGAAACCACTCCGGATGGCTGAGAGCAGAGAAACTGGATCAAACTGCTAACCACAAGTTTGGCTCTCTTTGTGAATATATGTTCTGAAATAGAAAAACACAGAGTGGGGGACTTACAGGTGATGGTTAACTTACTGTGGGTCTTCAGCTGACTGGTTTTCTAAATATAAAACTCAGCCGCCTTGAAAAGGTTTTGTGTCTGCGCAGTTGTTGATGCTGAGGTTTCCTCAATGGAACATCAGATTGATTATTGTGTGCTAACAATCACTGCCTTGTTGTAAACATCTGTTTCGTATGCTAGCTAATACGCTGGTGGCTTGTAGATGAATGTTTTCGTGGCAGACAGTCGCAGAAAAACAGATTTCGACCAAAAACAAAAGAGGGGTCAGAGAGGGAACAAACATGAAACTCTTCCTCAGATGCAGGATATCCATCTCACTGTAGTCCCGGTTCAACTTTATCAGGTTAGTCAGCTGAGTGACTTTCAAACTAACCTGCTTAAGTGAGTGAGTGCTCACAGAAGTCATAGAGTCAATTTCAAGTCACAATGTGGTTATTTTCTAGTAGCTAGGGGTAGATTAGGGCTAAAGCTAACTTAGAGCACAGGGATCAGAAACTCAAAACACCAAATCAAGAGAACCTTTAAAGGAGTATTACGCTTTTTTATATATTTTACAAACAAATATTGAGTCAAAATCTTGGAAGTAAACTAAATACAAGAAGCAAAGTCTCAAATTGTGAGGCTAACATGTGGTGCAGACTGCGGGCTGAAAAAGTCAGGGAACCGAGTTTTGAGTAGTTCATGACATCACCAATCGGTGAATCTTAAAAGAGCTAAAAGGTAGGATGTTTCTTGTCCCTGTCCAAATTTTCCGGTGTCGGATTTGAGGTCCAAAACAGACGACCATATTTCATAATTAGTCATTTTAAACAGAGGAATGCAACTTCGTGCTTTTTAATTGTTAGACACATTTGTAGGCTGGGATGCCCTCTTCTGTATCAAGCAATCAATCAATCAACCTTTATTTATATAGTGGCAAATCACAACAATTGCATCTGAAGACACTTCACAAATAGAGCAGGTCTAGACCACTCTATGTTCTATTATTAACAAAGACCCAACATCAAGACAGGATGAGATCCATTCCCATCTTACAGACAGGACTCAGTCTGATCTCATATTAATCCACCATGAGCAGAGCACTTTGCAGCATTTAGCAAGTTACAGCGACAAGGACAAACTTCCTTTAACAGGCAGAAACCTCGAGCAGGACCAGACTCATGTTAGACAGACATCTGCCTCGATCAAGTTGTAGCAAAACACACACTTTTTTTATTGAATCGCTTTTAACCTTTTCAACGGTGTCCTGGTATGGGTCAACAAGTCTAAAAAATAAAAATAGACTGCATGCTATAGTTAAGATATGCAGCAGGGTTGCGGGCACACCCCTGCCTGACATGTCAAGCCTTCACCGAGCCAGGACCCTCAGCAAGGCCTGGTCCATTGTGGCTGACCCGTGCCATCCTCTTTTTCTTGATTTTCGCTGGCTTCCCTCAGGCCACAGATTCGCGATGCCGAAAAGCAGGACAAATAGGAAAAGAAACTCTTTTGTACCGATAGCAGCTAGCCTGCTTAACGATGCCACATAACTGTTGTTTCCATGTTGTTACTGTTGTTACCGTTTTGAATGTTTTGATGTCGGTGTGACTTGTTGTACTGTTTTGTTTGTGTCACCGCTGACTGAAAGACAAATTGCCCCCGGGGGGACAATAAAGAAACCTTGAACTTGAAGGGAGTGTATTATCATTGTTTTCACTAGCTGCTTAATAAAGGCACTGAACTTTGATATCATTCCTGCACTTGTATTAGTCTAGCCATACTTGCAGAAGCGTTACCAGATAGATAATTTGCATGCTCTGCAGAGTGGTGCCAATCATGCTTTGAAAGCCTCTCTACAGCTTATTGGAATAATCTGTTTGTTTCCTTTCCACAGTGAACACACATAGCATCCCAAATATCAGAGATGTCCCTCAGTTCACCGTTTCCCATCCTGTCTGCTCCGCCCACAGCCGGCACCAAATCCACATATAAGCCAAACCAACACACTGGCTTTGCCTTTCAGCCGCAGATCCCGGGCAGAGCTCCGTGTCCTGACAACGACAACCAGAGAGCAATCAGAGCAGTCGGAGTGCGCTCCCATGGAGCCACAATTAGATTTGTAGTGTTTTTTCTCTCCAGACTTGGTGTTGAGCAACCCACCGGCCCAGACTACACCCTGCTATGAGTTCATTAAGAAACTACCCACACTACACCCATTCATCTCGGTCAGCGGGGTATGCAGGAAACCAGAACCCTGTTTCCAATACACCGCTAGCCATACCAGAGACACACACACACACACACACACACACACACACACACAAAGACCCCAGCACGGATCACTTGCATTGTATCACTGATTTTCCTTCCTGCATGTTCACATATTTGCTCGACTCCTGCGGTATGATTGTGTTTCGTCCCAATTGTGTTCTGGTAGGATTAAGCTATGAAAACATTTACATGCAGGTATGAAAACAAGGAACCGAAGCCAGAGTGAATCTGAGAAGCTCTGGTTAAATAAAGCAGGAAGAAGAAGGAAAGGTTAATGTGTACAGTACAGAAGAAACAGCTAGAAGTAGGTCATTTGGCAGAGTCTGCAACAAAAAGGTGAGGAAGAGGACCGGAGGGGGAGACAAAGGTCAGGAATCCCTGTTAAACTACTGTTTGTTTTTTTGAGCGTGCATATTTAACCATGTGTGTGTGTGCTTGAGTGCACTCTGGAGCACCGTGTTTCGAAAGCCAGAGGCACCAGCGGTCCTCATCGTCCACCAACATGTTGGAGGGGGTCGTTGCCTCGTTTATATCCTTCACTTCCCAGAATTCCCACCCGCATCGCCCCTGCCCGCAGAGCACAAAAGGATGGATGGATCCTCTCCATAAATAACCAGCAGAGCAAAGCCAAAACCACAATGTTTTTCTCTGCATGCTTTGTTTCAGAGCTCTGGACTGCAGCTCTCTGCAGAAAGTGGCCAGTCCAAATGTGCTGGATCCATCACGACGGCAGATAAATCTCCTGCTCACATTTGAATAAAGTGAAAATAAAAGAGCGCAGGATTGAGTAGATAGAGGAGAATCACAAAGTGTGGATGAAATTCGATGTGATCAGGCTGGACGGACTTGTCAGCACATGAAATTACGAGTAGGATAATGTCAGGATGTGTTGATAGAAAGTGTCATGGAGGTTTGCTTCTTTTTAGAAAGGAATGATTCAGAATCATCAGAAAAAACAGCAGCAACCTCTTCAGCTGAAAACTGAAGCTGATTCAAAAGTGCAAAAAACTGCAGAGTCCATGTGAGGCTGGATTAAAGAGCAAAACAACCCCCATAAAGCCCAATGTTAAACTGACAATTTAAACAAACATGCTTACAGCCTGGTGCAAAGAACAGTTATGGTTTCAGTAGCTAATCTCTTTATTTGTAAATAAAAATTACATAAAAAAAAAAAAAACTTCAAAAAGGGGCAAAAACAATTTTTAACTCATTTGGTTATCATAAGGCGAAGAGTTATTCTGGCAAACACAGTATTGGTTTGACAAGTTGTAGGTGGTAGTTGTGGGCAGGTTGTAGCTGTTTGCAAAGAGGCTAAAAGATCACCTCAGCTCCACCTTTTTGCCTGTTTCCAGATTCATTGAAAGTTAGTCTGAGTCAGCATTTCTAATACAGTGACTGCCATCCATGGGCTTCAAAGCGACTCATCAGAAACCAAGGGTGACATCACTGAAACATGTTTGAAACACAGCTATAAATTACAACTGAAATGATCAGACCATCAGCAAATATAGACAAATCACAGCTTTTCAAAAATTAGCATTTCTAGCTTTTGTATTGTTTTGTATCCAGTATGCAAAATTAACTTTTTTCTGTTAAACACACAAACAGTATTTATCTCTGGCTGGTACACTTGCGTATGGAGACTGTAGTGACTTGCTTTCACCAGTCCGGGACTCACTGAGTTGACGCGTGTCCTCTTTAGCGGGATGAATGAATGACGCTCTGGTCCAAACTCCGTGCATTGACATCAAATGGGTTTATTTACATCATTACACAATTATGCTCTGCCGATCAATCTGCACTTACATCCAACATAACTTGCAGAATAATTAACAGGATATTGTAAACACGAAGACGATGACGACGACGGTCAAAAACTGTTTGCTAACCCGGTTGGCAGCTCACCTGACACTAATTGGGTCTTCTTCTCTTTATGCCTTCTACACCATACTTGACAACACCCGCCACCTAGTGTGTACACAAGTAACTGCAACAAAAATATCAAACATTCCACAGCCACATCGATACAAATACGGCTCTAACAGAGACCATGAGTCTTCTTAATTAAAGCTCCTGTGAGGAACTCTTGGTTAGGGTCAATTTTGGCGCCCCCTGTGGACAGATTCGTTGTTGCAGATTTAGTCTCGTATGTGTAATTAGCGTTTCTTAACAACAAATATCATCACTCTCCCTTTGAATAGTCGAATACATCACTCATTGAGTATCTTTGCCATGAAACATTTGAAGGCAGGGGTAGGCGTCACTTTGTCTGACACCTACAAACCCAGCCAGTGGTATCACACATTATAAATGACTATGAAAATAATTGCCTTTCTCGTTAATGGTCCTTTTTGTTTTCCTTGGTCATACACAGACATCAATATTAAATCCAGTCTGTTTCATAGCCAGCCAAAAGTAAGACATGTTGTAATTAATCATCTACATAAATAGAAAGGTAGGTTTTCCTTAAGACCAAAGCAAAGCCAATAACGCCAAGACTTAAAAATGTATGATATAGCAGAACAAAAAAACTATTATTATTCATAAGAAAACATGTCTTTTAATTTAAAATTCACATGATAAAGTTACTCTGCCTGACCTGGGATCATAACAATAGACTAAACAGACTGTCAGATAATGGTTGCAGCCTTTCTTTAAAATTACAAACTGACGACTCGCAGTTACACACAAACACCCAGGAAAACACCCTCATCATCTCACTCCTGGCTTCAAGTGTCTCATTTCACTCCCACAATGCAGCAGCTTTAAAGCTCCCTGGGATTACTGGCATGATTAAAGCTGCATGTGCTCTCACATCCCTGCAACACACACCTCGTACAGCAAATACATACACTCACGGGGCCACACACACACAAACACACACTCTCCAATCAGACAGGGAGCAGAGGGAGTCAATACGCTCTGTCTGTCACCTTGCCAACCGGAGGTCTTATCATGCTTCCAACCAGGCGGAGGATCATCTCGCTGCTGAAATGTGAGTGTCAACACCTTATCAGGCATCATCACCCACAAATCACAGCCTGCTCTCTGAATCCTGGACCACTGGTTCCCAACCTTCTCTGATAGACAAACACCTTTTGCTCCTTACAGATTGGACTACCTTTATATGCCCTAGCCATCAGGTTTAACTGGATACAGCTCACAACTCTTTGGTCAGGTTTGAATTCATACTGCAAGCCTAGCCTACTGCTTATGTGTCAACCAACTGTTTTAGATTATACTATAATATAACTAACTGTTAGCTCTTGTCCACTACTTGTATCTGACTTTATCCGTAACGTAACTAACCATTTCATCTGTTCATCCATTAGGCCTTCTTTAAGGACACCTGACGACTAATAAATTAATTTTTCTGTTCCCTTGTTAGATATTTTAGGCCAGGGGTTCCCAAACTTTTCAGCCCATGACCCCCAAAATATAGGTCCCAAAGACTCGCGACCCCAACGGTCCCTAGAAATGATTAAATGTACACTACCAGTCAAAAGTTTGGACACACCTTCTCATTCAATGTTTTTTATTTATTTTAATTATTTTCAACATTGTAGATTAATACTGGAGACATCAAAACTATGAAATAATCTGGTTTTGCCATAATCTGGATTACAACAGTAATCAAATAGGGCTATCCATTGTGTACTAACCCTACCTCTGAACAACACAACTGATGGTCTCAAACACATTAAGAAGGCAAGTCATTCTACAAATGAACTCTTGACAAGGCTCATGTTAATTAGAAACCATTCCAGGAGACCACTTCATGAAGCAGACTGAGAGAATACCAAGAGTGTGCAAAGCTGTCATGAAGAAAAAAGGGGGCTACTTTACAGAATCTAAAATATAAAACATATTCTGATTTGTTTAACAATTTTTTGTTCATTAAATAATTCCATATGTGTTCTTTCATAGTTTTGATGTCTTTGGTATTAATCTACAGTGTTTACAATAATTAAAATAAATACAAACCCTTGAATGAGAAGCTGTTTCCAAACTTTTGACTGGTAGTGTAGCTTCATACTTAATTTAGCTGGTCTGTGGAAAATTAGCCTACCGACATGCACATGTAGTTGTGTTTCTTGTACTGCTGAGAATTACCTTTTATAATTCTGTTAGTTAACTGTTAACTAACCATTACTCTAACGCTAACCTTAGGAGTCATCTAGCATTTATATAATAGGATAACTGGATAGATTACTTAAAAACACGAACAGACATTTCGTGACCCCCCACCAGTGTCTTGCGACTCCCCTGTGGGTCCCAACCCCCACTTTGGGAACCCCTGTTTTAGGCCAAGGTACTTCAACTGGTTAGGCATAGTTATAAGTGATTCATTTATCAATAGTTTCCATGTGTCTTTCTACAGTATCTATGGGGTATGTAATGCATGGTTCCATGACTGATGGGTTCCTACATCACACCAAAATGTCTTTCTCCATTTCCTCCTCTCTGTAAACTGACTTTGAGTGGAGAAGTTCACTGCTGCTGTGGACTGAGTGACTTACTGGTCAGTGAAGTGGATGATTGGGAGCGTGGCCTGAGCCTATGCTGTGTCAATATCTCAAGTCTGACCTTAATGTCCTCAACATTTAAAAAGTAAAGTATGTATTTTTCACCTCTCCTGCTCTCACTAATAAAGCTCTGCTGTATGCAGGGACCTGTGTGTTGTCTGAATTTTAAAACTGCTCCTGACACTGAAGAATTATCCTGCAGTAGCTGGTGACAGAATGATGAACAGTTGGCTCTGCAGCAGAATATAAGACCGATCCAGAGGCAAATTACTCACAGGGGAAGGTGTGCCCGGGCAGCGTACAATGAATGAACAAGTGAGAGGGATAAAACACAGAGTGAACATTGAACTCTGGATTTTAAAAGATGGCCTTGGCGCCCAGTTAAGAGTTATTCACGTTAACAGGGAGCGTTTACGTGTGTAGCACAATCTCAGTCTGATGCAGACCTTTATGGCCCTGTTTTTCAGTGACCGTGGATCACTTATATCACTGCCAAGTTGAAGGCCAAATAAAGCAAAGCCTTTGCCCACATACAAGGAGCTATTCAGGTCATTGAAATACTACTGTGACAATCAGACGTTAATGAAACTCTTCATGTTCTTGACGGTTGGTCAAACTGGAGCCTTGGAGCAGTTGCAAAAGGCTGCACAGCTATAGAGCCGTGTCTGTTTGCTCTGATCTGTGGCTGATTCAGCTAACGATGCAGAAGGAAATCAATCTGCTGTAATGTTTGAGCAGCGTGACGGTGAACATTAAGCACGCTGCATAATGTTTGTGGGAGCTGTTTTTAGACTTGGAAATGTGATGACTGGAGGAGACTGATGTCAGAGCGGGATAATTGTGTTGGTTCGACCAAAGTTCACATTAGAGGAGGAAATCACAAATCATTGAAATTAGATCATTATATCCAGCTCAGTATTAAAGATCTCAAGTTACTGACAATACATAGTTATCCCAAATGAAAAGTTTTACATTTTGGACTCCTCTGGCAACCTCTGTACTTTGCTCTCTTCGACTTTTCCTGTTCTTACTTGTTTAGTTATCTGCTCCCCTTCTTTCTGCTCACATCCCCCAGCGTGCATCACAGCATACAGGTTGTATTCGGAGGCAGGCTGAAGCTGACAGACCTCAATCCTCCCTCCAAATACTATGGGGTGCCGTTTGTAAAGTTGTGCACACTGAAAATAACAACAGCAACAATTCTCCACATTTAGCTCCAAAACGTCATAACAATGTAGAGTGAATTTTTAAAAATCACTTTTTTTTTTATCACATTTAGAGGAATATTTGTGATCTTCTTCATATTTGATTTTGTTGTGAAAAATATATTAAGTTACATTTTTGTTAAATCCAAATGCTCAATATAAATCTAAATGTTAAATATAAATATAAATGTTCAACGATACATCTAAATGTTCAACGATAAATCTTAATGTTAAATCTAAATCTAAATGTTAAATCTAAATCTAAATGTTAAATATAAATATTAAATATAAATGTTAAATGTTAACTATAAATATAAATGTTTAACGATAAATCTAAATGTTCAATGATAAATCTAAATATTAAATCTAAATATAAATGTTAAATGTTGCTCTGCAATCCTAAATATTAAGCTGATATGCAAATTCACACTGCTGCATATCAGCTTAATATTTAGCAACATTTAACTTTTAGATCTAACTTTTAGATTTAGATTTAAAATTTAGATTTATCGTTGAACATTTAGATTTAAATGTAACATTTAGATTTATTGTTGAACATTTAGATTTAGATTTAACATTTAGATTTATTGTTGAACATTTAGATTTAGATTTAACATTTGGATTTATACTTAGCATTTGGATTTAACAATGATTTTAATTTTATATTTTTCACAAGAAAAGTAAATGTGAAGAAGATCACAAATATTCCTCTAAATGTGATTAAAAAAGTGACTTTTAAAAATTCACTCTACATTTTTATGATGTTTTGGAGCTAAATGGGGAGAAATGTTGCTGCTATTTTCAGTGTGCATCACTTAACAAACGGCGCCCCATAAAATACAACCTTTATGCTGTGATGATGACAGCACATTATGGGATCTCGATGAATCATCTTGGATTCACTTGGATGAGACTGATCCAAAGACCAGACACCCTCATGATCCTACCTGGAGACAATTACACTGAATATAGGTAACATGCAATCCTGGCATTAAGAGGGCTCATACCCATAAACCTCTTTCATCAGTCTTCACTTCAGGTATTTGACTGTATAGACTACATATGATGTTATTAGTTGTGTAACTGCAACATCGTGAATACTTTGCAGTCTTCATGTTTTGAACCAGGAAGTTAAAGCGTAGTTCTTGCCGCCACTTCGCCCAGCTCAGTTGGAGGATATTATGTATGTCAGGGATTTATTTTTTCTTACATTTTTGGACACCTTCCCTTTCAAAACTGAGAAGAAGAAAATAAATACCTGTGGCAAGCTGGCAAGCAGCGAGCAACAGTATTCTGTCAGAAATACTAAGAATTTACGAGAAGATGAAAAGTAAACAGCATGAGGGAGGATCAGACTGGTATGAGTTGTGTAACGTAAACTAAATATTGTCTTTTCTTTCATGTTTCAGGTACAGGAATGAGACAGTGTTCACTCAAGATGTCACCATGAGTCCATAACAAGGCAGTACATTATTCTACTTCCCATAGAGCAATAGTATGTGACTGCAGAGCTGGAGGTTGCAATTTCTTGTTGGATAAGCGCGATCACCTCCTCCAGATCAGTGTCCTGCTTTCTTCTGAACAGCCCCAATATACAGCAGTCTTTTCAAAATCTGGATGCTTATAATAATGTGATTATTCTGGGCTTAGTCCAAGTAGGAAGTACAATTTGATAAGGCTGTCAAGTGGTTTTCAATGTTTTTTCTTGAAAATTTTGAGTTGTCTTTCTTGAAAATTATTTTTCTTAAATTTCTTTAAGTAGCCCTTATCCTCTTCTGTAAAATGTGTTCCCATGTGTAAATGTAAAACTTTTTTCAGAGTTTTTTTCCCCCTTTTTTTTAAACTTAAATTACTGAAAAAAATAGCTTGGTTTTTAATATATTAAAGATCATATTCAACAAAATAGTTGTGCAAAAAATTCGTAAAAGTGACAATGTACTATTCATTATCATTATCATCATCATAAGAAAGACAAAACTAGATTTCTAAAAGATGCTGTGGTTGGATATCTGTCATTTTCCCATCTGTCCCTACTGTGTTACATTGGCAGTAATGTACAGGGTTATATGGAAAAAGAATATACCCACAAATCTCTGCATGGGTGTGAAAATATAGATAATACCATTTAAAATGACCCTTTGTACAACAACTGTCTCTAGATTTTATACTGCAAGATCAATACTTATCATTTTCTTGCACATTTCTGCACAACTGTGGCTCTTTCATTACACATATTGTCTGTGTAGTATATTGTTTTTATTTTATTGTAATCCATTGAATCTCCATGACAGCAGGAGTACCGCTGTTTAAGAATGTTTTCATTCTACTCCTATGGTCATTGTTTTTGCAGCAAAACACCAAGACAAATACTTTTAAAGTGCAAAACCTTACTGGGCAATAAACCTGATTCAGACTTTTGAACATTAGGTTACAAATGGCAGAAAAACATTGTGGCTCCTGCTGTGAGTCAGACTCATATTTTCTCACTCTTCTGTCTTGTGTGTTTTGTACATTCCTTTCTGCTGCTGCCCGGCCACAAGGCTGCACAGGGTCACAAAAGGCCACAAACAGGGAGACACTGAGGATGAGCGGGGGGCCTCGCCTGTCTGAGTATAGGCACCGAGGAGGGTGATGTAGGAGGGGGTGGTGGTGGAGGTCTCATAAATCTGCCTGAGCTGGTTTGCGAGAGTTTGAGGGACAGTGTTTCACAGGCTGCAGTGAGGGGGCCTCTGCTGCTCAGCCGGCCTGCACAGAGGAGCTGTTGTCAGACCAACACCTCCTGCTTCTGTCCATCGATTGAGACCTGCAACGAGGGTCCCTGCTTCAGGCAACAGAGCCCTATGATCTCCACTTATGGAAGATGTATGGCTGCTGTGCCCTCTGTTAAACCTGGGGTCAGATCTGCAGGGGCGCTTATGCAACCCAAACATCACAGACACCTGGCGGAGATGAAAGGCAGCTGGCTCATTTTTCACTCTGCACTATTACCGGCCTGTTTCCGTGCTGAAATGTGCAATAATACCGCTGAAAGACCTCTCTGCACCTAGACTGGAGGCCCCTTTTTCTGCTCATGTAATACACTCGATGTGAGCCCGCAAATACGGCGGGTATGGTGGCAGTTGTCATGGTGACTGGGGCTCTCTGCTCCAGCTGAAATGCCAATACAAATCTTCCCCAAGCCAGTGATTGTTTGACTTCTCCGCTGAGATTCAAAGGGAGGATTTGGGGGCTGAAACTCAAGCTTGCAAGGACGATTTTTCGTTAAAAAAAACACAGCCAACTACGAGCTGATAAAAATGCACATCAGGCTTAGCTTAGTTGAAACCAGCAGAAATGACACGCCACTAGAGACTGAAGACTGATGGACTCATTCAATCCAGCCAAATGTTGTGAAGAGGGATAAACAACCTTTCTGGCTTATTTCAGGCTCTTTTTCTTCAAACAGATGGGGAAAATGAGTCGTGTTTGTCATAGGAAACAGGTGCTCACATGCATATAATCACATGCGATACGCTGCAAAGAATACCCCCCTCCTTTTGCCCACTTGTGGCCTAGAGAATGGGCTCCAGCTGGGCATGGTGTATGTTACACAAACAAGTGTTTTGAGTGCCCTTACAGGAGGCATTCATCTGAGGATATGACTGTTCAGGGGGGACAATGAGGGGTCCCTGTGATTGTGATAAACGAGCTGACTCAAATTAAAACATTCAGAAGCGCACTAGGGGCGGCTAATTACAGGAGACTTTTTGCCCCCCGTAAACAGTCTAAATAACAAACAGACACATGCATGTCAGGCGTTTATGCATGCAAATTCATAGAAATGACTTATTTTTCTGTGAGCAGATCTTAAAAGCGATAACTCCTCTGCAGAGGCCAGCTGTGTGCACGGAGGAGGTGTGAGCAGAGCGATGTAGAGAGGCGAGCCTTCCTGCCAGTGTGTCAGCTTATCAGAAATCAGCCTGGGTGTTTCTTGTCACCTCAATTTCATCCGAGGCCAACAGTGCAGAGGCGACATCTCTGCTAACATCGGCACTGTCTTCGCACAAGTCAAGGTGAGCTATAGATATTAACCCTAAATCAACCTAAAGTAATCATCTTTAGGAAATGGTATGAAAAAAATAATATACAGAATTTGAAATTAGGGAAATGTGTGCTTTATGGATGTTTTTCTTTGAGTTTTACAATTTTCTTGTTGACAGACTCAGAAAATTGATTGTCATTTTCAGATTGTAGAAGGAAGTTCCTCATTCTCAGTTAATGTGTCACATTTCAAAGAGGTTTTTGTCAAAACTGTTAAGTTACATCCTGTAAGTTACATCCTGTAAGTTACATCCTGTATGGGGCCCCAGTTGGCCAAGCAGTTTAAACGCAGGTCTCTTGCAAACCTTGTCGCAGCAGTCACTGGCTCTACTCCTGCTTCTGCTCTCCATCTTTCACATCTCTCCTCAGCTGTCCTGTCTCATGAGACCAAAATCCCCAAAACACAACTTTTAAAAAACTTAAATTTTCCTATTGTTTGGACTCATGTTCAGTTTGGATGCTTCTTTGTTTCTGGAGAGTAATTCCTCTCGTGGAGCAGTGACAGGAACAATAATAGCCTTTAAATGAACATGCTTTAAGTAAGAAAGCTGTTGAATATTTTTTCCTTCTTTTGACTTCACTCCCTCATTTTGTATTCCTTGAATTTGTGTCATTGAAGAAGCAACATAAGTAACTATTTTTTGTGCATACAGTGCATTTCAAACATTTAAGCTCAAGCTGTAAATGTTAAATCCATATTTATTAGTGTCTGTTGAGCAGTGCAGCTTTAGAGAGACAAGAGATCAGCCAGAGCTCACAGAGAGTATCTTTAGAGTGTATATTTACTCAGGGTGATGTTGTTTTGATTTCAGGGTAAAGGGGTAGTGCTACTTGGTGACTTGGTGTTGTAGTAATCTTCTGAACCGACAGACTTTTTTTTTTTTTTTTTTTTTACAGAAGAAGGTAAAACATAATTGCGCCTCTTTCACATTTTACATCATGAGGAACTTCCTGAATTGCACTGAGTGAAAGAATGCTAGCTGTAGCCAAAGTAAATCCACAGTTCATTTATTTTTTATTTTTTTATTTTTTATTTAAAAGGACCATGCATATTAATTAACACTTCTGTAAATATGCCAGAGTTAGCCAAAAGGCTAGTTGACATCTGTAGTACCTTGCCAGATGTTAAAAAGGCTCCCTAAAAAGATCAAGATTAAACAAAGATAAAATTGAGTAAAATAAGATCAAAATAAGAAGGTAGAGGAGAAACCAAAACACAAACAGACAAACAAAAAAGAGAAGACAATTAAATTAAATTATTATTTACACACAGATGGCTGACACAAGGTGGTCACGTCATTTTTGTTATTATGACATCAAAGTATAAAGGTTTTTTTTCAATAATGTCCATTTAAAGAGATGTAGCAGTCAATCATGTAGCCAAGATATTAATATAAATAAATAAAAACAACATCTAGTTGGTGGATGTTACTAAAGTGGCCTCCCTTTGGTAGATGAAGATATTGTCAAGCCTCCATTGCCCTCACCATATACATAAAGACATAAACACATACTAAATACACTATCAGGCCAGTTCTTTGCAGACAAATTCCTGTATCTTTAAAACATTCAGAAAGAAACTAATTGCATTAAATATAAGTTAATGAATTGCTGCTTAACTGAATGAGTTTATTATAACAGAATAAATATACATATTATATCCAGTGTTACAATTTTTCTGATCACATTGACAACATTGTTTTTTTTTTAAATATTTATCTACTCAGTTTTATTTATATTTGTATCCTTTATTGTATTATTAACTCTTATCCCTACCCTTTTTTATTTATCTATTTCAATAATTTATATTCTTAATGTTTCTTAAACTTATTTTGATTATGCATATTCTATTGGGGGCGGCAGTAGCTCAGCCCATAGGGACTTGGCTTGGGAACTGAAGGGTCGCCGGTTGGAGTCCCAGTATGGTCGAAGTTTGGCAAGTGGACTGGTGGCTGGAGAGGTGCTGGTTCACTTGCCTGGGCACTGCCGAGGTGCCCTTGAGCAAGGCACTGAAACCCCAACTGCTTGGGGTGTGCTGGTTGATGGCAGCATCCTCACACTGACATCTCTCCCTAAGCATGTTCACTGCATGTGTGTTCATGATTGTATGTATATACTGTGTGTGTAGCATGTCCAAAAAATAGCAAGAGTGAAAAAATTGAATTTCCCCCCTGGGGATTAATAAAGTACCTTTCTTCTTATTATTGTTGTTGGTGTGCATTAGAGCAAAAGTGAGTAACTAGAGCATTTACAGAAATGTAGTGGAGTACAAAGTACAATAATTGTCTTCTAAATGTTCCTTTGAAATATCTGTCGAATATGCTTATTGTTAAAATGTTTTATCTGATAGATATCAACAAATACAAGGTGATTCATTCTGCTAAAATTACGTCACTTTTCCGACAGAGTAAGGCTCGAGGAGGTAAGGGGGGGTTGAGGGGTGGGAACAGAATGTCTCGTCCAACCAATCAGCAGCGCGGTATGCAAATGAGCCGTCGGTCCGTCAATGTGGTGAGCAGCAGCAGCAGTCTAGAGTAGAGGAGTAGAGAGAAGCGGTCCGGATCCACTGAGGTACCTATGCGTGCATGTTTCTCCAGTCTATGAAGCTTTGGATGGCTGGACACTGAAAACACACGGCAGTCACACCACAGATGTGAAGCTCCTTGGTGCGATCATACGGATTTATTATTCACACTTTTACTGGAAGTCATAGAGAAGAGAGATGAAATACAAAGTAAGTGAAGCGGCACAGGTTGATTCTATACTCGTCTTATGTTTGTACTACTGAAAGAAATTTTAAAAAGCCTTCAAGAAGTTGGGTTTGTGAGATGACTGATGAGTGAACAGTGATGTTTTGATTGTGACCTTTGTAAACTTTTGATTAAGTGTCTGAAATGAGTGCATCCGGGTGTGTTTGAAAAGTGTTTTAAAAAAGGGAAACTGCAGTAGTGGGAAGTGCCACTTTTCATTTAGTGTGTGTGGAAATGTGCTTATGAGTGTTTGATTTCTACCTTGCTTGTGTTTCCATGTAATGTTCTTTCTACCCTCAGGCTACGTTTACTGCCATCACAGGGGCGTCATTAGGGTTTAAACGCAACCAGCTCATTGCCCCTGGGCAACCCCCCCCCCCCCCCCCCAAAAAAAAACAATAAAAAAAAATCTGCTGTGTAGATTTAAACAGGATAGGTCGAAGTATGGAATTCAAAATGTTAAAAAATAAAGCAACAGTTTGAATGTTCCCTTATCCCCGAGATGCCAATATATTTGAAAATATTGGTAGATACAACTTTGACATATTAAAGTTACTGTTGCGTTTGGCACTTCATGTGGACAAATGTATTTGTTTGGACTGTTTTCAGACAAAAACTCTCTGTACTCTATGTACCCATCTCTGAACCCTCTCTCTTTGGCATGGAAGTTTTACAACAAAGGGTTGTTTTGGGTGGGTGTTAAAAACTGCTTGAAGCTGGCACTGGAAACCACATACACACCAATTCAACAAAGGCGATCTTTACAGCAGAAATAAACATGTTTACAGCCTGGTACACAAAATTAGTGTAGTCTGGATAGCTCATTTCTATTAGATATTACGATTACGAAAAGCCTGCCTCTTTACCTCACACTAGCTCGATAGCAGTTACGATGAGTTCAGCATTTCCAATATGGCTCCCACCAACGATTGGCTTCAAAACAGATGGGTGACGTCACGAATACTACGTCCATTAATTATACAGTCTATGGTGTAACCTCATCTGACATTAACCCCAAATTAGGGATCAGATAAAATGATCATATAGTAACAATCAGTTTTCTCTCTGCTGGTCTGATTTGCTTATAGGTCATATGAGGCATCAGTCTGTTTTATAACAAGATAAAAACTCCACACAGGAGCTTTAAAATAAGAAGATGGCATTAAAGGGTGCTACTTATTTCACTTCAACTGTTATGAATTATGTGTTTTACCCAAGGGGGAAGCTTTCATCAAGCGAGAGAGATGAGTAAAACATCATCACACTGATGCAACAATCCTGCAACTACCACATATTAAAGGGAAAGTTACTCTGGTGTAAACAGAAGGAAGAAATCTGACGTTGCCACATGTTTTTATCAGAAAGTGCTTTATAATGTTCTTGCTATGTTATTTTACACTCCTGACTTCCACTTTCAACTACAATGAAAGGTGTCATAAAATTCCTTCGATGCTCTGGTCAGCACGTAGCACGTAATCAGAGGCTGTGTTTGATGTGTCATTGTTAGTCACTGAGGTTTATTCGTTTGATTGACAGCTTATTGAGGCTCACTTTCTATTTCAGCTGAAGCACTGGAGGCTTTCGTTTGACTCTTGTGGATGTTGACATTTTTTCTTTCTCCTTTGTGATTGTTTTTGAGCTGTTTAAATATTTGAGAAACACAGTTTGATCTCTAAGTCAGCCTCACCATATAAGGAAACTGTACTCTCTGATGCAAAACTGTGTTTGGATGACTCAGGGCTTTGGAGGGCTGTGGCTTCAACCCCTCACTGGTTGTTTCCAGAAGTGTGAAGTAGCCGTTTTTCCAGACTTTTGGCTCAGGCTGGACTCGACACAGTTCGGGCTGTAGGCAGTGTTTGGGTCTCTGCTTCTGCTGGGCCTGGTGTCACTGTTTCAGGAGGGTGTGGTGGTGATTGGAGGGCGTCCACGTTGTGTGTTTCTGCGTCATGTCCCTAAACTGACTCATTGTCCTGTTAAGTACACAGCTGACAGAGCTGAGAAAGAGAGACCTCGGGGTGGTGATGTGTTCAGGAGCATAACAAGGATTTCATGGGGGTGGAACAGTTTTGACCATGACCTATTGATCACTGCTATCATCACAGTGGAGGAGATTGATCAGAGGAGATTATAAATGGGTTAACACAACTGTGATTTCAAGCTGTTATCTGCCTCTTGCCTGTCTTTCTGACGTAACACTCTGCGTCTTTGTTTGCTTCTATCACACAGATAGGGAGGGCATAGAAACCATGCAGAGTGCTCTTTCTCTATGATAAACAAATCTGAATTATGCAACACCATACAAAGATTTCCGGTTGGTGGCAAAGAAAAGTGTCAGACGAAGAGACCTCGTCTTGCATCCCGGTTTTATTTACCAAGTTTCTATAGCCAGTCTGTTAAATAGTGTCAGAGAGAACTCTGTCCCCTATCAGAGCTCAGCATTCACTCTTGATCTCAGCCGCTATGAATAATTCACAGCTATATTAAGCGTTTCTCTCCTCCCAGAGTCTTAATGTTTCAACAGAAGCTTAATGAGGTCGCCCCGGAGATTTGCACCCCCGGACGTCAACGTATCCTGAGGTGAATGTGGCCAGACTCAGCCTCCCCTCCCTTTCTGCCTCGCCCCTCTGTGGCATCAGAGAGGGCTCAGCCTCCCCTCCCTTCTCCCTCGCCCCTCTGTGGCATCAGAGATGGTTTCCGACGGGGGCTCAGGTGTGAAGGGAAAGCTTGTCTTCCATAGGTCACTTATAATCCCCTGCACACAGGCAGATCTCTAACAGCATTAGCGAGGCCTGTGAGAAAGACGAAAACAGAGGATAGCAGAGGGAGTTTGAAGGAATAGTTCAGCTGTTTTTTTAAATGTGCTTATTCACATGTAGCTTAGCTAAGACAGGAAAAAGACTAACATTGAAGCATTCAAAGACAACCAAATCCCCCATCAGCACGTCTAAAGCTGACATATCTTTTTAGATATTGCTAAAAAAACAACACCATTTTTCTGGTTTGTGAGTGACTGAACCATCTGTTATTATGAAGTTATAGCTAGCATCAATGTAGCTTAGCAAAACACTTAGAACAAAGTCATTATTTTGAGTTTTATACAGCTGTTGAACCAAAACTGGATTTGTTAAATATTGATGGTTTGTTTCTTTTTCCTGTTTCTATTTCAACAGCACGGGGCCCAAAAATAGCTTAGCTTAGCATAAACAGTGGAAGAAGTACTAAATGGCTAGCATGGGTTGTCCAAAGGTAATATTATACCTCTGTCACATCCAAGACAACATTAATCAATATTTTACAATTGAATAATGTGGTTGGTCTGTTGTTTAATATAAATGTACAGCTAGCATCCTGGTAGCTTAGCACACTATGAATAAAAAAGAGTAAAACTGTGCTGTTATTAAGAGTTTAACCGCATTGCTGAACCTTAACTTTTTGTGTTAACTCTTAGTTTGAGATGCTGGTACGCATATTCTGTTACCTTTTCCAATAGAGCCAAGCTAGCTAGCTGTTTTCACATGTTCCCAGTGATTATGCTAAGCTAACTGTTCCAATATCAGCTTTATATTTACTGTACAGGTATACGAATGATATCAATTATTTCACAAGTCTCCAGCTGAAGTTGGAGGACTACAATTACTCCTGAAATGTAGTCAAACTTTTCCTTTCATTTTGTTTTGACACAACTTTCTTAGCAAATTCAAATCGTCCTCCGTTTCACATTCCTGCTTGATGACTTTCACAACCTTTTAACTCATTCCTCTGGAGCTGACGTAACTGTTTCAGAAATAGCTTTACAACCACAAAGAAGAGTGATTAGGTGAACCCAAATTCTAGCCAATATGTGTGTGTGTGTGTGCATGTGTTATCCTCGGTGTTTCTCTTTTTTATGGGTTCAGGTTCCAGGCGCTGTTCCAAAAAGCAAAGAGTGGCTGGAGGAGAGCGGGGCAGACATTGTTCTGAGAGGGAGGAGGCCGAGGATCTGTGATGCTGAAAGGGGCCTGCGGAAAATGAAAGAAAGAGGAAGTTGTGGGGGGAACGAGAGGGCAAACAGAGTTGGATGTGTTGGGTGGAGGGGTTTTTTGGGGGGGGGGATGGGAGCATGGAGGTCGAGGAGCGCCCCGTGAGAATGGGAGCATTCCAGGCGATTGTGCGTGGGAAGGCTGTTTCGGAAGATGCACATGATTGTTTCAAGGTGCCCCTTTAGATTGGTAATGAGTCTGGCGGCAAGGCACACCGGGATAGTGCAGCTTTTCTTCTCTGGGGTGTGGAGTGGGGGACATTTGTATTCTCCTGAAAGAAACCCAGGCAAACAATCCCTTTTCCCTGCTTGTTTAACCTTTCCAGAAGCCTCTGCAACTTTTAAGCACACTCCTAAGCCATAAAATAGCTTTTCCATGTAGCTTTTTCCTATTTTCACAAGCCGTCCCATAGACCATTTAACCACCACACTGCCTGTTAAAAAGTGGTGGTATTTTCATGCTGTGATTTTGAGTTATTTCAGCATTTTTCTGAGGGCAGAGTTACTTGCCTCTGTGCCACATCTTTGCTCCTGTGCAGGATTTTCAGTCTGCTTGAAGGGCTTCTCCCCCAGCGAGAATGAATAGCCTCCCCTCCACCCTCCTCCATCCCCCTGCTGCGCCCTCGCACCATGAGCCAGCCATTAACATTTGAAAACGGTCAGCAGGGAGACAGACTTTATTGTGTGTTCATTTCAGCCAAAGAGACAAATAGAGAGAGGGAGGGAGAGAGACAGGGAGAAAGGGGGGTGACTATATCCAGCATCACCAACAATGCGCATAATCATTTCTATGTTTGACCTTTGGCGGAAATAATTCTCGCCACCCTGTTCCTTCCCCCTGAGGAATGCTAACTATTCTGCAGGGTCATCTCTAAAGATGTAGCAGGCCTCTGCCAGCTTGAACGACCCTGAGGAGAGTGTCGTCGTGGCAGATAAGAGGAGGCACGACAGCTGGGAGCACTGGGGAGGAAAAGTGTTGACATACCAGTGGATACAACCCAGAGTCAGTTGTTTGTTTGGCGGACGGTTGGTGATAAAAGCTACTTCTGCTTTCATACAATTTCAAGTTACAATGGCATTTTTAAACTAGAAGGTTCTCCATCCATCCACTTTCAGAGTTTATCTACTGGACAAAACAAGGTACACTTATCCTATGAACATTCATGGAAACTGGAGGTTGTTTGGTTGCTTGGTTGCAGAAAATACTCCCAACCCAAAAAAACAGAAATGGCAAAAAATAAGACAAGAGGTTTCTTATGTTGACTGAAAGCTGGCGGTGCAATCAGAGGTATCATGAGTAAGGCGGTCAACGCAATGACTTGCAAGTCCAACCCCTGAAACAAACGTGGCATATGCATTAGAGTTCCTTCCTCTTCCTCTTACTTGTGTGGACTAAAAACCAACGTTAAAGGTGCATACAGCCATCAACTGTATTAGAATGTGTAAAAATGAACATCTTCATTGAGGATTTACATTATTTTCTCCATAAAGAGAGAGAGGAAAACTAAATGAATCAAATTATCTGTATTGCATAAGTGTTTCCAAAAGTCTCCCATTGTTTCTAAAATTGGTTGAGTGTTACTTTCAAATGTCTCAGTTTCAGGAGTTCTTTCATATGTCTTATGGATAGGCTGGGTATCTAAAGTAAGAAGTTTTGAAGCTAAAAGCCATCAGTGAAGACATAACCAGACATTATAATACTTCTCTACTACCATGATATGAAAAAGCACAGATGACAGATGGCATCTTGTAGTGCCACATTGTTTATCAGTGTTTTCATCTGGACAATGAAGATAAAGTCGTATGCAGGTTGTATCTGGTTAAACTGGTACATTACCACTCAACTGGAACAATGTGTAACCAGCACAGGCATATGACGTAAACATGTAAACAGGTAGGAGGCTGGTGGTGCTAGCTCTGCTAGTGGTAGCCACACTCAGAAAACCAATTTGACAATGTTTACCTTGTGTTGACAGTGTTAAATTGTGCTCAATTTGACTGTTCTTTGAGTGTTGTCTTACCTTTGAACTCTTCAGTCAGTCAGAATTAAATTTTTGTTTAAACTAAGAAATTAGTCACTTTGGATCATCCTTAGATGACATGCAGAAAATGCTTGAAGGTTGGATTTGGACCTTGGCTGCTGCTGCTTCTGTCGCCCCGTATGCAAGGCACAAATTTAACGGCTGAGCTAAATTAGTTAAGATAGATTGTTTTAATAATTATTAGCTGTTTTTATAGATAATTGTTTAATGTTTGATGATTGTATGTGCTAATGAATCCCAGATTCTCAAAAGTAAGGAATTACAGCTTTTATTACATCATTTTAGACATAAATTACCTTCTTTGTCCAAAAAAAAAGTCATTTTTTAAAGCAGATTGCTGCTACTTTAACTACTCTGTTTTCAATAACAGAGTACTATAGAAAATACTAACACTAAACGCTTTTCAAATAAGTGTAAGACTCAGGCCTTATCTCCTCTGACCACAGAAATAACAGAAAAGAGAAGCTAAGTATCATCAGTAGTTGTTTCCAAAGCACTTAAGTATTAAACTGGGTGGATCTTCTCCTCTAATGAACAAAAGATTTCTCTTTCATCTCCGATGCCCTTCATGTGTCAAAGCAGGGAAGATGGCAGGCTCTGTCGTATAGCCTTTTTGTATCAATGACATCTTTGCATAGCGTGAAATCAGGAGGACACTGAAGGGAATCTCCATCTCATTGGCTATTCCTATATGTAAAACCACTCAATGTGGCCCTGCAGAGATACCATGAAACATATTTCACATTTCAGCTATTCCCCCCTGGAGGGATTAGCTCCCGTCTCTGGGGGTTACCATCGTGCACTCTTGTACCCTCGTTTGGCATCAATGCCAGGCTTGGAAATAATCCATCACTTTTCTCTGCCAACACTTCTTGGCTGGGGCCCCTCGAATACCATCCTCACTGTTGTTTTTGTGTGTTGGTGATGTTTTTGTGACCCCTTGGGTGTGGTAAATTGCTCTTTTAGGCAGAAGGTCAATGTCAGCCACCAAACAAAGTCTCCAGAGCTTGCAGAGATTCATAGCTCCGCTCGGTAACACTTCAGCGGTCCTCAAACTGAAGGACAGTTTGTCTTCCTGCTGCTTCAGAATGAATGAGCAGAATATGAGAGGCAATGTTGCACAATATGTTTACCCAGCAGCTCTTTTGGCTCACAGAACCTGATACACATTAGACAGACAATCTCCAGTGTGGTTTTCACCTTTAATTACAGGCTGTGCTTGTCGTTGAGGAGAGGGAGTCCAATATGTGAAAAGATAAGACGAGGTCAGTGTTAGACTGGGTGTCTTTGGGTTCTTCAGGGGGCAGGAAGTGCTTCAGGGTAAGGAGTGGGGCGGAAACAGAGAAGGGCAATATGTCTGGTTACCTAGTAGTTTATGTGACAGTAAAAAAATACAACCATGATAAGTTCAGTGAGTAAGGAGGCGCGGGAGGAGGACAGTCATTTTTACTAAGAACTCACTCTGATCACTTCCTGTGTCTTGCTGTGTCTTGTTCGTGTTTTATTCCATAATCATACAGATATTGGCTCAGCTGTCAGATTGAAAACTATCAAGATTAAAATGAAAAACCTAGTCCTGTGTCTATATGCAGACCTCCTTATTGATGAGAATGAAAGAAACAAAGAGTCCCTTATCAGTAATATAGCTAAAATGATATCTGACCACAACTGATAACAGCAGAATCAAGCTAACGACATATTGCCATATGAACTTATTTTGAAAACTACTTATTTAATAATAATAATAATAATTTTATTTGTAGAGCACCTTTCAAAACCAGGTTACAAAGTGCGTTACATGGGCAGCAAAATAAAACAGGCAGATCATAAAAACACACAAGTCAAGATAAAGAAATACAACATATTTTAAAAGACATAAAAATCCCCTAAAATAACTCTAAAGGAATACAATTATTTTAAAATATATTTCTTAAGATGGTTAAAATAAAATAGAGTCAAATAAAATTCAGATAAAATCCGGGAAGGCTCTGCGATAAAAGTATGTTTTAAGAAGGGATTTAAAAGAGCTCACTGACTCAGCAGACCTGATCTCCTTGGGCAGAAGGTTCCCGAGTGTCGGACCCCTCACTGCAAACGCTGTGTCCCCTTTTGTTTTCATTTAGTGTTTGGAATGAACAGTAAACCTCTGCCCGAGGATCTTAATGTACGTGTCGGCTCATAGGGTATTAAAAGGTTTGCTATATAGCTCGGAGCAAGACCATGCAGGGCTTTAAAAGTAATCAGTAAAATCTTAAAATCAATTCTAAAGCATACAGGGAGCCAGTGCAAGGAAGCTAAAACCGGAGGGATGTGGTCGAATTTACATCCAGTCAACATGTTTTTTTGTATCATTACTTCTTTTCAGTTCTGTTTTTGTCTCCTTTTGGTCTCCTGATTCTAAATGCGCCTCTGTGTTCACTATCTTGTTGCTAATCTCCTGTCTGGTACTGAGCATGTATTCTACAGTTGGTGCTCAGCTAGAAATAATACAGAAACTTGTTAAAAAGTTTGCTAAAAGATGCTAGAACTGTCTGTGGAGATAAAAAGCAGCTTGATTTGTCACTATGAGCAGCTGTCAGAGTTATTTGATCACTTATAAGACATTGTAACACAACCACAAAGCCCACTATGAAGCTGTGTTGGTAGTGCTAGCCAAAATAAAGAAAGCTCTTGTAGCATGTTGGTTGTGTTGCATTATCAACTTTTCTAATTCTTATTTGTAGACGAAGGAACTGCAGTTTATGTTGCCAGACTTGTACAAATAGATTTTAATTAACTGAGCACTCAATGTTCTTTCCACATAGCAAACAAGCTAGCTAAGACAATGTTAGCAAGCTTTTCTAGCTCTCATGTGAAACAAATGAATGCTTCTCAATATATATATATTTTTTTTCGTTCTGCTTCAGTGTTGTTGTTTTTTTAAACAAATAGGAATGAACTCTGAACTGTTCTCATATCCACATCGCCGACAAGTTAGCTAAAACACTGTTAGCTAAAACACTTATAACCTCTTTAGCTCTCAGTTTTTTCTACTCTATTGTTATCTATGTGAAATAAATTAATGTTAACTTTTGCTCCTAGAATTTTGTTTAACTGTTGTTTTTCAAGATATTCAGAATGATCAGTGGTTAGCTAGCAGCTTAGCAGCTATGGCAGAATTACCACTTGCCGAGTGAGTTATTACTGTTTAAAAAAGCAGCTCGAACCACATATTTTATTTACTATTCCATTAACTGTGTTGTGATTCAGCCTTCAATCTTGACTTTGATGATAAAATGTAAAAGTTAATAAAAAATAAGCAGACATAAAGCCTTAAATGACTAAAATTTGCATATTTTTGGTTTTGTTTTCGAGGGGAACTCCACTATTTTGACTCCGGTTTAATCATGCGTATTTTCTGACTAAACATATCTTAGCTCTAGGGGATGTGTTTTGGAGCATCAGTGGTTTGTCACAGCTTGCAGAGTGTGGTTAGACTCAACATGGCGCATCATTTCCTGCCAAAGATATGGTCGCCCAGCCTTGCTGTTGCTGTTTGGATGTTTTCAGGGTGTGGAGATTTCCTCGCAGTGCTGCACCTCATGAATCACAAGTGAGAGAGGGAAGGTGGTGGGTGTCATATTTACACTGGGGACACAATAGCCTTTTATTCAGCACCCAGCAGAATGAATAGAGCCTTTTTTTTCTTCTCTCTATCAGCCTTGAGGTGCTCAGGGTGTTGCGTCTTTAAATGTAAAAATAATCAGAACATCACACATCATATAGCATCATATTTGTATGACTCATTTTGTCCATAAACTGTTAAAACAATGAAAAGAAACCCATAATATTCCATTATAACAGTATTATTTACACAAATGTGTTACTTTGTCTG
Source organism: Notolabrus celidotus (assembly GCF_009762535.1). Taxonomy (NCBI): domain Eukaryota; kingdom Metazoa; phylum Chordata; class Actinopteri; order Labriformes; family Labridae; genus Notolabrus; species Notolabrus celidotus. The sequence continues at coordinate 25,475,240 of NC_048287.1, read as the reverse complement.
AAAACAGTTCCAAAACAAAAGGTAGCCAGTCAACTGAAGATATATAAATCAAGAAAAGTAACTTTTGATTCACTAGAACTTAATTGAGCAACATTCAATAACCATTAAAATAGTTATTGATGATGTTTCAGCCATATTTAATCAGTTTATTAACCAACTGTTTGCTTTTCTTCTTAATTATTTAGTGTAACCACTTACCACAAGGCTGGAATAAAATATTGCTTTGTTTACCAGCCTGTTACATCCCTTCTCATGCCACTGTAACTGTGTCATAAATATTGATCTACAGCTGCTTGCATAATAAATCAATCATTGTGTGGTAGTCGCAGTCACGTGTTGTATGTTCATAGGCTTAGAATAAAAGCTCCAGAGTTGTGACATTTTTCCACTGGACTCTTTCAGAAATAGAGGCGGCGAAGTTTCACCGAGCCTGCTGTGTAATTATGTTACTACACGGCCACTGGCTCGTAAAGAGGCTGTAATCAGAGGGTCAGCCTCCCTGAAAACTGTCCAAATGAAGAAATTACCGTGCACTCTGAGCCCTGAATCGCTTCCCATGAGCCCTTCACACGGCCCATTTATTTGAACTGGCTCTCACCCGCAGCAGGCCGCACTCCCAGGAACGGCTTGTAAATGTCATCAGGTCCTCATTACCGTCATTACTATAATTATTTTCTATATTTAACCACGAGAATTGAGGCCAAATGAGTGTGCTGGTTCGCCCCTTTTTCCGCGAAACCACCCCGGGACGCGTGTTGCAGTGGTACGGCCCTAATTTTCACACTGTAAGGTACTGCGTTATGTCTGAGCAGGTTCTGTTTGTTTATGAAAATCAGGGTTGCTTAGGGGACACTCTGATTTGTGTGTGGTGGTTTTTTTGCTATTATGTGTATGTGTGAATTTGTTTGCCAAAGCCACCTTCATTATTAGTAAAGTGAAGTGAATCCCAGAGAAGCAGAGCTCAAAGCGCCCAGGGAGCTCTCACTGAAAGCAAAGGTGGGACCTTTCAACAGGCAGGCTGTGGAGTTACATAAGTTTTTATTTTTGGCCCGGTCAGCGCAGGCTCTCCACATGAATGAGAGGACGTTTATACTGTTTGTGTTAGGGCGAGACGCTGGTGGGGGAAAAAAAAAAAAAAGTGTTGTTGACGTAGAGGTGAATGAGTCAGAGCAGAGAGGGGCTCAGACAGCTGGGTCTGCAGTGCTGGAGATTGGGTCCCAGGTGCAAATGTGGACGGCTCAGCTTTGAAAGATTCCTCACTCTCTAATGACAAAAACATACGAGGCTGTGAAAGGGTCTCTCATGCACGGGACGGTTTGGGATTGGAGAGACCCTGAAATATAAGATTAGAGTGTGTTTTTAGGAACTGAATACTTTCTTTTATCTTATCACTTCAACATCGTCTGGGTCTGATCTGTTATTTCTGCAAGTACATCGAAGTCTGTTAGCTTTATATTTAAAGTCACAGTAGCTGAAACTATCTGTTGATTCCACGCAACTGTTTGAATTTGGGCTAATAAACGATACATTTTTAGAATTGCAGTCAATTGATTTATATTAGTAGTTAATTGCGATTAAAAGCATTTTAACCACATGTTAAAAATTCAATTATTCTGTATTTCATAACAGTTTTTAAGCCCATATTAACAATCTTAAGCAATTCTCACTGGTGTCTTGTACTGCCCTGCAATCAGTTGCCACCCATTTAGCAAACACTGTAGTTTCTGTGGTTTCTGTGGTGGTTTCTCACTCTCCAGAATAGTGCTCTGCTGGCTTTTGTGATGCAGCTGCCCACTCACACCAGCCTGACCAGCTGCACCTGTATGCTTAGCTCTTAGGTGTTACCTCAAACTCCAAGTACCTTGGTGATATTTGAATTCCATTTCACACAAAGTTACTCTTGACCTGCCATCTGAGCCATCTGTGAGTTTTTTTTTAAAGTTAAATGTGCCATTCAAGGTGTTGTGGTGTTATCTTCTATCACAGAGGCAGCAGAAAGCAAGAAGACAATGCGGCAGCTTCGCTACGGTGCGCCAAAAGGGACAAAATAGCATGTAATCCAAAAATTATAGCATGTTAATTTCAGACCTTAATAGCATCGCAAGTATTTAGTTAATGCTGACAGCCTTAGCTTAAATGTTTATGTAAATTGGTTTTTATCAAATTTTAAGAAAAATTCAAAATTAAAAGGTATTAATATTAAGACGGGCCGCCGGTTTGATAAAACAAAAGATATTAGAACATCACATTGGACTCTGGGTAGCTTTACATTGTTGGACATCTCATTGATGGGAAAATGAATTCATTAACTCAGAAAATGATTGTAAGATGCTCTTTTAGATATTAACTTTTAGTTTTCTAGAGTACCAAAGAAATCAATCCTTGAAATAGTCAGTAACTTGATTGTTGAATAATTCCACATTTTCTGACATTTTAGCATCAAAATGATTGAAATTGATTAATTCACATATTGTTGCAGCTCTACATCAAAGCATACACTAGAAAGCATGTACTGACATTTATCTGGTGTAAGTTAAAGATTGAAAGGTAAAAATAAATCCAGTCAAATTGATTAAGTAAACAAAGAAATAAATTCAGTAAAAAGTGGAATACAATTTCTGATAAAGACGCACTTGTAGGTTCATACAGGTTTGAAATATACAGGTAAAAGCCATTTAAAGACTTTCTACCTCATTGCAGGGTAATATTTTGTTTTTAAAGTACACCTCTGCCAGCCTGTGGTATTTATTTAGATTTGAGGTCAGGACCAGAAACGCTTCCAGGAAGCAGCAGAACGCCTTGCTGGCTCATAGCGGATCACTTCCTGGAAGCTCATCTGTAGCTGCAGCAGAAGGGGCCTCGCCTGCCTGTCGGTCTACTGACAAACTGCAAACACATGTGTTTACAGGAGGATCAATGGTCAGTGCAGGAGTCACTCGGCTATGACTAAACTGGGTTTACACCGAGAGATCAGACACTCGGTTTAATATTCAGTTTCACCTGCTGAGATTAGAGCGGGGCTGCCCGGCTGGGGCAAACAAAAACACGATTACAGGAGCATCACTTCAAAAGGATCTGCATGTTCTGCATGTTATCCTTCGCAGCTAACAACTTGCTTATATACAGTATGTGGGCCCCTCTGATTTGCATTACCTCTCATCACGTTTCAAAGCTGTGACTCGCTCTTTACAGGGTGAGATGCTGTGAAAATGATCATGATTTCCTTTTCTGTATGTTCCTCCCCACAAGCTTAGCAGCAATGAACTAAACCACAAAGAGAGCAACTGTATGAAAATGTGTCAAACAGACCCTTTTTTTTAGTCCCTGTGGTCCCTGACTCAAAGCAGCAGAGGATGTTGTTCTTTGTTTCATCCTCACAAACAGAAACATTTGTGTCTAAATTCTGCACCTTCAATTTCTGGTCACCTTCAATCTTTTGAAAAGGACCGTAAATAAAACATCAGTGTTAATGCATGCCTTAAATCTTGAGGTCTTCACCGAGGCAACATTACAGCGTGAGTATGTTTAGTGATTGTGTCTCTGAGGTGTTCTCAGAAATGAGCGTGTCAGTGTGGTTTAGAGGACGGGTGCTGGGTCACAGCCACTCTCATCTCTTGCATCTCTTCCCTCTCACCTGCGTGTATCCTCTGCAGAGCATGCAGATGAATATGTGGTTTTCAGAGCCCTTTTCATGCGTAGAGGAGTGCACACATGCTGGTTTTATGATGGCAAGGTTGGTGAATTCTTGAGTTGGTTGCAGAGATCTCATCAATGAGTGGAGAGACAGATGAGCCTGTGTGTGTGCTGCTCTGTGTCTGTGAGGTGATTTAATTTCTGCACTGAGCATCAGACGCTGAGCAGGTGACACCAGCCTCTTTAAAACCCCTCATGTGAACAGGTTTGCGCTCAAGTGTCACGTAGGAGTCATTTCAGACTTAATATGATTTAACATTTCAGATCATATGAGATGTTCGCCTGCATCTACAGGGCCAGATGACAGTCTTGTGTTATGATGCATAATCTGATTCCTTTTAATTTTTATAGATGTTATGATCAGGGCTGCTAATAAAAATATTTCCTCTTGTCTCGAGGAGATCAGGACTGCTGAATCAGTGAGCTCTTTTAAATCCCTTCTTAAAACATACTTTTATCGCAGAGCCTTCCCAGATTTTATCTGAATTTTATTTGACTTTATTTTATTTTAACCGTCTTAAGAAATGTATTTTAAAAGAATTTTATTCCTTTAGAGTTCTTTTAGGGGAATTTTATGTCTCTTAAAATATGTTTTATTTCTTTATCTTGACTTGTGTGTTTTTATGATCTGCCTGTTTTATTTTGCTGCCCAAGTAAAGCACTTTGTAACCCGGTTTTGAAAGGTGCCCTACAAATAAAATTATTATTAGAATTATTATTGTTACTAAATATGTCTGTTGTTTTTAAGTAATCTTACAAGTGGATTTTCCTGAACCAAGAATAACCTCTTCATAGTGCTAACCAACCGGATTGCTACCTAATACTGACAAAGGTTATGTTTCTGTGGATCTTATATCTATCTATCTAATTAATGTACTGGCAGATGTGTGTCTAACATGAGTCTGGTCCTGCTGGAGGTTTCTGCCTGTTAAAGGAAGTTTGTCCTTGCGGCTGTAACTCACTAAATGTTGCAAAGTGCTCTGCTCATGGTGGATTAAGATTTCACCTTTATCGATAGGACAGCTGAAGAGAGACAAGAAACATGGGGGAAGACATGCATCAAATGGTCGAGTCTGGAAATCAAACCAGCAACCTCTGCAACAAGGACTATAGCCTCTAGATATGGGGCGTGCTTAGACCTTAAGGCTACTGGCGCCCCTTTACAGTGTAGTCTGACCTTGGTATTAGCCACATCAGCTATGTTTGGGTGAATCTCACCATAAAGACTTATGATTAAGAATATGAAAATGTTCTTACATGAGATGTAGTATCTCTAACTAACACCTAATTTCCCAGACCAGATTTATCCAGGCTCTAATTGGAGCTGCAGTAGTAATCAGAGTAATCAGCATTGAGTTTCCTCATGGATGCCTCTGCCAGCCTTGATCAAATTATTGGAATGAGCACACATCCAGGATCGGCTCCCATCGGGCGGCGTTCACCTCTGTGGGTCATGGTCGAAGTTGTTGCAGCTAGCTTAGCCAATGGCCCTGGCTGGAGTGATTGTGATGGTGTAATTGTGCGTTGGGTGTTGCTGGCTGCCGGGGCCTGACAGACAGCGTAGTTAGACAATAGCCAGGGAGACCAGACCCGCAGAGAGAGATAAAGATGGGACTCGCAGAGAACGTTTCACATGGGAACTGAACGTGTCGGAAAGAGGAAGGCCAGTGAGGGTTCAAGACAACCTCAAACCAGCAGCTGCGGCATGGTGGGCTTCCTCATTCCCACACTGAGCTACTGCAGGGCGAGGCGGTGATAACACTGATCGAAAATACAGAAATGATGGCACAGTTTCTTAAAATCCACACTTAAGTATTTTGACATGATCCAAATGTGCATGTAGCTTTAAATCTGCTGAAGAGTCAAATTATATCATCTGCTCAGCTGTTTTCATTCAGCATGAGTGGATTTAATCCAGCTCACTTTCCTACAAAGTGACAGCTTGTTAAGATTTAGAGTGTGGTTCCTACCCTGCTGTTTCTCTGTTGTTTCATCTTTATTCTAAGACGTTCTTTATCCACTTTATTGCTGAAGCAGAGGAAATAACAGAGCGCAAACAAAAATGTGTTACTCTTTTTTTACTCTGTTTATGAGGACCCATCTGACCAGGAAGTGGTGCTGCAAAAGTAAAGACGTGTGGTTGTTTGCATGAACCAAGGACAAGCTTGAAAAACAACTAAAATTAATGCTCCCTCCTCTCTCAGTATCTAACAACGAGGTGCCCTTGAGCAAGGCAGTTAATCCCTTATTGTGTTAATAGAGCTTACATAGATTACAGTACAGGACTTTTGTTGTGCACCGACGCTCCCACATGATTGAAGTTTATTATCTGAGAATAAAGCGGCTGAAAAGGAGTATTCATGCTCAGTTAACTCCCTCCCTGGGTGAATAAAGGCAAAAAGGAAAAGATTGATGCATTTACTGAGGCAATTAGGCTTAAATGCCTCTTTCAGACGTACAAGTGGCACACTCTGGGGCTTTTCCTATCTCCAAAATCTGTGGTTTGGAGCCATTATCCCTCAGCCCTCGCTGGCCCTTTAGATAACTGTGCCCCGGAGCAGGGCGCAAGCTGAGAAAATCCCATCAAGTTCAGATTGGTTGAAAGACATCTGGTGTGGAGCTGGGGGCTAATATAATGCTGCATGCTAATTTGAAGCTCAGAGAGATGTTCATTAGCAAGTCTCTCTCAAAAGACTTTGAAGAGTTGTACATAATAATTAAATCTAGTGTTTTAAAGACATTTCATTATGCACTTATTGTGGAGAGAGTGGGATCAGATGATAACCTGCTAAGCTAGCCGTCTGATAGCCAAGTATGACAACTAGAACCAGAGGGGGGTTATAATTAACATATTTCACCTCTAATATCTCACAGAGGAAGTTATTTTATGGTGCTTTTGTAAGTTGTAAAAATATAGTTTTGATACATTAGCATACTGCAATTCTAGCTAGCTGTCCCCCTGTTTTCATCAAGCTGCAACCTCTGGTCTAAAACTATTAGTCCAATGCAGAAGTGCTAAAAACTGCAGTTCATGGAGGGTCCGCTTGAGGCTGGCTCTGAAAGTACCGGAAACCACATACACATCAATTCAAAAAGCCGATCTTTACAGCAGAAATAAACATGTTTACAGCCTGGTACAAAAGGCGAGTGTAGTCTGGATAGCTCATTTCTCGATCGGCACAGACTGTACGGGGGGTTGAATTTTTTTTTAACGTTGCAATTTCGAAGATATTGAGAATACAAGTCTTTAAATGAGAGGCACAGCTGACTTGATCGACAGGCGGGAACACTGTATTATCCCTCAGCCTAGGAGGCTAGGAGGAGGCTAGGATGCTCAAAGCCCGCCTCTTTACATCACAATCGCTCAACAGCAGCAATATGGCTGCCACCGACGATTGGCCTAAAAAACATCTCTTCAGAAACAGATGGGTGATGTCACAGATAAAGTCCATATTTTATACAGCCTCTGGTTTTCTTAAATGCTTTTGGAAGCTAAATGCCTCTGACTTTAGCTTTCTTGTTGAAAGTTGAGAAAATTAAAGTTGTATCACTGTTATTGTTTTGCATTTATAAAGATATTCTTTATATTGTAAGCCTTAGCGGCCCTGGGTAGAGCTTGGTTAGCTAGCTCTTTGTTCCCTGCTATCGGCCCTATGTGCTAAGCTAAGCCAACTAGACTCTTGCTTTTAATAGTTTCAATTGAATTTAAAGAATTAAAGATGTAAAAACAAATAAAATAAAACACATCATATCATAAGCCTTGACAGTGTTGGACAGACCCTGGCTAGCTAGCTTTTTTCCACTGTTTCAATCCTTTGTGTTGTACTAAGCTAGCAAGCGTCTTGCTGAAGCTTCATATTTGAAGTAGAGAAATGAAAGTTGTATCTGTGCTCTTTTTAAGAACTACTCAAACAAAATATCCAGTGTTATATTGTGAGCCTTAAGTGGCTCCAGTACCAGGTTAGAAGATTATAACCATTAACTATTTTTTTTGTGCCAAGCTAACCAGCGTCTTTCTTCAGCTTCCAATTTAAAGTATAGAAATTAAAGTTATATCATTGTTATTTTTAAGGGTGAGACAAACAAAGGTGGCGCACTGTTATCAAGGTTGTATCAGTTTGTTTGTTTAACTCTTGGCAAAAGACTTGTGAAGCCTGACAGGGTGAGAACGAAAGAAGGGAACGTCTCTCTCTGTTAATATGGAGCAAATAATCAATGTCTGTTCTTCTCTTTCCACAGAACCTGATGGCTAAAGCATTGTATGACAACATGCCGGAGTCCCCCGAGGAGCTGGCCTTCCGTAAAGGGGACATCCTGACCGTGATAGAGCAGAACACAGGAGGCTTGGAGGGCTGGTGGCTCTGCTCGCTACACGGCCGCCAGGGCATCGCTCCTGGCAATCGCCTGAAATTGCTGATTGGACCCATGTTTGAGGCCCAGTCGCCTGCTGCAGCAGCCGCCTCCAACGCTGCCCAGTCCTCCCCTCTGAGCTCGGCCTATCAGCAGAAACCTGGTTCTGGATCACAGGGGATCTACCAAGTGCCCCCATCCCTCCAGAGTCCACAGCAACAGAGTCAGCAGAGCATCTACCAGGTTCCTCCTTCACAAGACGTCTACCAAGTCCCACCGAGGAGCACGCTAGGGGCTGAAAACACACCGAGCAAGGTAAGACAAGAAAAGAGAATCAGCTACAACTTATGACTGTCTTCATTATCAGAGAATCTGTCAATTAGTTTTAAGATTAATCATTTAATCCAATCATGCACCATGGAGAGCTAACAAGGCTGGACCAGCTGATTCCACTGATTAGCATCTCTTCAAGTACAAAAAAAAGGAAGTCATCAGTGAAACCCGGCAGAGGTGATAGACTGGAGGAAATATCTAGGCTATTTGCTCTCTATGGTGTTCATGAATAAATTATCATTTAAAAAAACACCTGAAAATGCAAATTATAGGTTGCCGCGGTCTGCCGTTCGGCAAATCAAGTGGAAAAAGCAGCAAATCCTGCATTGTAAATACATTTTTCCAAACAATTAACCATCTAATAATTCAACTTCATGGTCATAGAGTAGTGTGGTGTGTATTTCAAGGTCTTATTAACAATGATTTACACTTTTTAAGTCAACCAGATACAGTGCTAGAGAGGGGGATGAAAGCATGTATGAGAGAAAGTGAAGGAAAGGTCTATGGGAGGAGAAATGATGGATAAGTGTTTGTTCTCTGACCTCTGGAGACCGATCTTTGGGATCAGAGTGGATTTAAAACATAACCCCCTCTCGGGTGGGTGTGTCCTTTACTGGTGAGTGTGGGTATTAGATGCGATAGGACATGGCATTTACGCATTTACACCATGACCTGTTCTCCTGCTGGCATGCCACGACTCCCATCATTGTGATAACACACACACACACACACACACACACACACACACACACACACACACACACACACACACACACACACACACACACACACACACACACAAAGCAGAACGGCTGGAGAGATTGTGGGTCTGCGATGTGAAATGTGGACAGGGTGTGCCGGGCCTGGCGCTCACCACAGAGCAGGGTAGTGTTTTTGTGCAGGGCTCCCATTTGGCTTTTCTTGTATATTGGCACGCTGTGTGCAGCAGAGCCAGTCTGAGCCACAGAAGGGCAGCGAGCATGGGAGAAACCTGTGGAAAAGCAAACAGCACAGAGCTGTTTTTTGGGTTTTGGTGGAGCCCAGCTGCCTCAAAGTAGGTTTTCTGTATTTAACTGCTGTAAACAGGGTGGCTGGCGTACCCTGGCATGGTCCTTTACAGTGTAGATATAAATACAATGTCCATTATGTGTAATGTATTTGTGTTTTTATTGGCTGTGTGGTATATCATTTAGAGAATATATACGTCTTACTGTCCGAGAAAATATAGCCTGCTTTGCACAGGAGAACAAACGGTTGCTATGTACTCACATTTGTCTTCACAAATAATATTCTATCTATTTTTATTCATCTATAACTGAGGGATAACAGGAATGAATGGTTAAGCTAATGTTGTTCACGGTGTGCAGGCTCAACGGCATGGACAATAGGGCAGATAGAGGAGATGAGTGATGTGTGGTGATACAAAGACTGACCACAGGAATAGAGAGAACAGCTTAAAATATCTGAGGGAAAACTGAGTCCAAGAACAGAACGGTGGCAGGAAAAAGAAAGGTTTAAAAAAAATGAAATAAAAGAAGCTAGAAGACCAGTTAGAGATAGTTCAGTAGACACAGCGCAAAGCATATTCAAAATTTCGATTACCCTAAGAATATTAAGAATATAGAACCCTCTCATAAAAGCAGGATATAAAAAAATGGTAAAATACACAATTTTTAGGGTAAATGCCAGTGGTACTTTTTGTGAGCTAACATGGGTGACTGGATATTAGCTTATGTTAGCTTTCTTCCTGCTAATATAAACTGTCATATGCAGCATGTCACACCATTTATTTGTTATCTAATGTAAACTAATAGTAAGTTCTTGTTACTAGACCTGTGTGTGTTTTCTTTGTACCTTGACATGTTTCGACCACAAGCTTCCTGCAGTCTTCTTCAGAAGAGTCACGCGATGCTGTTGTGACTCTTTTAGTAACAAGAACTGTCTTGCTAAATATATGGTGTCTAACCTAATGAACCTTTTGGTCTATTGTTAGCTAATGTTAGCTGATGTGTTAGCTAAACATACCAAGTGTTTGGGCTTCACATAATGTTACCTATATCAGCTATCTTTCAGTGAACACGAGCTACAATAACCAACTTCACAAAACATTCTTGGCAAATAAGCTACCATAAAGGTGCATTTCGACAAAGAGTTCCGGGGTCTCTTAGCCCCCAGAACTACTTTACCCTGAACTAAAAGGTTCTGTGCCTCCATTGTTGTCTGCGTTTTAAACCGTGGGCTGAAGTCCTGGATAGTTTGTGCAAATCATTTTGAAAAGTACACACACACATACTAAAAAGATAGAACAAATTAAAGAAACAGAAACACACCGCAGTTGATCTACCAATCAGACACGTTCAGCATTCCAGGCCCTGCCCCCCAAAAGTACTACCCCCATAGCAGGGGCTTTTTAGGGGGGAGATTATCTACCACTGAACTAAATTAAGACCCTAGTTCCACTGGTTAAAAACACACATAGTGCTGGGTTAAAGTCCCTAGTTCCGGGGTAAAGTTCCTCTGGTCGAGAAACGCCTTAAGTGTCCAACTGCTATTAGCTCATGTTAGCAAACATCAACACCATACATCAGGCTATTATAAGCTAACATAAGTGACTATTTGTCTGTTTGTTATGTAATTCTAATATTTTGGCTAATATTAGCTACCAAAAGAGACAGGATGTTTATTGCTAACCACAGCTAATACAAGCCAACATTAGCTTAACTGTCCTTCCTCTCACTACTGCTAGCTTAAGTGAGCAAGTTAAAGCTAAATATTGCTTTAAAACTACAACTACCTAGCTAATTTCTTTAACATAAACTCATCTCATTGTGCTAATCTTGCACTACATTTATCATCTCTCCTTTACCAGTCATATTTAGTCGTGGCCACAGTAGCTATATTTCAGCATAGTCTGAGTTGAAACGATCCTCAGTGTCAACGTGAAGTCACTGTGAATTGTTTGCTTGAAAGGAAGGAAAAATGTTCCAGTTTATTCAGCCGTTAAAGTAGTCCCAGCACCTCAAACGTGATCATCCCTCCAAGAGACGGATAGTAATTATATGCTGGATGAGCTTTTAATATCCTAAGGTGTTTTTTTTTCAAACAAATCAGCTCCTGCAATCATAGAAATGAGCTAAGGTGTGCATTTTTCAAGGTAAATAGGCAGCAGGCGCCAAGGGCTTAGAGGATTTCGTGTGATTCAGTTTGTGATAAAGTCAGGGGCTGAGAGAAGAGAACTGTCAATCAACCTGCACACTGCAGCTCTTTCAAACAACACCTTTCTGTTCCACTAACAGGCCTCGAGGATTTACAGAGAAGTGGCATTAAAAAAGGGATTTAGTGATTACAGGGTAAATTAAATGTGCTCCTAATGAGAGTACGTTTTGTGCTGTTATCATCTCATTGAAGAGATTGGATTGAATTCTGGACGTTTGGCTTTCCCCTCCAATCTGTGGTTATCAAAAGTGGTGCAATTTCCAGCGGTTGTTCCTGTCTACCAAATAGAAAGCTTTTGACTGTGTGTTATACTTCTACACATTTCAGGAGTCCAGAAAGAGCTCTGTTGTTTTCCAGTGACGTCTGACTGTTGGACAGAAGCACCATTGGTTTCTGTGGCCACATTCATGTCGAAGCCAAACAGCAGAATCTGTAGTTAAAACTGTAAAGAGCAGTTTCAGGGAAGTGTTTTATACTCTCAAACAGTGGAAGTTTAGGGAGTTATTTCTGGCATTCGAGGTTCAATGTGTCCTTTCTGTTTTAACATAGAACTGTTAGATAGCAATCTTTGTATTGGTAGGCTGGCTAAACAAAGTTGTTTGAGTCTTGAATCTCTGGAAAAAAACAACTTTGATGAATAAGGAACACTGATTTGAATTGTTAGCATTCAGAAGCCTTTTTCATACTGCCTGTAACGTTTCACCTTCATTATACACGCTACACGACAGAACACATAGAGTGCTGTATGTCTGTGTGAAGCTCCTGCTGTGTGTTAACCTCTCACGCTTTCACACTGTCATCACTCCATGTAAAATCCTTCATTGGGACACCAATATTATGCTGTTGCAGGATCAATATGAAAGAATAAAGGTGTGATGATGGCAGAGGTTTGTTAGCCAAGCAATAACCACTGATCTTAAAATATGAAGCCCATGCTGAAGTGCTAAAAACTGCAGTTCATTGAGCATCAGCTTGAGGCTAGCTGCAGAAACACAGGAAACCACATACATACTCATTCAGAAAGAGCAATAATAAACATGTTTACTGCCTGGTTCAAAAAACAGCTAAGGTCTGAATAGATCAGTTCTCTGTATGGGGCAAGCTTTGCCCAAATAAGGGCATGACTGTCTTGATTGAGAGGTGGGTGCCCTGTAGCTGTTAGAGAAAAGGCTAAAGGCCAGCCTCTTTACCTCAAACTAGCTCGGACGAAGTTAGGATCGAGTTCAGCATTTCCAATATGGCACCCGCCGCAGTGTGCTTCAAAACAGCGCTTCAGGAACAGATGGGTGACGTCACAGATACTACGTCCATTTATTATACAGTCTATGTTGTTAGCACACTGTTGCGAACTTTGTAAATGAAAGGGCTAGTAGTAGCAGAGTGAGCTAACAAACTTAACTTGCAGAATGACACACAGAGCAGTGTAGCAGTAAGTCTTTAAGAACAATAATCAGTCTTAAAGATGACACACTACCCTTTTTAAAACACAACATCCTTCATCCCTCAAACTTTCCTGTATCCTCATCCTAACTTCACTAAAGAGCAGATTTTACTCTTTCAACCTTTTTTTATACAACAGCACTCTCATTAAAAGCTTATGTAAACCTCAGCACATCCCTGTTCAAACCTAAGTGTTTTAAGGACAGATCTAATCCTCTAAAATCTCAATCCAGGCAATGTTTAGCAAGGTATGCTAGAAAACAGCTGTCTCACATATACATTTTGTTGCTAATATTGAACATATTAATCTGCACTTTTTATCAAACTGATGGACACAACTTAATTTGTTGAAGCAAACTGTCATCAGGGAGATAAATCCTCAGACGATTTATAATTATCCAGAAGAGACAAGCAGCAGCTCAGTCCACTTTGAAACTCTATCAGCACTGCGGCTCAGTATTTTTAGATATTTTTGTTGTCCTGCAATCCAAAGCCCGACCTTTGACCTTGAGTTAAGTCTTGTTTACTACAGCTAGTCTCTGTGGAGCAGATATTGATGACAGACCGTGAGCGCTGACTCATGCTGCATGTGCTAGAAGCTGATGGAGCTTAATAGAAAACAGACATTTTCTTGTCTTCAAGTATGAGCACACACACACACACACACACACACACACACACAGAGAGACACACACAGACACACACACACACACGCTTGCTTCCCCAAATGATTACGGGGACTGATGCATGCTTCCTCGACTGATTATCCCCTCTCGTATTACTCTAAAGCCTCCTGCAGAGAAAGGTTCAGCCTGAGCTTCACCATGCAGAGTGTGAGAGTTCCTCCAGAGTGTGTCCTTCTGTTAGCATGCCAGCCCGGCAGTGCAAATCCAGATTGGCGACTGGTTATTTTCTCTTCATGTGGTGTGGTGCTCTGGTATAAAAAGGCACACTGAGGTTTGGCGCTCTCTGCCTCTCTGGATGTTTGGTTTGATGCAGAAGCCTTGTCCCTGTGTGACCCTCAAGGGAGGGTGAGCTAAACAGCTGCCCCCCAACCCCCTCAAACCCCGGGACAAGGCCTCTGTGCTGCTTTGAGCTCTCGGCCACACAAAGAGCCTCCTCACATGGAGGCCAGGAGAAGCCTTGTACCGCCTTTTATCATTCTGCTCTCAGAGGCCCATTTTTCATCTCAGTGTGCTGCTCCTTGATTCTCTCTTCTTCTTCTTCTGCTGTGAAAGGTGTGTCTGTTCCGCTGCATCAGTTCCTCCTCAGTTCTCCCTTTTCCTCTGTGCTCCCCCCTCTGACTCAGGCTCTGAGGTCGGTCACAGCGTTCAAAGATGGGTTGGGTTCAGAGTTCAAACATCTCCGCCTAGCTTCTTATCTGCTCCTTCCAGACGGCCCTTTCATTCCTTACTTCCTGTTTCATGAGGTCTGTTCCTTGTATTGGCATTTCCTTCAGTCACTGTGTCATACCCATAGATCCAATCTGCTCATTGGTGCCCTAAAGAGGTATAGCTGCAACAAAAGGCTGAATAAACTCTAGACAACTCAAGGAAGTGCTCTGATAGCAGTTTATGGACCTTAAGGGTGTGCCATCTACCTTGATAAAGTCCACTCCTGGGAGAAACCAGGTTGTGTGTAATGAATGGTTTGTTTGTTTGCCTCGGTCATATTTTCTCTGCTTAATCATGCACACAACAATCTCAGCAGCAGATAAGTGAGTTATTTCTTCCTGCAGCAGGCCGGCTTCTTCAGACGCTTGTCCGCTCGCCATTGTCGCAGTCGTGATGAATCGCTGGCCCATGAGGTTTGACCGAGGGGGCGAGGTCATAAATCAAGTCCCACCAAAAGTAATCTGCTCTGCGGTGCGCATACTGAGAGGACTTTCTCCCCTTGAAACTTTAAAACGGAGAGTGTGATGAATGAGCTGAAGAATAGAGGAGGGAAATGCTCGGCTGCAAGTTAACATTTAAGCAGCAGAGGTGGCAATTACCGAAACCAAAGCTGACATTCAAATCTCCTTTTTAATCTAACTGACTGAAAGGGGACCTAGTTTCCTTTCAAAGATGACAATGAAACCAGGAAGTAATCATATTTAAGGACAAAACAGGAGCATTTTTTTGGCATTTCCAGCCGCACTTTAAGTCAAATAGACAGCATAGCTGACCTTTCCCTTCATTGATCCAAGGAGATTGGAGATTGAAATAACTCCTCAGTTACTCATGAGTGGATTAAGTTAAAATTGGCTTCAGACTTTGTGTTTCTCAATCAGTAAAACTTCAAATCAAATCCTCCACCAAACTAAACTTGCTGCTCTCGGTATTTGGTGCTGTTTAGTGTATGTGTAAATATAGCAAGCTAAATTAGAGCTCCTGTAAGGGATTTTTAGTTGGTATAGTGAAACAGACTGAAAGAATACTGATGACTTTTTGACCTACAAAAGCAATCAAGATCATAAGAGAGATAATTGATTATTCCTGTGTAGTTATATACTATTAATCCCTGCGGCGGGGTAGGTGTCAAACAAGGCTATTAATACCCAGCTTCAGAAACAACCATCTATAATTATTTCCGCATCAATGACTCATAATGAATTAAAGTTCACACATTTGAAAGACAGCAGGACAAGGTCTGTGGTCAGAAAACACAACTTACAAATGAACCACACAAAAAACAGCAGATAGGTAAATCTTCCCGCTTTGTCAAGAGAGGGTGCCAAATTTGGCATAACCTGAAAATCCCTCTCAGTAGCTTTAAGATGGCGCATAACATCTAACATCTTTTCTTCAGTATTTTTATCATTTGTTCTTTTGTAACCTGACTGCAAAAAATATAACGTAAAATAAAAGGTTGGTATCATAATCTCAAGCTTAAGCCTTCACCTCTTCAGAGAGTAGTCTGTCTCATCTGGTTTTATCTGTCAATTTAATTTACTTGTAGGCTCATTTAAGTCTAACTTCTATGTTTATTTTTGGAGGTAGGGATGTTAAAAGAGACTAAAATAAATAACCACTTCTTGCTCTAGCAATATTAGCATTGTCATTGTTGGCATTTTAAGAAATTAGCATTAGCTTTTGTCAAAAAGCACTGCCATTATAGCCCCAAAGAGCTGCTAGCATGGCAATAGAGTCTCTGTCTTGTGTCCTATAAAAACTGAGAGACCTTATCTTATCATGGTATACATTTTAGGGGTGCATTACTTTTTAATATTATTGACATTACACAGCTGCTTTGACCAGAGAGGCTAAAAGATGCTCATTGTCAGTGGTAAACTATGTTTGTAAACATCAGTTATATTTCTATTTGATGCCAATTAGCAATTTAAACATAGAATAAGCTCAAAACACCATCGTAATGTCAGATTTTTTGTATCAGTTTTGTTAGCATGTTAGGAGTATAGCGTTAGCATGTAGCTTTAAGTACTACCATGCATTAGTATGTCCTCACAGACCCATTAGCATGACTTCAGACTCTTTGTCTTTCCCCTATGAAGATTAAGAGGTCACGGAGACATTTCTCATTCCACATAATCCTCGTCCTTTCTCAGAAGACTGTCTTATGATATTGTTTTTCTTCGAAATAAACACTGAATGTCAGACACTTCTTTTAGCATTACTTTTCTTCAGATAATCACGCCGGCGGATTAAGGAAGCAGCTTTGATCAGGGAGGATGAAGGATGATCCTTATTAGTGCTAAAATCAGTGTGTTCTCTTTTAATGCTCCTCATTAAGCCTGCTGTCTGTTTGGGTTTAGCCACTTGGACGTGTTATGGAGCTGGCCGTAAGCCTCTCAGGAATCACGAGTTAATTACCTGCATTAATTAGTTTGGCACTTTAATAGGCTGGTGCCGCTCTGAGTGGCTGAGGGGAACATTATCGAGCAGTTCTGAGCGGCGGAGGAAATGGCCCAAAACACTGCGAGGGACGTTTTTGTACTGTGATTCAGCAAAGCAGAAAGGGCACACCCTACATTTAGGATAGGGAGTCATTTTCAAATCCAGCCTCTACCTAATACATGACTGATAGCATGTTACACTGGCACAGCTGGTGGTGCTGATTTAATTTCCCTTTTGCCCTTGCACCGAGCTGACGGAGCTGAAGGTAAAAACTGGGGTGACATCCACTTTTTCACGGTGCAGAGAGGCGGATACAAGAGAACAAGAGAGGAGATGAGGAGGTGTGGATGAGGACATGGACGGATGAAATTCAATTGAGTGCCACTCTGCCAGGAGTGTCATTGTGACTGTCTTATATGAGCCGAGCCTTCAGTGAAAAACAGCTCATTAGGTTTGTTGATTTGTGTCAGCGGGCCATTAGCGGGGAGAAGTGGTCGTGCGAGCATGAATGTCACCAATGAAAAGGTGTGAAGTGACGATTTCCTGTAAAATCTTCTCACACACGGATCCAAACAGAGGCAGTGGTGCAGAAATGAACCGTGCTAGGGTTGGATGATGGAGTTCAAAACATACTCTACTGGAGGGGTCATGTTTTGATTCAAGAGTCAGTTATTTTTATAATTGATTTCCATCATTTTCACACTCAAACCTAACAATTATAAGGTATACGCCCTGATGAGCAGTATAAAGCATTACTTTAGGTTTAAATTACAGCTCACACATTTATTTTATGAAGATGTAAGTGGGATGTGTTTGACACACGTCTGCCACAATGATGTTTTCAGTGTTAAAGACATAATAGGCGATGAGGTGTGTAAAACAATAGCTCATTAATCAGATTTTAAACAGGGAAATAAGGTACAATTAAAAAATCAGATTTGTTTAATGCTTAATTTATAGTTTTTCATTTTACACACAAGAACATGTTTTCCCTTCACCCATCGAACCACCCATTTTACTCACCCACCCTAATCTTACAGACAAGAATGAAGAAATGAAAAAAGAAAAAAAAAGAAGGAAAAGGAAATAACTCTAAAAATAAAAATAATAATACAAACATTTAGTAACAATAATAGCTGGAATAAAGAATAAAGAAATATATAAATATATGAGCAAATGCTTACATGATAAACATTGTAAATGAAAATTAAATAAAAAAATATTTAATTAAAAAAATAAATATAATAACTAATTCTCAGATACATTCACAGATAATAAAACATGAATATTTGCATTACCAAAAGAAAGAGAGAAAATGTTATGATGGACTCTGGTTTTTTTTACATATTCAATGAAAGAAAAAATCTGATTTGACAAGAGATTGTTTTAAATTATTCTTATTATTTAACTTTTATTTAACCAGATAAAACCCATTTAGATCAAGACCTGTTTGACATGGATGACCTGGCCAAGAGGTCAACAGCTCACGTCAAATTCGAAGTTTCTGCTCCAATTAATTCATAGGTAGTTTAAAATTTAAGTCTGTGAAAAATCAACCTTTATTTACAGAGGCAGCATATGGGGAAGAATCATTTCTTCCGAAGGGTCCATGACTAACAGGAGCCCTGAAAAATTACTACAGTATTTGTGGTAAGGAAGTGGTGGGCCCCAGTTTAATATTTTGTTATGAGGCCCAAAATCTGGTGGCGCCCCTGGTTAAAAGAGTCGAGAGTGAGAGCAGACCTCAAGTGGTCTTTAAGTTTCTGGCAGATTTGCAGGGCATAAAAAGTTACCGCTACTTCTTCACATTTAGTTTGGGCTTTCAGGAGAGTAAGTGAACCCATCAAGGATGAAAAGTGTCGTTCAAAACCAGAGATTTAGAATGATGTAATCTACTTTTTTAAATGATAAAGAAGTCATATAATTACTCCCTGCAGCACTCTCTAAATGTCTTTGAAGGAAGCACTCGTCATCATTTAATAGATCTTCCAGAGAACATAAAAAGGTCATGGGGTAGTTGTTGACGTAGTGACGACACCTCTCAGATAATTCTGAAGTTAAGCTGTAAAGTCATACCTGCTACAACCTGAGCCAGCCAGGATGCAGAGTAAATACAGTGTTGCTGACAGAGCCATGAGTCACTCAGCATTACGCAGAGGAGCGTTAACAAGGCATCTATTTGGCTCCTCAGGGCACTAGTTTAAACCTGATCCCTCTTTAGTCACTGCGTCTCCTCTCTGAAGGAATCCTCACGGGCCTCCAATCACCTGAGAGGGAGCAAATGTTTGCTCAAGTCCGCCCTGCTCCTCATGATGTCATCGCTCTCTTAAAGAGCTGCCACCTCTGCCTCCACCGCCGCTGCTGCCGCCTCGCAAACGCCAACCTCATTGGTAGCGGTAAATATTTACCCACCAGCAATTACAGCAGCGCCGAGCAGCCTCGGAGCAACAGCCTGCTGGGTAAACAGAGGGTGGAGAGATGGGAAATAAATGAGCAGTGTGCATCTGGCAGCGGCGGAGACGGGCTGCTGATGAGGAGGAGGATCGCTGCTCAAAGCAATGACATGTACCTGTGGAAAAGGTCACACAGGTCTTTGACTGAGACCCAGCTGCCATCTGCATGTGACAGCTGAGACCAGACTTCCACTTATCGTCAGCACACAGGCTGAGACCACAAGAGACAGCAGCCGGTCTGAAGTGACCTTTACTGAGCATCACTTTGTTGCTACTTAGCGACAGGCTCTTTATCTGCTGAGTATGGTGACACGCTGTACCTTTCTTTTGCACAGCATATTCAAATTGAACATGAAGTATAGATAGAATATGTAAAAGACAGTGATGTATATCTGGAACCTTGCAAAAAACAACAACTAAGCACTAGGATAAAAAATAAGGGTTACAATATTGCTCTGTTGAAGAAACCTGCTTCAAAAATTACGCTCCTTTTTAGATTAGATAGAAACATGAAGCACATTCATGGATTTTGACAATGTAAACAGTCTAATGACGTTACTCCTTCTCTGATATTTAATGCAAATAAGTTATCTCATCATCTTGTTTTTAAGTTTTCTTCAGGATCAAAGTACTCTAGTGATTGTTTCCTGAAGATGTACGAGTACACTGAATACAGGGAATTTTGATTGTGAATTTCAGCATGACTTAATGGTGCCAAACATGTAAAACAAATATACATGTATGTTCATTAAGACAGGATAAGATCCAGTCTCGTCTTACAAGCAGGACTCACTCTGATCTCATCTTAATCCACCATGAGCAGAGCACTTTGCAGCATTTGCAAGTTACAGCGGCAAGGACAAACTTCCTTTAACAGGCAGAAACCTCAAGCAGAACCAGACTTATGTTAGACAACCATCTGCAGAGACTGAGTTAAGGTTGGAAAGAGGGATAGAAGGAGGTGAAGAGAGAGAGATGATAGTGGTGAGACCGGTAGTAATAGTTGTAAAAGCATGGCAGCAACTCAGAGGAACCTACGGGGACAAGGGAGCTCAGGGACTCCAGAAAGGTCTATGGTTAATAACTTAAATGGGACAGGGAGACTTAAAGTAATACTTTACAGCTAGATAATACATCCATAATCAATGACAATAACAAGGAACCCTCACTACAGTGTATATACTTTAAAGTAGTGGAAGCCTGCTGGAAGTGGAACATCTTTCAAGTCGGCTGAAGTGTGCGAGCAACAGTGCGTGACAAGACCCCAGAGCAGTGCTGCTATTTATTCCTCTGCTGGTTTATTTCAGATCCTGGTCTGACGCGTTTTTAAAGCTCAAGGTGTATGTTTCAGCACTGACCCCACAGGCCCTGTTGGGATGATGTATGCCTGGACAGGAATGCCAACAATGAGCACCTTAAATCACCACGGCCTTGTTCGGATCGGACTTATGAGAACCATATGGACTACTGTTAGTCAGACTCCAGCTCACATGAATGGCATTCCTTTCCATACTAGGAGACGTACTCTCATTTTTCCGTTCCTCTCACTTTCCACCTCTGTTACCCTTTTTCATAAATCTGTTCTTTTAAAGCACCCCCCCTCCTCCTTCCTCCTCCATTTCTCCATCTCTTCTACTTCTCCAGAAACATTAATCCCGTTCTTAGCTGGCTGAGGTTACGGCTCCTGCTGCTCACGCTCCGATTAAACGTCTCCACAGCACCAGAAATGTAATAAGGATATTAACTCGGCTATAGTGCGACTCATGAGTGGATTCTGGGACTAAAGTCTTATACTTCCCTGGAGACTTCTTCCCTCTGCCAGTAAGCCATGCGTATGGTTCTTATTTTGGAGCCCTGTTAATGAACCCTGCTCATTCCTGTGTGGTGATGGTGGTACGTGAGGGCAGAAGAGGAGTACGGGGCTCAGGAGGACATTCCCGGCATTCCTCTGTCTGTCTGACGCAGCAAGGAGGTCTTACGGCTCTGCTTTTAGGGACAATGTCGGGGGAGGGGGGCGGAAACATTAGGATTAGGAGGTGTGGATGGACTGATTAGTACTGATGGGGAAAGAAGGAGGAGGACGGAAAATGTAGAGAAAGAATTAACAGGGGCCAAAATGGAAAAGGAGTGAGGGACACCAGCAGTGTTTTGTGTTTTAAAGCTTTAATCACACTTTGTGTCTGTAGCTTCTCGGCGTCAGTGTGTAAGAAATACATAAAGGTGTGTTAAATCCTTTAGAACAACATGCTTTTATTCATATGTGGCTTATTTATCAAAACCAATCCCCTCTCCAGTGTCTGTATTTTAAAAACTGAGCAGCCAAGACTGTGAGCAAACTCTAAAACAATTCAAGCATAAGAAATCATCAGTATTGAATTGGCTTGACTTATCTACATTGGTTTTGTGTTGTTTTTAATATCTTTTATTTCATGCCATAACGGATTTGCTATATACTGTATTTGTATTTCTGTATAGATCTTTAAAAAGGAAAAATAAATAATTTCCCTTCTGATAATCTGAACATATCTCAGGAGTTCTGCTTTTTCCATCTTAATTTATTTATATGACAAGTAGCTAGCTCAGTTTTACAGATTTTCTTACCCCCCTTACTTTTGAAGCATCAGCTTTTGGCTTTTAAAGAGATGCTATACAACATATAAAATAATAGGGGTTTGTTTCTTACTGTCAAACACCAGCTAGCTAACTTAAGTTTGCAGATTTGAGCTAAAGATTATTATATTTTATTTTATTATATTTGAAGCAGACAGGTTTCTGTCTTGTTTTGGTTACACACTCTTTGTTTGAGACATAAATTAGACACAACCAGACATGTTAGTTATTTCCTGCTGTAACTCCCCTTATGATGACTTGTTTGACAAAAAGGTTATTATTATAAACTACAGAGCTGTAACAATGGGTAGACTAAGCAGCTGAGCAACATAACATAATACTGGTATGTGTTGGCCTCAGGATTTGCCTCATTACTTTGTTTCACATCATTTTATTTGAGATTTATTTGCCTCTGACTGAATCAGAAAATCGAGACTCACTCATGCGGTGTTATTTTCTGCTGTTTTATCGACCTAACGTGGAGTTGACTTATAAAAGCAGCCCATAATAAAGTGATCTGTTAAGGCCTTTTGTTGTATTTTGCCTTTATAGATATTGTATGGTGCACACAGCTGACAGGAAATAGTTCCCAGTTCACACTCTTCTCTTCAGTACCAGGTTCCTGTTTATCTCCTTGCTTCCTCGGTTATTTACAAGCAGCCTGAATCAGGGAGGATGTCGGTCTTTCTCAGGTGCTGGACTAAATCATGCCCAACTGTAATCACTTATTGTCCACGGGTCACTCAAGGTCTGGGATTAAAAACAGGCTGAAACATTGCAGGATGTACGTTTTGTGCAGCTGGCTGGCAAGATGAATGTGTTTGTAATTCACTGCTTTGCTGCAGGAGTCGTTTTTTTCTGACTGTCTGTCTCTCTCTCTCCCCCGCTGTGATCGAACAGGTGGTGACCCCAACCAGAGTGGGACAGACCTACACCTACAGCCCTGGACAGCACAACCAGCAGGACCTCTATGATGTCCCGCCCAGCAGATCACAGGGGGTAGGTGTTTCATGTGTCCACTGCATGCATAGTTTGAATTACTCTGTCTATTTAGAGACATTATAATGAAGTCTTATGTAGATATGAGTGAGCACAAAAAAACACCAGGATGCAGTTTTGTTGCTTTCAAAACAAACTTAAGAGATATTTTTGGCTCAATGTACCTTTATTTTAAAACTTACAAAGAAATCAAATGATGCTTGAATTATTTTATTAAAAATATTGTAAAAATAAAAGCAGAAGTGACAGACTGACCTTGAATTTACTGTTTCTTGGTTGATTTTCTTAGTTGTAATGGAAAACACAATTTTTTAATGCATGCTTCAGCTAATTTACTTCAATAATCCCATATATGCTTGTCTTTTCCATATATTCACGGTAAAATTGACAAATAATTGCGCATGAAAATTAAATATTCTTTAGTTTTTCTATGAAATATGTCCCTTACAGCTAAAAAATAATGCAGACTTAAGGTTTACTGTGGTTTATTCATTATTTATTGAATTCAATTCTTAAAAAAATAACATTAAAGAGGTCAATAGCTGCCTGTAACATAGGGAAACATACATTCATCTGGATTAGATATATATATATTAACACTGTTGTGGCTCTGAAGTTCATAAGAGCTCATATGCTTTCTACTTTCATCAAATACATTATATTTTTTGTCATTAAGGGGATTGGGAGGAGAATGCACTCTTTGCTTTAATTCGCTGTAGTTAAAAGTTTAAGTTAAAATAAATAACACTGAAAGTTACTTTAATGTCAGTAGTCAACACAGTGAGGATGGTTTGCAGTGAACAGGGGATGTTTTTATTTGTCAGAGAGAGAGAAAGCTGCCGTCTTTGATCTTCAGTTTGTGCTTTATTCTTTAAACCACACATCCTGTTCTCTGCTGCAGTGACCTTATTTTCTCAGAAGAGTTCCTGCACAATTATAGTTTTGTCCTGTCATCTCGCCTCAGGCTGATAAACCCTTCAGTGCTTTAGTTTCACCCGTTGAACAAAGCTGGTTATTTAGAAGACTGTATTATTCAAGGTTATAAGATTTCATGTTCTGATGTTCAAATGCCCAAAAACAACAAGACCTAAGGGTACTATTATTTTTACTTGTGTATTAAATTTATCACATATTTTTGTCATTCTCAAACCCGGGGAAAACCAAAACTTATAAAAGGTTTTCATGCGTTAAAAATGGTTGCCTTTTATTTGGATGTAATACAGGATTCACCAGATGATACTTTAAAAAGCTCGGAAGAAAGTCAGAAAACTGCTTTTTTAAGCTCACATAATTTATCCCTTGAAGAGAATTAATATAAATGAATAAATGCAATATAAAATACACTTAAGAAGTATTAACACTTAAATAAAATGTCATTTTATGACCTCATCTATGACATTATTCCTGCCTCAGTCACCATATATAGATTTTATGCAATCGTTGTGGTTTTACAAGAAAACTACATTTCCCATGATCCCACACTATTTCATGTTTATTAAAGACCCCTGTGCCCTGAAAAAAAATCCTTAATGAAATAAAATATTTTGTTTTAAAAGAAAAGCCATTTGAGATTACCCATAATAAATAATCATAATAATCATAATTTAAAAAATTATAATAATAATAATGATAAAAATAATAAATTGTATTTAATGCTTTTCAAAACACACTATTTACAAATCATAAATTCACTCATTAAAAGACACATTAAAAAACAAAAACAAAGGATATAATAACAGTTGATTTACAGTATTTCCCATATTCATTGTTTGTGTTTTGTTACCTTCTTCCTCCAGGTGTATGATATCCCTCCTGGTCAGATGTTTCCTGCCGCCAGAAACCAGGGTGTCTACGATGTCCCCCCGCCTCAAATGGACCCGAGGACACAGGGTGTTTATGACATACCTCCCTCTTCCCAAGGGGTAAGAGAACATGTCACACTTAACTGATTTTCCCCCATGATGAGAACAGAGTGCATCACTCCGACACTTCATTTATTTCAGACTAAAAAAGGGGGAACCAAGGAAGTGGAAGCAGAAAGTATTATTTTATGTTTATTGATACAGTTCCTAGGATTTCTCTTAATTGTCTGCAATAAATGAATAAAACGTCAAATGCCGTATTTATGACATTCTTGTGGCTGCTTTAAATGAAAGCTTTGCCTGCCAGCAGAGTTTAACCAAAACTCCCAGAGTACGGTTCAGTGTCAGGGACATAACTCTTCTCCTTCCAGACCCTCTAAGATTTCACCAGACTGCCAGACCCGACCGGGCCGAGCGCCATCAGTTTGTTTGTAATAACCTGAAATATGCCGGGACCTGTTATTTGCGTCATTCCTAATTACAGTTTTGGGGTAGGCCTGTCTAGCTGCAAAGAGTGCATTTCAAGGCTGATGGAAATCACTTACAGGCCACCGTTGTATTCAGCCCACTGCGCTCCCATCATGCTCTCTGCTCTGTGTCGAGTTAGTGGGAGGTCAGAGCTTAGATTGGCTCTTGACTTTGCATTAGAGGAAGGAATCGGAGGCAGAGAGTTTGAGGTTTTAAATATAGTATCGACACAAGCCAGAGGGTCTTTCACTTCCTCAAAGTCTAACTGCTTCAGAGTTGAACCGCTGAAACCCGCCGTACAGTCAGCTTTTTCCAGTAAGCTGATTTCTTCAATGTCATGTAAACAAGAATTCTGGTTTCCCTGAGGGTACACTTGCACTTTTTCCACATTTTGCCGATCAAAACTCCTCTAAATACAACTGGATGGACCTATTAGCAATCCCAGTAACAACAAGTAACTAAACATCGACATGGCTGCTTTCAGAAAGACAGCAAACACATGTTTTTCTTCAGAAATGCCTCATAACATTAAAATCAAAGAATAATAAACAGATTCAGCCCCTCTGTTTGCTTGTGTTGTTTCTAAATATGGATTTAGTTGGATTGAATCAATTGTAGTTTGCCTGACGAGGCTCTGGTGGATCAAAGTGTGTCTGAATGGGAGCTTGGACCACATGCTTCTATCAGAGCATGTGGTCCAAACTGGTTCCTAGGCTAGGTTTCCCTCACCGGTTAAGAGATTACATAGCTTTGAAGTAAGGGGAGATTTGAAATGAGATAAGGTAGGGAAAATAGCAAAAAGAGAGCGATGCGTCCTTATATTTAATATAAAGTCAAGCTAAAGGAGCCTATTAAAGTTTAAATAGTTTCAACAGCTGAGCCAAAGCTCTGCTCAGTCTTCCTGTAGCTCATGTCTTTGATTCTGTTACAATCAGAAAGCTGCATTCCCATAACAGTCAGGACAGGAATCTGATTACTGCTGCATGTATACGAGTGTTTACAGTAACCACCAGTGTGTTAAAGTGTCCTCTGGTCACCCGCATCACCTGCTGTCCCTGATTAGACTGGTAACTTCATGTTCCTGATTTAAGAGGAATGAGGGTCTGTTACTGTTTGAGACATGCTACGATGAAGAACACAGCGTGTGACAAAAAACAGCTGCAGGGTTCTGCCACGTTGAAGCGCCATTAGCTTCAGAGACAGGCTGGTGTACGGGTGTGAGAAGAGCAAAAGACTCCATCGTGAGATTAAGTCTGTTTCATGCGTGTAAAGTATGGAGAGTAAATGTGTAGCATGGTGATCATTTTCCTGGATCTTAACCTCTTGCTTGTCCTCATCTCCAGGTCTACTCAGTGCCTCCCTGCAGGACCAACCCCGCCCTCCAGGAGGGGAACTACGACTTCCCGCAGCCTCTCAAACACAAACAGGAAGGCATCTACGACGTGCCGCCACCTGCCCTCATCAAGCCCACTCAGAGCCCCCAGTCACATTATGATTTCCCCCCTAATGCAGAGCCCTCCACCCATCACCAACACCCCAACACAAATGGCAATGAAGGCATTTACGACGTTCCTCCGCCCGCTCTTCACTCGGGGGCAGGGTCTCAAGGGGGCGTGTACGACATCCCTCGGGGTATGCAGCCCTCACAGCACAGATCCTCGCCGGCAGACAGAGACGGCAGCAAAGGCATCTACGACATCCCCGCCCAGGATGCTCGAGCTGTTGCAGACGTGACGGATGGGGTGAACCGTCTGTCCTTCTCCAGCACCGGCAGCACACGCAGCAGTATGTCCACATCCTCGTCCTCCACGGGCTCCAGCTCTGAGGGGCGACTCGCCCTGGATTTGGACGCTGCTGTGCAGAGGTTGCACCGCCTGCAGCAGTGCGTGGACGCTTCAGTCGGGGCTTTACATTCAATGGCAGCTTCCCCTCACTGGAGGACTTTCCCCTTCATGGAGCGCCACGCTAACGACGTCCGCACAGTGCTGGACAGGGTGCGGGCTACTCTAGGGGACTTTGTTGTGTTTGGTAGAGGGGCTGCAGCAAACGCCACCGCCCTGTCAGACTCCAGCCTGCACAGTAAACTCAGAAGACAGCTGGGACGCCTGGAGGACTCGCAGCAGATCCTCCTGCAGATCTACCAAGCTCTGGAGAACTGCAACTGGGCCATGAACGCCTTAGCATCCTCCGGGAGGCAACACAACAAGACCGACGACCTGGATCGCTTCGTCATGGTCTCTAGGACTGTCCCTGATGACGCCAAGCAGCTGGCGTCCACGATAGGCAGCAACGCGGAGCTGCTGTTCAGGCGGACGCACATGGACGGGTCTTTCTCTATTGGAAGCACACCTGACGAGAACATGATCCACCCGCTCACATCCCCCTCCTCGGATAACGACAACTACGGAGGGCCGACCAAGCCGTTCCCCGTGTCCTCCAGCCAGGAAAAAGACAACATGAACAACAGTGAGAAGTGTGTGAAGAGCTGGATGGAGGACTACGACTATGTTCACCTGCAGGTAATTACTCAGACGGAGGAAAGTCTCAGATGTGTAAGGAGCTTTGATGGGATCCTTAATCCTTAATCAATGTGTCCTTGGCTACAGTACTTATCAATTACAAATGAATATATTATATAATTCTAATCTATTTATCTTCCTTCACAGGGCAAAGACGACTTTGAGCGTCAGCAGAAGGAGCTCCTGGATAAAGAAAACATCATAAAGCAGAATCAAGTCCAGCTGGGACAGGAGCAGGTGAGGCTTTCACTTTCAGTCTGACACAGATGTTGTTGTTGTTGTTGTTGCCCTGAAGAAACTGTGAGGATTGGTTTCTCTGCAAGACTTTCAGTCATGAATATTAATATGTATTCATACCGTTAGATGCACACAGCTGGTGGCATTTTGTGTCTAATGTATGCA
Organism: Notolabrus celidotus; assembly: GCF_009762535.1. NCBI lineage: Eukaryota > Metazoa > Chordata > Actinopteri > Labriformes > Labridae > Notolabrus > Notolabrus celidotus. The sequence goes on along the minus strand of NC_048287.1, from coordinate 25,447,059 downwards.
GAGATTGTGAGAGACAAAAGCTAGGCCAGAGGGAGTCGAACATTTGGAGCAAACAGACCGCATGTCGGAGCTTCACATAGTGGAGAAAGTCATTTAAATGAGACCTTAAAACACTTTCTTCTTCAGCGTAATATTTGATGCAGTTATACATGAACAAACAAATTTAGGTCAAAAGTTTTGGTGTGTATCATTTATGCTGATTAGTTCATTTCAGGTCATTTGTATCCAATTTTATGAACAAATGCTAAAATCTTTTTGACAATTGGAAGTAAAATGAAACAAAGCGACTAAATTGCTCGGCATTTAAACAAAATATTTAATTTCCAAGGAAAACTGAGGAAAAAAAATGTATGTAAGAGCACAATGTATGTAACGCCTCTAAATATGGGATCACAGAGTCTGTTGGTTTACTTAGTGTGACTAAAGTTAGCAGAGCTAGCACCACCAGCCTTTGGTCCTCCCTGCAGGTTAACGTCAACATACCTGGGCCTGTTACGCATCGCTCCTGTTGAACCAAACACAGCCTGCATACAACTTTATCTCAATTTTCTAAATGAAAACATGCCAATCTGCACAGCGCTTTAAAATGCTGTCTGTCATTGTTTACAACCTCATAGTGGTCGTCATCAACATCAACGGAGCTACAGCTCCTCCTAGTGGCAGGTGGCTGCACTGCAGCTCAGACACAACTAATGACCCGCATTTTAGGCGTACAATTATACAAATATTAACAACTAATTTAACCAACTGGTAATTCTAGTGTCTACTAATGGTGGTGACATCCCTAGCTGCAACTAATGATTATTTTATTCTCAAATTGCTTGTTACTTATTTAACCAGTCCTTTGCTTTATGTATTAAAAACTCTTTTAGCCTTTAAAATACCTTAAAGTAGTGAAAAATGCAAAACATTTTCAGAGCCTAAGGTGTGTTAAATTGCTCTTTTTTTTTATATTGGACCAGATCCAATAAATATTAAAACTGCCATCATATGTGCTCATACGATAGTGCAGCAAATCCTCACATTGTGGAAGCAGAGACGTGCAAATATCTGGCATCTTACTGGAAGAAAAAAGACTGAAATAATGAATTGGTTATCAAATGATATGGAGGTGGATATGTCTCTCAGTAAAGGGCATAAAATTGTAATTTTAGATGCATTTTTACAAAACCTGACCCTGTATTGTTCTGTCGATAAAAGCAAAAGGATCAGTTCAAGCAAGACTGTGAAATAATCTAAATCAAATTTTTCTCTTCCTTCACAGATCAATCAGTTCAAGAAGCTGGAGCAGGAAGTGATCAAACCTGTGGAGAATGACATCACACAGTGGATCACACACCAACACACGGGCATGACCTCCACCTCCCCCTCAGACTCCTCCACCTCCTCCTCCCTCTCCCCCTCCACCCCCGTGTGCGCCCGGGACCGCCAGCTCCTCGGCTTCTACTCGGAGCAGTGCGAGCAGCACTTCATCACGCTCCTCAGCGCCGTTGACGCCTTCTTCGGCTGCGTCAGCGCCGGGCAGCCTCCGCGCATCTTCGTCGCTCACAGCAAGTTCGTCATCCTCAGCGCGCACAAACTGGTCTTCATCGGAGACACTCTGTCCAGGCAGGCGACGGCGCCCGACGTCGCCAACAGGGTGATGAACACTAGTAACGTGCTGTGTGACTTGTTAAAGACGGTGGTGGCTGCAACGAAAACGGCCGCGCTGAACTACCCGAACACGGCCGCCATCCAGGACATGGTGGACAGAGTCACAGACCTCTCACATCAAGCACAACAGTTCAAAGAACAGCTGATGCATTTGTCCAACTTGTGATTTTCAACCATGTTGCTCCAGCTCTCAACCACAGACTCCATGTGTACATTATTTTAGCATAAATCTATATATTTACAGAACATTTATATATATTGCTCTTCATCCTTAAGCCTGTTTTGATGTTGTAAATAGTCTGTTCTGTAAATATTTGCTCTATTTTTGTTTAGATTGTTTTATATTATGGTATGAATATATATGTGTAGAAGCAGTTTTGGTGTCTGTAGGATTATGTAGACATTTTTCATAACATTCCTGTCGCATATTATACATGAAGCACCTTATCAAACAAGTCCTGTAATTTCATTTTTACCTGTTCAATGTGGTTAATGTGTCTTACTGCTGGGTGTGACAGTATCTCCATGTAAATCATGTTAATGTGGAAATGTGTGTGTGTGTGGAGCTCTCCACAAAGTAAAGGATTGTTCTTAACCATGGGACTGTGTGGTTTATTTCCTCCGACAGAACAGATCTGTGAGACTTAGAGAGATATTCCCAGGAGATGGGAAAGAGGGCGGAAGGATTATGAAATAAGTAAAGGAAGCAGTTTCTGTTGCTGCAACACACTAAGTTTAAACTTTGCTGAGATGTTAGCAAAGATCAAAGTTGTTTGGTATGATTGGGGGAAAAAGACAGATGGAGTTTTGAAGCTAAAAGCTGATAGTTATGGAACACTGACTTTGCAGTCCAATGCTGATACGTTTGGATCGAAGCCATGGTGAAACACCAATTTATTTTAGCTTATATTGATCATTTCATGTCAATATTTGGATATTCTCTTGAAGATACTTTTTGAAACTTTGTCAAATATTAGTTCATTTATTTTAGAAATTAAGAATAAACAGCTGTGGCTCAGTGGGTAGAGTTGGTCGTCTATCAATTTGAAGGTTGGCGGTTCGATCCCAGCTCCGGCAGTCACATGCTGAAGTGTCCTTGAGCAAGACACTGAATCCCGAATTGCTCCCTCTGTTGTTCAGAGGTGTGTGAATGTGAACAAATGAGATCAACTAATACTGATGGTCCCTCACTACATAGCAGCTGCTGAGCCTTTAAGTGGTCAGAAAGACTAGAAAAGCACTATATAAGTACAAGTCCATTTACTATTTCACCACTAAATATTAATATTGTATGTTACAAATTTTTATCCATCCATCCATCCATCCATTATCTTGACCGTTTATCCAGTTAGGGGTCACAGGGGGCTGGAGCCTATCTCAGCTGAATTCGGGTGGAAGGCAGGGTACACCCTGAACAGGTCGCCAACCTATCACAGAGCAAACATGGAAATAAAGACAACCATTCAAGCACACACTCACACCTACGGACAATTTTAGTGTAATCAATTAACCTGGAGAGCAACTTTTTCTGGAACTTTAAATTGCATCTCATGGTCTTCATGAGAAGATGGAGCACACTTTCATGTCTGAGTCTAACTAGAAAAGCAAGCTTCCATTTTAAAACAAGTAAGTAAAACGCTTGGTTACAAAGTGCTTCACAGGCACAAAAAATAACAAGCAAGATAGAATCAAAATACCAACGCAGAAATATTCAGACAAACAAAGCAATAGACAGACAACCGTAGAGATTATACAAGAGGTTCTATGAAGGCTTGTGTATGTAAATGTGTTTTCAGTAGTTTCTTAAAGCTGTCAACAGACTCAGCAGACCTGATGGCTTGTGGGAGAAAATTTGAGAGGGATTAGGAGTAGATGGAAAAAGCACAATCACCTTTTGTTTCATAGCTAAAGTGGGGGATGGATAGAAGGCCGAGATTAGCTAATCTGAGTGGACGAGGGGTGGAATAAGAAACGAGGAGTTCGGAAATGTAACTGGGGGATCTTGAAATTGATTCTGAATTTAAAGGGTCATGAAACGAGAAATGAAGTTATTTTTTGGGGTTATTTTTGCCTTTATGGATAGGACAGCTGAAGAGACAGGAAACACGGGGAGCAGAGAGACGGGGAGGACATGCAGCAAATGGTCACGGCTGGGAATCGACCAGTGACCTCTGCAACGAGGACTATAGCGTCCCACTCTGTATGTGGAGCGCTTAGACCTTTAGTTAAGAAACTAATTTTCCAGGGTCCAAAATTAACTCTACTCTCTTTTAAAATGTGTGCGTTAAATACGCCTTTAAGTGGTTATGAGTTGGGGCGCTGGTGGCCTAGTGGTCTTAGCGCCCCACATACAGAGGCTACAGTCCTCGTCGCAGAGGTCGCCGGCTCGACTCCTGGCTGCGACCATTCGCTGCATGTCTTCCCCCACTCTCTGCTCCCCACGTTTCCTGTCTCTCCTCAGCTGTCCTATCAAATATAGGTAAAATGCCAAAAAATTTAACTTTAAAAAAAGGTTATGAGTACATACACCAGTGAACATGTCATCCTGCTTTACTAAGTGGATTTCTACCAAATGTTTCGTTGTGTTTTGCTATAATTTGTTATTTATAGTTGTTTAGAAAATGTCTGAGGGAATTCATCCCCATATTAATGCCTAAAGTAAATATTTAGACTGAAAAAACACCCCCTCAGAAATGATGTCACCACATTTCAATGGAAAGAAACAGAGTTTCCAAGAGAAGTTGAGCAAATAAAAATAAAAAATAAAAAGCTACATTTCCCAATAAAATAATATTGAAGGTTTTTGGTTTCTTATGTAACAGAGGCAGACCAAAATCCTGTCAGATCTAATCAATTTCTTGAATGCCCTGGAGGATGTTTTTGATTTCAAGTCATAACTGATCACAGTTATTTGTACCCATAATCTTTAAAAGGCATCTGTGAGCTACGAGGACTGAAAGGATTTCACATTGAAGGAGCTGCTGGAGGAAGTTCCCGTGCCAAATTCTTCTTCACTTTGCTCCCCGAACATTAGACATGACACAGAGAAAATAATGAGGGGCAACTAAAAGACGAGACGCTGCTATGCTGAAGGTTCTCTGGACCATTGGAGTTACAGTATGTTGTTCAGAGTGACCTGATCAGCTGCAACACATTTTCTCTGGTTCAAAGTGTAGTGAATCGATAAAGCTTCCAGTAAAAGCCTCTTGGGAGGAAAGACTTGAAGGTGTGTCAAAACTGCTGTAACATGCTCTGAGTTACAACTAAAAACAGCCTGTGTGTTTCCACATCTTCACCTGCCCTTCTTTTCCACTCTTTCATTATAACCTGAGTGAAATATAGAGTCTCCCCGTGGAGAAGGTGCTTCATAGACAGATTGACTGAACTGTGTGAAGAAGACATGCCCAGAACCACAGTAAGACTTCCACCCGTCCCCCCCTTTAAGCTCCCAATCAGGAAATCTCATTAAAAGTCCTGCGAGCTCACACAGGCTGGCACTTAAAGCAATCTAACTGTTTTTATTATTCACTAGCATTCCTCTCTGAGCTCTCCGGGGAGATGAGAAAGAAAGGAATTTGCAATGACTTTTTTAAGAGTTCCCATTTAACACAACTGCACACAAACACGGTAAATCAGGACACGTCAGGTCATACTATAGAGTCTGTTATAAACACACATCCTTTGCTAATCGGCCTTTAAAAGCCAGGGAGCAAAAACAACAGAAACTGTGAAGTTAAGTGAACAGTAAACAGGCTGTAATACGGTGTAATGCTATCATTGATCCCCTTCAAGAATTGATATTTAATATATCTTATTTTGTGCAATACTTCATACCCATTGTAATTTAATCCATTACCTAATTCATAATTATATTCATCTGCTAAAATGAGCACTCTGGCTTAGGCAAATGTATTTATATCTTTAAATAGTGCCTTTATACTTCTTTGTACAGAATCTTTATATTTAGGTTTCTATATTTATTGTCATTACTGACTTGTTGTTACCTGTGTTCCAATCCCCATGTCAAATTCCTTGTGTGTGAGAGATCACTTGGCAATAAATCTTTCTTGAACCTTGAATCTTGAATCCAAAAAGATGATTGCCACAAAACGTATGTAATAGGAATCAGCTGTTAGCAGCTAAACTGGAGTCAATGGTGAAATAATAAGATAAGATAAGATAAGATAAGATAAGATACTCCTTTATTCGTCCCACAACGGGGAAATTCATGGAGTTACAGCAGCAAATAAGAATGTGTACAGTATTTCAACAAGAATATATATAGAAAAAAAATGTCCATCAGAGACGACAGCTTGGCCATAATTCTCCTGTCAGCCACCACCTCAACAAGCTGACTCTTGTTTTGATATAGTTTGACTATATCAAAAAGAGAGTCAGATTGTAGATGTAGATGATTTTACTCCTGTTTTAAGTACTCATGGTGATACAATTTGAAACTAGAAAATCAAAAAGAAAGAAAGAAGCCACATACTAACTTGCGGTCAACTCAAAACTTGATGGTTAGCATGCCGTTGACAACATACTGATTGCTAAGTATTTCACGACGGTTAGCATGTCCTTCGGCAGTTAAAAGAAATCAGCTACAATATTAAAATATTATGTACAGAGTAGTAATTTGAATATCTTTGTTTTTAACATAGACTGAATAAAATATGGACGTAGTATCCGTGACGTCAGACATCTGTTTCTGAAGCGCTGTTTTGAGGCCGTCAAGTGATTGTGACGTAAAGAGGCGGGCTTTGAACCTCCTAGCCAACAGCTACAGTGTTCCCGCCTGTCAATCAAGTCAGCTCTGCCTCTCATTGGAAGACTCGTAATCTCAATATCTTCGAAATTGCAGCGTTGGAAAAAAATTCACCCCCCTACAGTGTGTGCCGATCGAGAAATAAGCTATCCAGACTACACTTGTCTTTTGTACCAGACAGTAAACATGTTTAATTCTGCTGTAAAGATCGGCTTCTTTGAATTGGTGTGTATGTGGTCTCCGGTACCTCCAGAGCCAGCCTCAAGCGGATTCTCGATGAACTGCAGTCTTTAGCACTTCCGCATTGGACTCATATTTTTAGCCTGGAGGTTGCCGCTTGGTGCTAGCTAAGTGTAACATATTAGCACACCAACCACAAATAAAGCAGAGACAAAGGGAAATGCGTCAACTTTGCAAAAACAAAATAATAATTTTAGAGTCAGTAGCTCAAAGGTGTAAATGTTGGGCTATCTCTGTTTAGCTAAATTTCCTTCAATTTATTATTAGTCTATTTATTTTGGAAAAGATAAATAATTCACTTAAGAATGTCATACTTTCAACCCTTGTGGCTTCTTCTCTACCGAGGCTTAAGCCAGTTACCATTAGCATGACATGGTTTATTCCTCTGTCATGATTGGAGTTTGTTTTTTTACCGCCCTATTAAGTTATATTGAAAAAAAATGACCTACCAAGATGTGATGCTACGGAAATCCTAAAAGGACATGATTTAATACATTTTATGAATAACAAGCTTTGTTATCATGAGATCTCAACATATTTTCCTCGTGATAATGAGATTATTTATCTCTCTTTATAAAAGAGAACAAAGCTCTTTTTATGTGTTTTTGATCTTCAACCTGTTGGATGACTATCTCGTAACAAAATGTATTTTCATTCTTTACTGAGGCAAAATTTTCTAAACAATGTTTGAGAAAAAGCCAAAAAAACAATTAAAGGAACTGATAACAGACCTTAACTATTACCTAAAGTTACTTGCTTATATTTTAAAAAAATTGCTCCTTTTATGTTTACTATGGAAGCCCTAAAAGAACATGATTAAACACATTTTGTTTTCTCCCTTTCCTCATCTAATTTCTCTCGTTATCTCGAGAAAACAAAGCTTGTTATCTTCAGGAAAAATAAGTTACGATCTTGAGAAAACTAAGAAAATGAAATGTATTTAATCATATCCTTAGAGGGCTTCCGTATGATTCATTAGACAATTATGTTGTTTTTTTAATGACAGATAATTGGGAGAGAAATTAATTACTTTTTCCAGTTTATTTGGCAGTAATAAGGGCGTCTCATGCCATGTTGTTGCTATAAACAAGTGAGGAAAATAGCTTTTGGCTGCTAATTGTTTGAGACCTGGGAAGTAAATGGTGAATCAATGACTTATTTCAGTCCTGGCAGCTCTAATATATCCACTCAATCCTGCACTGAACAGCAGCAGGAGCTTCTGTGTGTGTCTGTCACCAGGGGCAGCCTGCCAAACATCTAGTAAATGGCTGTCTTTGGCTCACCGCAATTGCACACAACTACGCAAGGTGCTGCAGAGACAAAGAGGGCTGAAGCTGCATTTTAGTCCAAATCCCCTGGAGCAGTAGTCTCCTCGCTCCCCGATGAGATACCGTCTAGTCGAGCTGGAGAAACAGCAAACAGGTGTTGGACTGCTGAGATGGAAATTTGCAGAAGAAGTCAGCTGCTCACCTGCCTGTCGAACGCACTGACAGTTAAAGGTCATCAGGGAGGTGAATGTGCATTACCTCCAGCCAACAACAGGAGAGCTGAGGGTGGCGTTAGCTGTAAATATTAAAAGAGAGAGAGTTAGAGGAGCACTGGAGAGTCTATGTCATTTCCTTGGCTTACCACAATCATTTCCTGTAAAGTATTTGCAGGCTCTGAAATTACAGCTTGGTAGCTCCACGGGGCCCCGTTTGCTTTACAAAAAAAAAAGGCCCAGCTGCAGGCAGAAACAAGCAGAGCCAGATCTGAGGGAGAGGTGGCATCATTAGTATGAATTAAACTACCAGTGAAGGTTTGCCTCAAAGTCAATTTACTGTTTAGCGTGGTTTCTTAATTTTCTACATGTGTTTAAAGAAGATGAAGGCAGGATATTCTGCAAGACTGGATACTCCACTTTTGAGTCATACCGCAGTGAAATGTATCTATTACGGCACTTTAAATATTTCTTCATTACATTTAATTAGATTTATGTTCCTGCAGTGGTGGAAGAAGTATTCAGATCTTTCGCTGAAGCAGAAGCAGCAACACCACAGACTTGCAAGTGAGCGCTGTATTTCAAAACATCTCTTTAAAACTGCAGGAACTTTTTTTCAGTTTGGTGACTCTTGTTGCCAAAGCTCTTATCTTTCCGCTGATCCTGTCTCCTTGTCTCCTTGTCTCCTTACTTTAAACCAGTCGGAAAGGCCTGGCAGTAGCCTTAAATATTAGAGGTTCTGGCTTAGCTAATAAACCTTTTGGCAGAAATGAGAAGTGCTTTTTTAAATGCTCTTTCAAACAAAGAGAGATAAAACTGTAATAGATTCATTCAATGCATCGAGGTCTGGAAATGTAATTAATACAGCAATATAAAACCAGCTTGTAGAGTAAATAAAAAACATCAGCGGAAGAGTTCTCTGCAGTTCAGACGTGTTTTTATGTCAGTATTTGTTGTATTTTTAGCCTTTTATTTGTTCAGACATGTGTTTTTGTTTGTGGATACCACTCAAAAACAAAACAGCTGCACGGTTTTCTTCCAGTGTTAGAAAAACTCCATGAACCCTCACTAGAAAATGAGAAAGTGTACTTTGAAAAATCAACTTTTCTTTAAATATTTCGACTGATAGAAACATTTTCCTTCACTTATCTCCACCTGATGGTCATCAAAGGTGAAACACACAATGCAGACTGCTCTGGCTGCACACACGTCAAATTTCAAGTTTCTTATTCTCTAAATAAAATCACATAAACAACAACAAGAAGTTTGTGAAAACAATACGCTATTATCAATGTTTTAAATGTATTTCAGATGCAAATGTGATAGTATGGAGCTTTGCCTCTGTCAGCGTCATACTGCCACCTTGTGGTGAAACTAGGTGGAAGTACCATAGACTGTTAATACAATTCTATCTACAGTCTAGGGTAAGTACAGATAGAGTTAATGTATTTCACATGAATCTCCTTTTTCCACTGTTGCATGATTTTACCCTGCAGAGTAAGTTGTATAAAAAAGCTAATCTTAATACATCTTTGTTTATATTTCTGTAATGTGTATAGTGGAGATTTGAGCCAGTCTGCAAAAAGTTCAGCCAAATTTCCATCCATCCATCCATTATCTTGACCACTTATCCCGTTCTGGGTCACAGGGGGCTGGAGCCAAACCCAGCTGACTTCGGGTGGAAGGCAGGGTACAGCCTGGACTGGTCGCCAAACCATCACAGGGCAAACACAGTTTTTTTTAAGTTTTTTTATATATATCATTATTTAGTCTGTTTGTTTTAATGATGTTTGAATGATTAATGTTTTTTTATTCCCTGTAAGGTGACCTTGGGTGACTTGAAAGGTGCCTCCAAATAAAATGTATTATCATTATTATTAACATGAAGAGACTGACAACCATTCATGCACACACTCACACCTACGGGCAATTTAGAGTTACCAATTAACCTGGTGAGCATGTTTTTGGACTGTGGGAGGAAGCCGTAGTACCTGGAGAGAACATGCAAACTCCACACAGAAAGGCACCTGCCAGACCGGGGATTTGAACCAGGAACCTTCTTGCTGTGAGGCAACAGAACCGTGCAGCCTCAGCTAAGTTTGATGCTAATACACAGCACGTATAATACATAAAATACTTACCAAGGATACTTACTTTTTGGTTTCAATATTTGTATCCTTAAATTAGAGGGTTATTTTTAATCTTAAAAAATCTTTATGCATATCGGTAGATTCTGCAACTTGTTTTTGAATCAGAACTGATTTTTGTTTTGTGTGCTATCTAGTTGTTGTAAAATTTAACCTTAGAAACTATTACATTTCATCTTCATCTACAATGTTTTATTTTTTATTTATTACTAAAGGCGCCCCAAATAAAATGTATTATTATTATTATTATTATTATTATTATTATTATTATTATTATTATTATTATTAATCATAACACATTATTTTTTATTATATTCTTCATTATTAACTTCAATCTGCATATTAACTTCAGTACTCAATTAATGTGGTGGAGTTCACAATACTGAGAGTCCCCAATGTTGGATGATAAAAGTATAAAATAGAAATATTGCAGTGAAGTTCCAGTTTTTAAAACTGCCTTGAAGTGCTGACATGAATAAATGTGGCTATTTGTTGTCAGTGCTAAATGATAAATCATCAGGTATTAGTCGTTTACTTTTTCACTTCAGCCCCATTGAAAATCAGTCCATTGCTAATGTACAGTTTTGTCCATGTGTTTCTACAGAATGAAATTATTTCAATATATTTTTTCTTTCAAACAGGAAATTTATACTTTTCATAAGTTGGAGTCATGAACCACATTTCCTTCAGAAAAAAAACAGATCAGGTCTCAGCATGTTTCATTTTGCATTATTTATTTGAAGCTTTCGGCTCCACTGCAGAAAAAAAATATCACTGCTGATAAAAAGGT